>NC_137105.1:18150083-18342583 GCF_949357685.1 Gobio gobio | reverse complement strand
TGTAAAATCAGGGCAAAGCAACAGCTTGAAGAGAATCTTGCCAAGCAAGTTAGTTAAACTGTCAACCTGAATAATAACACATGCAGTTTAATAGCGCAGACAGTTGAGGTAACTCTATCGGCCCATTGAGTACTGAGGTTTTGTTACGGCCACATCAATGCAAGCTTGCGACGCGTTGTTTCAGGCTTTAGTATAATTGTTTTAAATTGATTCACAAGGAAAAACAGGCGACCAGACCAACTCTCATACGCTCGGTTTCTCTTTCAAGTCTTGTCTCTGCGTGTTTGTTCTTATTACAAATTGGATACTGATTTGGAGGGCTTTGAAGAAATTGGAGAATTAAAAGATAATTTAAGATAATTCATGAAGATTATCATATATTGGATCGGTCGGATCCTTATTATATCTAATAAGGTAATTTTCACTTTCAACTTTGGGGGTATTTAAATACTTTACAAACTGTTCCAATCGACTTATTCTCCCTCTGTTTCTCACAGACACACACGAGACACACACGCACACACACAAATCCTATGAGAGCTAAAATTATGGCCGGATATGTTAGCTTTTAGAGGAGATCAGAGGTGGCAGGAAGGTGGCAGTCAGTCCAGACAGGAGTGGAGTTCTCAAAAGCCAGATAACCCGACACACACTCACAATCTTCCTGTTTATGCCCGCCCTCACATCCCATTCACACTCTACCCAGCCCAAACCCGTAACACTTTCCTCTATGTGGACAATCTGCTCGGCTCTCACTGTGTCTTATCTCTAGCCTCCTCGAAGTTTTTTTTTTTCCCCTCTCCTCTCTCTTTTTTTCCGCTCCCACTTCCCATAAGTGAATAAGATCTGATGCAGGCAAGATTGGGCACGTTGTCATGAAGTGTTGCAGTTCTGGTTTGGGCTCTTTTTCCTCTTCTCTCTCCATTTCTCAGTTTAAGGTGCTGAGATGTGTGTTGGCGTGAGATGTACAAGAAGGGGGACCCTCTGCGCTCACAATGACACACTAATGGAGGTGTTGAAACATATTAACCATCCCTGCCTTTGTGATCAGGCAAATGTTTAGTTTCCTAATGACCCCCACTGATCCAAACAAACACACTCAGATAAAGAGAGAACCAGTGGGAGGACGGGGAGAAAGGGACCGCTCCTCCATGACCTCTAGGAACAAGCCATTGGGTTCAAGCAGGTCGCAGCAGGAGATGGCCTGTTTGAGTCTATGAAAACAGAAAAACTGGATTATTGCATCCTTAAATGGTGCACGCAAACATAGTGACTATTTCCAAATGGTCTTATCTACACCTCTTATCCGTAGGACATGAAGCCATGTCTTTTAAACCATATCATCAAAGTGAAGCTCTTACTCATAAGTGGGGGCCTCCTCTCATATCTAGACACGCCTTATCTATTGGAAAACAAACATCTGTAATTGTTAGCGTTGTCCGTTCAGCTATTAGTTAATAAAAGGAAAAAAGAAAGGAAAAATACTCACTCTTATATCCTTCCCATTCCGACTTCCTTTCTTCCACTGAATACAAAATAAGAATTGTTGAATAATGTACTGGTCACTCTTTTCCATGCAAATTAATTGTGCCTGGATCTTTTTTTTTTTTTTTCAAGCTTAAAAAAAGATGCAAAGACCCCAGAAATACCCTCTTTTTGAGCTGTCAACAAATAAGAGTCAGTGAGTATGTGAATAAATCATTCAGACCGGGTTAGTGAATTGTATCAATTGATTAATTGGTCCAAAAAAAAAGAAAATATTTGAATATTTATCTGTTTAAGAACGGCTTCAGAAGACTTATAATATTGCACATTCACTTCATTATATTGAAAGGAGTGGGCAAAATAGGCTTCAAAAATTCACATTTTGTGAAAAATGAAAGTCATCCAGGTTTGGAACAACATGAAAGTGAATAATAATTACATCGTTTTCATTTTTGGGAACTATTATACAATTACTCTGTGCAGAATTACTGTATGTTTATATTTTTAATGATATCGGTTAATGGTATTTAATTAAAATGTTATGATGGTATATAGATTAAAAGTACAGCAAACAGTTGTACCTAAATCTTAAGTATGTATGTGTACATATATATATATGTGTGTGTGTGTGTGTGTGGTTTAATTGAAATGAACATTCGCGGGACACAACCTAACACTTTTTGACTTTCTCACTTTGTGTAAATCCACTTGGGGATCAGTGTATTTTTTTTCCCCACATTTATTTCACACGTCTAGTACAATTATCTGGTTTTGCTTCATTAATACAGTGTATACTTTTTTCCTGATTTACCCCGAAAGAATGGAAGTGAAATGTGACAACATGCCCCAAAGGCGGGGTACATTGTAACATGTGAGGGGCACATTGTAACATGACCAAATGACAGCTTAAAATGTTACCTGATATAATAAATAAAAAAAAAGCAAGACAAACTAAAATATTGTCAATAAAATACAATTATACATTTTTTAAAAATAAAATAATGTCATTTGTTAATCATTAAAAAAAATAAACAATTTAGTTTGACAACAAACACATCGCTTAAGTTAAAAAATGTACAATAATTAATCTTTTCTGAACATTGACTCTCAGTCTTTATTCACCTCTTTCTCATGGTTTCTCAAAAGAATTCATAAAAGTATAGAATATAATGGCATATTTCTAATAGGGGCTCATTGTAACGCAGTGTTACAACACACCCCACCTGTGCAACTGGGATTTAAACCGCGGCTCGTGTCTTCTGCTGGTTAGATCAGCATTAAATAACTATATCAACTGTTAAATAACAGATAAAAGATTAAAATAATATCAGATTTGTCTTATTTTAAATAAACACAAAAAACAGAGACGAAATATAAACTTAAATAAGAAATGTACTTTTGCTATGGTTAAATAAATGTTCAGTAATATCTTCTAAAGATTTTTTAATTTTGGCGCAATTTTTTACTAGTAAATACACTAAGTTTCGTTATCCTTGCATGTGTGGAAAGTTTTAAACCATGTGTGTTACAACTAACCCCGGGTTAGGTTGTGCCCCGCTCTCCCCTATATACATATGCAGACTCACAAGATATAAGTTAACCAGCATTGACACAGGAGATTCATGGCGAGTCAGTGGATTGTGCCTCATGGTTTTTAGACTGCAACAATAGGGTCATTAACCTGCCTGTCCAAGGCCAAATTTACACACACACAGTTTACACGCCGCCTTTAAAGCTTTCCGCTCTGGTCTATCAGGGCCTCTTAAACTGAACATATTTCGCCAGAGCTATAACTCAACCTGTCAGAGCGGCTGGACAAACAAGTTTCTAAAATGACTGACAGGTTTACTCAAGGGCCTTGGTTTTGTGGATCCACTCTCACAATGTGAAAGAAATGGATAAGATTGTTCAGAAGACAGACAAAGATAAACACCACAGAGGCTTTCGACATCGACCTCCAAGCATCCACAATACATTTCAGTGTAAGAATGGGTAAACAAATGATTTACATCTGAGCATTTCCCATTAGTTCTTGAAAAGTACCCATGTGGCAAGTGAGAGCTTGCATTTAAACCCATCAAAGCACCAGAAACAGCATTGATGTGACTAGCAAAAATGTTGGATTGTTTGTGTTTCTTTTACGTGGCTGATTTATGTGGATGTTTGCATGAACGAACTGGCTATGTGTATGTGTCCATCTGATGTTCTCTGAGAAGCACTGATAAAATGTGATATATTAAACTGAGCCCAAAAAAAAAAAGCTTTTCTAAAGGTCATTTTGTAAAATTCCAAATAAGCTTTACAGATCTTTATTGGAAAGGGTTTAAACAATGTTTGTCATGCTAGTTTAATGTACCCTAAACCCTAACCCCTCTAGAACAGTCCCTAAGACACTAACAGTTTACAGGCAGAGGTACTAAATAACTTAGGGCACCAATAACTTAGGACACTAAAGAGACTCTGACAAATACCAGGAGAAAGATGCCCAGGGTTCCTGATCACATGTCTAAACATGTCATAGTCCTGCTGCAGGGAGGCATGAGGATTGCAGATGTGACCAGACCAATAAACTGGATTGTCTGTAATATAAGACGCCTATGACAGTGCTATAGAGAGACAGGACGGACAGCTGATCGTCCTTGCAGGGCCATACCATGTGTAACCCCAAATATGTTCCCCCAGATGTGTTCGACAACATGCAGCCTTAGTGGAAGTGTGTTGTAACATCTCACAGCAAGAACCGGCAAATCTGGTGGCCACACATGTTTTTAGCATTGATAATAAAATAAATGTTTCTTAAATCAGCATATTAGCTAGCCTGACAAGCCACACCCACATCAAGATGTTTGGTCTGGGAACACACCATTGGCAGGGCTCAATCCGAGGGGCGGGATAAACGGTTGTCTTTCAAATTCCCTCTGCATGCAATAGGATAGCGCTACAACCAACTTGGGCTGCGTTCCACTCCACTTTTAGACACGCACTTTTGAACTTCCCTAAGCACTTCCCCTCGGTGAATCCCCGCCACCATTTTGACATGCATTCCACTTCGTAAAGTTGGACAGACCCTCGCTCCCTCGATTTTGACCGAAGGAGCGAGTCTATTTCATATGTACACTTCAGGCAGCTTCATATACCCCAATGCAATACGATTGTGACGTCACCGAACATCACGTTTTATTTACCTCACCACAAACAACTCAATGATTATTTTTTAAAACATTTACCCAAACACACCTATATACATAGAGAATGCTGCATTAAACAATTTCGTAAAGGAAAAAAATAAATAATAAATCAACTCCATAGTGGATTACAAGTGATCAAGGGCTTAGGACGTTCCAGTTCAGTCCATTGCAAAGGTTACGCCAGTAGTGGGGACTCTACTGCTCTATGCAATGAAAGCACGCGGAACCGCCGCAACTCTGCCGTCATTATGTTAAGCCCGCCCACCGACTCTATACACGATGTGATTGGCCTGACCAGAGTTTGGTATTCCAGCTCGTAAGCCAACGGAGAGTTGCTAGACGCCCTGGCTGCAAATTATATTTGCTGCCACTAGGGTGCGTCTAGATTTCTAGGCTACATATTAGCCCCTTTCACGCAAAGAGGTCACTACATTGGACAGTTATTCAAAAAGCATTTTTTTTGTATATGCATGGGTTTTGATGGCATAGTTCCACATCGACCTCTACAGTGGACCCTATTGCATCAAGTGGCAAGCCGTTGTATGGTCATTTTTTTCCCTTCTAAACCAAGATGGCCGATGGCCAGTCAGAAATGCTAAGTTGCTCCGGAATATCCATCCATTCTTTCTATCCTACAAGATTCTTGCCGGTAAAATGAGTCATATCACAGTTAAATCTTCCTAGAATTGTTTTTAGATTGGGAGGAAGTTCTGAATAATCATCTGTCCACTAAATGGGACATTATGCATCACTAGCTATATTTCAGCTACAATTCATACTATTACTGTGACTATCAGTAGAGGAACTATCTGGTCTTTACTTAAAATGGAAGGAATCCCCAACAATTTGGTTAATCTTTGTGCATCAATGTATGAAAAAACAAACTGCAGAGTCAGAGCCTATGGCGAAGATGGCCATGCTTTTGCCACTAAAACAGGGGTGCGACAAGGACATCACCTTGCCTCTTTAACATTGCTATTGACCATGTGCTCAAAAAGTGCTAGATGATAACCCTATTGGAATAACCATTTACCCATCAGAACGACCAATCACTGATCTTACATTTGCAGATGACATAGCAGTCCTTGCAGAATCAATGGATTCCATGCAAATAATGATTTACCATATTACCCAAATGGCAGCTTCTGTTGGTTTAAAGTTAAACTGCCAAAAATCTAAATACATGACTGCTAACACTGACCCCATAAACCCCAATAACAACTTAACCATCGAAAATGAACCAATGGAAAATGTCACCTCATTCACATATCTAGGAAGCAACATTGCCCTAATAGGAAGCTCGGATGAAGAAGTTCAAACAAGAATTCAAAGAGCTTCCTCAATCTTTGCGGCACTGAAATATTTCTTGAATAGACGTGACATCCGAATCAAAACAAAAACAAGAATATATTGTGCTATAGTTCGGGCGACACTATTGTATGCCTCTGAAACGTGGCCTCTGAAAGCTGATCAACAAAAAAGGATGTAAATATTCGACCACAGCTGCCTAAGACGCATAGCCAAAATCCGTTGGTCAGACTTCATCTCAAATGAACAGGTCTGTGAACACTGCGGCCTAAAGGAACCCCTGTCCTCACTCAGTGCTTATGCAACGTCGCTGGAAATGGATTGGACATGTCTTACTTATGCAAAATAATCGCCTACCATTACAAACTTCTATGGCCATTCCTGGCCCTCTCTGGAAATGCCTTAAAGGAGGCGTTCGTATGACAACGAAAAGATTCTTTCACAAGGTTGCCGAATACTTTATCATGGTACGTCCTGCAGGGGTGTAAAGGACGCTACGCAAAGTAAGCAATTACTGTGACTGTTTTTTTTTTTTTATACTTCATCTGCATTAACTTTTTGACTATGAATAAATGTATTTGTGTTATTAGAATGTAATTTTCATTAACATAAAAAAGCAATGAGATGTTACAAGTACCTTTTTATTTTACTAGTTACATCAAAAAAGTAATCTCATTGCGTAATGCATATTACTTGTAATGCATTACTTTACACCTTACATCAAAAAGTAATCTGATTACGTAATGCATATTACTTAATGCATTACTTTACTCCTTACATCAAAAAGTAATCTGATTACATAATGCACATTACTCCTAATGCATTACTTTACTCGTGACAAAAAGTAATCTGATTACATAATGCACGTTACTCCTAATGTATTACTGTACTCGTAACATCAAAAAATTATTCTGATTACGTAACGCACATTACTTGCAATGCGTAATCAAGTAATCTTGTATTGTAAAAGCAAAAAGTAATCTGACTGAGTTATGTTTATTACTTGTAATGTGTTACCCCCACCAAACCTGATCACTAGGGTTTCTCAGAAGAGAGCTATGGTAGAAATGTGTCCATCTTGAACAGAATTAATCAGAATTATCAGCTAATAAGTGTAAATCGACATACTCCGGTAGACTGGAGGGAGCGTGAGCATTTTCTACATAATCTGAGTTGGGTTTCCACAGTTGAACAGGTTGTAGAGATCTCTGATAGAAACATGTCCTGGTATCAAAGATATGCAAAGTCAACTTGTTGTCCCATTAAATTTGCAATATTTTGTGTGTGTGTGTGTGTGTGGGGGTTGTGTGTGTGTGTATATGTATATACATATTCACATATATTTATATT
The DNA here is from genome assembly GCF_949357685.1 of Gobio gobio. NCBI lineage: Eukaryota > Metazoa > Chordata > Actinopteri > Cypriniformes > Gobionidae > Gobio > Gobio gobio. Next base: position 18,335,252 of record NC_137105.1, on the reverse strand, counting down.
GTGTGTGTGTATGTATGTATGTATGTATGTATGTATGTATGTATGTATGTATGTATGTATGTATGTATGTATGTATGTATGTATGTATGTATGTATGTATGTATGTATGCATGTATGTATGTATGTATGTATATATATATATATATATATATATATACACTCATCGAAAGGATTATTAGGAACACCATACTAATACTGTGTTTGACCCCCTTTCGCCTTCAGAACTGCCTTAATTCTACATGACATTGATTCAACAAGGGGCTGAAAGCATTCTTTAGAAATGTTGGCCCATATTGATAGGATAGCATCTTGCAGTTGATGGAGATTTGTGGGATGCACATCCAGGGCACGAAGCTCCCGTTCCACCACATCCCAAAGATGCTCTATTGGGTTGGGATCTGGTGACTGTGGGGGCCATTTTAGTACAGTGAACTCATTGTCATGTTCAAGAAACCAGGAAACCAATTTGAAATGATTCAAGCTTTGTGACATGGTTCATTATCCTGCTGGAAGTAGCCATCAGAGGATGGGTACATGGTGGTCATAAAGGGATGGACATGGTCAGAAACAATAATCAGGTAGGCCGTGGCATTTAAATGATGCCCAATTGGCACTAAGGGGCCTAAAGCAGTGGTTCTCAACTCCACTGCTCTGCAGATTTTGTGTCTCTCTTATCTGACACACTCAGTTCAGTTCATGGAGCTCTCTCCTAACGAGCTGATGATCAGAATCAGGTGCCTTAAATAAGGTAGACATACAAAATGTGCAGAGCAGTGGGTCCCCAGGACTGGAGTTGAGAACCACTGGCCTAAAGTGTGCCAAGAAAACATCCCCCACACTGTTACACCACCACCACCAGCCTGCACAGTGATAACAAGGCATGATGGATCCATGTTCTCATTCTGTTTACGCCAAATTCTGACTCTACCATCTGTATGTCTCAACAGAAATCACGACTCATCAGACCAGGCAACATTTTTCCAGTCTTCAACTGTCCAATTTTGGTGAGCTTGTGCAAATTGTAGCCTCTTTTTCCTATTTTTAGTGGAGATGTAGTGGTTCTGCTGTAGTAGCCCATCCGCCTCAAAGTTGTGCGTGTTGTGGCTTCACAAATGCTTTGCTGCATACCTCGGTTGTAACGAGTGGTTATTTCAGTCAAAGTTGCTCTTCTATCAGCTTGAATCAGTCGGCCCATTCTCCTCTGACCTCTAGCATCAACAAGGCCTTTTCGCCTACAGGACTGCCGCATACTGGATGTTTTTCCCTTTTCACACCATTCTTTGTAAACCCTAGAAATGGTTGTGAGTGAAAATCCCAGTAACTGAGCAAATTGTGAAATACTCAGACCGGCCCGTCTGGCACCAACAACCATGCCACGCTCAAAATTGCTTAAATCACATTTCTTTCCCATTCTGACATTCAGTTTGGAGTTCAGGAAATTGTCTTGACCAGGACCACACCCCTAAATGCACTGAAGCAACTGCCATGTGATTTGTTGATTAGATAATTTCATTAATGAGAAATTGAACAGGTGTTCCTAATAATCCTTTAGGTGAGTATATGTATATATATATATATATATATATATATATATATATATATATATATATATATATATATAAAAAACATGATTTTATATAATTTTATTCGTTGGTTTCTTAAATACTTACGTGTTATTAAGACCAGAAATCACATATGAAAAACTAATTTATTAATTTCTAATCTTGTTTTTCATGCCCTAAGAGCAATAAAAACAAATAGGAAAAAAATCCTGACTGAGGTTATCAAAATTCATGCATGAAAGGGTTAGAACTGTGTGACACTAAAGCCTACAGTAATGGCTGCTGAAAATCCAATTTTGCCATAAGAATAAATTACATTTTAAAATATATTAAAACAATATTACTGATATTACTGATTAAATTAATGCAACTTAGGTGAATGGTGATTAAAAAATGTTATGACCCAAACTTGGAATGGTAGTGCATTATATTATAATTAAATAATCTTTGTTAATGGCCATTGAATTTATAGTTAAACTGGAATATTTCCATCTCTAAAGAGTAGTCTCAAACTCGACAAAAGGGATGAAAGTGGAAGTGGTGGTCTCGCACCTCCTCCACAAATATTTCTGCTCCGCTCAAATAAACTAGCTGGGGGTTCATCAAAGTCTCATCTGGGATGAAAACGTCTGTTCAAACAGGCCTCTGCGGTTATAAATCATTCTCAAACTGTGATACAGTGTGAAATACCAAGCACAGTGAAAACAAACCAATGAGCTTTTACACGGTCAATCACACACTCGTCAGTTCTACCTGCAGTCTCAAATGTAAGGCAGCGTGACCTGTGGAAATACCAACAGAAGCATAACAGCCTGGTGCCACTGGGTCATTTAGGTTACATGCTTGTTGCTAGCCTGTCTTCAATTGTTGTTTGGACAATGGCGAAAGAAAGAAAGAAAGAAAGAAAGAAAGAAAGAAAGAAAGAAAGAAAGAAAGAAAGAAAGAAAGAAAGAAAGAAAGAAAGAAAGAAAGAAAGAAAGAAAGAAAGAAAGAAAGAAAGAAAGAAAGACCCTATGTTTGGCCTTTTAGGGCAGTAAAAGATGGAGCTCCTCAGCTGATGTTGTGGTAAAGACAGGAAAGTAGCAGAGATGTAAGTGAAGATTCTGGTTACTATTTCAGTCAGCTATGCGGAATTTCCCTACAAACCAAGAAGGGCTGAGGTATTCTTTTGCTCTATCTTTTATCTCTGTCCACTTCAACCAGAGGGGAAATCAAACAAAAGCACACACCATATGTAGTAACATAAACATTCGAAAAAGACACACACCCCTACAACATATACACCCCCTACATATATAGACAGAGACCAAAAGAGATACAGTCAGATTTTTGATTTAAAGATAAGGCCATTTTATGAACCATTTCAATTATTTGAGAGGAAAAAAATTGAAAATAAGAAAATTTGTTTATACAAAATTCTTGTTTGACTGTTTAAAATTAAAAAGACAGACAGACAGATGCTAGAATGATAGACTGATGATAGAATGATATACACACAGACAGATGCTGGAACGATAGACAGATGCTAGAACGATAGACAAACAGACAGATGGTAGAATGATAGACAGACAGATGATAGAACGATAGACAGATGATAGAACGATAGACAGATGATAGAACGATAGACAGACAGACAAACAGATTCTAGAACGATATGCAGATGATAGAACGATAGACAGACAAATACTAGAACGATAGACAGACAGACAGATGCTAGAACGATAGACAGATGCTAGAATGATATAGACAGACAGACAGATGCTAGAACGATAGACAGACAGACAGATTCTAGAACGATAGACAGACAGATGCTAGAACAATAGACAGACAGACAGACAGACAGACAGACAGATAATAGAACGATAGACAGACAGATGCTAGGACGATAGACAGACAGACAGACAGATGATAGAACGATATGCAGATGATAGAACGATAGACAGACATACAGATGCTAGAATGATAGACAGACAGACAGATGCTAGAACGATAGACAAATGATAGAACGATAGACAGACAGATTCTAGAACGATAGGCAGATGATAGAACGATAAACAGACAGACAGATTCTAGAACGATAGGCAGATGATAGAACGATAAACAGACAGATTCTAGAACGATATGCAGATGATAGAATGATAGACAGACAGACAGACAGACAGACAGACAGACAGATGCTAGAACGATAGGCAGATGATAGAATGATAGACAGACAGATTCTAGAACGATAGACAGACAGACAGATGCTAGAACGATAGACAGATGCTAGAATGATAGACAAACAGACAGACAGATGCTAGAACGATAGACAGATGCTAGAATGATAGACAGACTGACAGACAGACACACAGATGCTAGAACGATAGACAGACAGACAGATGCTAGAATGATAGACAGATAGATAATAGAACGATAGACAGACAGACAGATGCTAGAACGATAGACAAACAGACAGACAGATGCTAGAACGATAGACAGATGTTAGAACGATAGACAAACAGACAGACAGATGCTAGAACGATAGACAGATGATAGAACGATAGACAGACAGATCCTAGAATGATAGGCAGACAGACAGATGCTAGAACGATAGACAGATGCTAGAATGATAGACAGACTGACAGATGCTAGAACGATAGACAGACAGATAGATGCTAGAACGATAGACAGACAGACAGATGCTAGAACGATAGACAGACAGACAGATGCTAGAACGATAGACAGACAGATGCTAGAACGATAGACAAGACAGATGCTAGAACGATAGACAGACAGACAGATGCTAGAACGATAGACAAACAGACAGACAGATGCTAGAACGATAGACAGATGTTAGAACGATAGACAAACAGACAGACAGATGCTAGAACGATAGATAGATAGATAGATAGATAGATAGATAGATAGATAGATAGATAGATAGATAGATAGATAGATAGATAGATAGATAGATAGATAGATAGATAGATAGATAGATAGATAGATAGATAGATAGATAGATAGATAGATAGATAGATAGATAGATAGATAGATAGATAGATAGATAGATAGATAGATAGATAGATAGATAGATAGATAGATAGATAGATAGATAGATAGATAGATCTGGCTTTGTCAAATAATTAGAAAGTTCATGACACAGGAAACATTTCAAGTATCTTAGATGCTATCTGATTGACTAAATTCCTTTAGTAGTTGCTCAAACTTGCACTTGCATCCAGCTGACTCAGATGCACACCTCTGCCAAACAGCTAATGGTAAAGAATGAAAAGATATATGATGACAGAGGGAGGGAAGCATGCCAGAGATGATCCACTTCACTATCCATTCATTACAGGCCTATCAAAGTAGCTCTGATTTCAAGAAAAAAGTCCCCTAAAACCATTTGACCTCATTGACCTTCCCACACCGGGACCCAATACTCATCCTCGCAGGTATGAGAAGTTCCTTCAAAAAAGAAAATGGTCATAATTTCCTCAAATCTGTCAGGCTATCTTTCTTCAGCTGAACACAAAAGGATAATCTCTCTATATCTATCAAGCTATTGTATAGCTTCAAAGAAGAGCGTGACAGCCTCAGTCCCCAGTCACTTTCATTATTTGAAAAAAGAATGGACAGAATACTCTTCAAAAATTCACATTGTGTGTGCTCCACAGCAGAATGTCATACAGGTTTAGGATAGTTTACTGGCTAAATGATCACCTTAAAGGGTTTAGCGAAGGCACTTTAACTGTGTGGGGTAAGAGGGTGGAAGGTTGGAGGTTACTAATTGAATTCCGCCAAAAAGAAACAAAGTTGAATTTGTCTGTCATTTGTTAAGGAATTATGCCACTGTGGAATCTGCTGTGATTGACAAGTCTGCTGATTAAAGGAGGGGCTCTAGGGTAGAGCAAAGTCCACCGAGTGTGTGTGTGTGTGTGTGTGTCCATTGAGAGTAAAAATGAAAGATTACAAGATCTACACAAAAGGTGAGAGACATAAAGGGGGAAATAATTGTATTAAAAGAAAACCATTGCAGTTTGCAGTGTAGAGAAAAATCATACCCATTAATGTGTGTATTTAAAGAGCATTGTCACACTAAGTCAAAATGTACTTCGGACACCTTTGAGGCTATAAACGTGCACATTTTGTGCACACTCTGCATACCAGAGCTGAGGAGCAGGCGCCCGGGCCTGACTTCCGATCGTGTGCGCTATTGATGTCCTGGCCTGCGTGCGCTCATTGTCTCCAGCCGTGTTGTCATTGAGGCTTTACGCTTTGCTTTTGTATTTTCTCTAAATATGAATGTTTTATCCAAACTGGCCCAATTGCTTAACCATCCATACTCTACTCCACCCACTGCTTCAGTAAGACAGGACAACATGAGACTGAGCTGGATGAATGCACACACAGACGCTCTCTCAGACATCTTGACAAGTATGTAACATTGGCAATTTCACGTGTTTAAATGGGCAGATATTAAACTGCTAATTTGTAGTGGAATAATAAATACAGAGCCAAGTATGAAGCCATTATCACAGATGGCTTACACTGAAAGCCGTTAAAAGTGAATCACCTTGATGCTTTTACTTGCAAATTTATAATAAGAAAAGTATGCAAATCTGATTGAAGCAACAAAGACGGCTGTGGGTGAGGAGATATGATGTGAGGCAGTGTATGAGGGAGATGAAAAATATATCTATTCGACCCACATGTGTTCAAAGTGATCCACGACTCTAGTTGTCTTTTCTGAATAATACAGGGCAGGCTGCAGACTGACGGTCCCAAACATTCACTTTGTGACAAGTATTCTGCTTCCCACTCCCCCTCACTTTCACACAGGAAGCTCTTCCTGAGCTGAGGTCATTGAGATTGAGCTCTGGAGGAGCGCTTCAAATCCCAAACCTTCTCTTATGGTCTCTGTCTTTCTCTCGCCGAGTTCCCACAGCAAACTGTTTTCACTAGAGAAGCAACCGTGCACTAAAGGAAGACATGGATGTCACACGGGGAAGTGTCTCAATAACTAGAAGATTTTGAGCCTATAGTTGAATTGCACAAATTCATTTTTCTAGGAGTTTTATAAGGTGGTTTCAAACATTTAGTTCAGAGAAGTCTGGGATTGTTTTTGTAGATTCTGTCCTCCAATCACATTTTTATTTTTGAATAACTTTGAGTAAATGTATATTGTACTATGGATGATTTTAACCAGTGTTCTTAGGACTATTTGTTTTAGAAATGTCATGTTGATGAAAATGCTGTGTATATTTTTGTGGTAAAGTTCAAAGTCTTTAAGTAAAGCTCAGAAATGGACTCAAACATTAACCCAATATGAGAAAAGTGCTTGAGTTAATGAATGCTATCACAAAAAAATACATATTTGACTTAGTGTGTTTACGAGTCTAAAACATTGGAATATATTACAACAGTTATATATTTATAGTTCTCTTTTCTTTTTGCATGCTACCTCCAAATGTCTTTGCAATGACAAAGGCTGTTTTATAATTCCAACATGAGTATTTCAAATTTGTGACAATTACGTTTTAGTTGTTTTTAGAAACGTCAGGTCAATAAAATGTTTTATGTTTAAATGTTTATAGTAATGTTTATGGTAATGTCACTTCCAACCTTGACTCAAAAAATGCTCAACTGATTCAAAAGTGTGACAAATAGCCTTTAGTAGCCTACCTTGTAGAGGGACGCGATATAAGAAAATAAATATCATTTGAATGTAATTTGGAACTCAGTTTTCTTTACCCCCTTTAAAGAGTGCCATGGGTTCAAACCAACAATTACATAACATAATCTTCTCCTAAGGTCCCCATATCCAACCAATCGTACACCCCTATAGAATTAAATTAGCACAAATAAAGTTTTGATGTCGAGGGCTAGCTGATAGGCATTTTCGTGGGTGAGCAGACACAAAACACACCTCGTCCCCTGAATGTAAACACAGACGGGCACATCACGTGTCCACATGGCGGCAGACGTGAGTCGACACTGGTGATGTTATGCGGATCGGCCGTTACCTCACTGACCTGAACAATGAGCGAGGAGAGATGCTGCTGACTCGCTCGGATTCATTCACAACGCTGTTCCTCCTGTTTGAACGCTTATATAGTGTACAACTACATTTATATTCTGAATAAACCCAGATTACACGGTAGAGTAAAAATCAAACCCATTCAATCACATAATTTCAGTCATTACATTTAGCCTGCATTACAATTTAAATCTGCCAAAAGATGGACAATTTATCCGAATATGAAAATTCTGCCACCATTTACCAACAATGTCGTTCTTAACGCGTACGACTTGTTTTCGAAGAATATTGGGGGCTGAATGTCTAAAAGTGCCTTTTCCCACACAATGAAAGTGAACGGTGACTGAGAACTGTCATTCTGTCCCACGTCACCTTCTGCGTTGCATTAGAGAAGTAGGATACACGTTTTGAACATGTTGATATTTTTTTATTTCCGAGTTAGCCATTCCTCGATTATCTGCCAAGATACCAAAATGATGCCATTTCCAAAGAAAATCACACAACAAATGTCCCACAAAAGCAAATACCTAGCCCAGCGCCCCGCCCACTGGGGGAGGGGCCAATACATCCAAACGCAAGCAGCGAGAATAATACTTCACAGCCCGAAATACAGAAGCGACAGAACAGTCTTCAGTCGCCGCGGTAGATGTGCGACTCCACACGGGAGGCACAGTGACTGACTGCGATACATAAGGGACAAGAAACACTCAGAGGTAAGACGCCCAGGTCTTTTAGTGTCAACTAGTTGGTTTCACTGACGCGAAATATTATTTCTGCGCTATTTACATTTCTGCACGACTTGCTATTGAAGGAGTATGTGTCTCGTGCTACAATTACAGTCCAAAGTTTAGTGAGTTAATGAACGCTATCACAATAAACAATGCAGAGAGAACACTTCAAAGGCATCAGACTCAGCGTCTACTGTGGAACAAAATATTGTATTTATACTGATTTTTTTGCATGTTACCATTAAATGTCTTTGTTTGGACAAAAGCTGTTTTTATAATTCTAGCATTGTTGTTATTATTATTATTAATAATAATAGCCTAATAATAATAATAATAGAATTATCACAAATCTCAATGAGCTGTTCCATTGAAAGAGTTTGTGTTTCATGCAGCAATTACAAGTTACGAGTTAATTACATTTTGCACACTACACAGTGAGGACGGTGCGATGACACCTACAAGACATCAGAATGAGAGTCCTTAAAAAAAAAGATATTGTGTTTGCCATTTACCCGTGTGTTACCCGTGATTCTAACACATCAGTTTGTGTCTTCCACAGGGAGAATGCCAGCTAAAACCATGAACTCTGATTTGGAGTTTGACTCCTTGCAGCCATGCTTCTACCCGGACGAGGATGACTTCTACTTCTGCAGACCAGACGCTGCACCGCCTGGAGAGGACATCTGGAAGAAATTCGAGCTGCTGCCCACTCCTCCTCTGTCCCCGAGCCGGGCAGCGCTTCCAGGGGATCCGGGTGAGATGGGCGCGGTGGCTGGGGATTGCTCGCTCATGGGCTTTGGATTAACGGACCCGTTGGACTGGGCTTCAGAGCTTATGCTTTTACCGGGAGACGACATTTGGGGGGCGTCTGACGGGGACCTCTTCGGCTCTGTTTTGGATACTACGGACAATTCCATCATCATTCAGGACTGCATGTGGAGCGGCTTCTCGGCACGTGAGAAATTGGAGCGGGTGGTGAATGAGAAACTCGGGAAAGCGGTCTCTGCTCCTACCGGTACTGAAGCCGGTAAAGACACGGCAGTCAAGTCGCCGGAAATGAGCCACTCAATACCGGAGTGTGTGGACCCTACTGTAGTTTTCCCTTATCCAGTCAACAAAAGAAACGGGAGCAGCAGCAGCAGCAGCAGCAGCCAAAGTGTGACACAGCTGAGGAGCCAACAACTGCCTCCAGTCAGTGCAGACGAAACTCCAAGCGACTCTGGTAAGTGTCTCCTTACATGCTGTTAATGTAAAGTTAGTAAGTGTTCGCATGAGACATTCTATGAATGACAATTATTAATCATCATCACCAAATTATGATGGTGGTGATGATGCTTCTAAAAAGTTTGTCAGTTTGCACTAGTTTGTAAGGGGTCATTGGGGTAATTGTTGAAGATCATATGACAGGCCCTGAATCGGATTAGTGTGTGACATTCCAGACTGTCGGTCACACACAAGCGCGCGCGCACACATACACACACTCAGTAGTAGTAGTGGGCGGTGATTGGGAGTTTATGTAATACTCGATCTGCGTACCCAGTAGATGGCGGTAATATTTGATGTTGTCCATGATGTCGAGCCATTTGGCTGAATAGCTCTTGGTTAAAGATTTAATGCAGAGAATAGCATCACTGAGCTATATTAAATAGGAAAACGAAAATGTTCTTATCTGCCCTCCATTAATCTGGCTTTAGGCATGAAAGCAGAATCTAATTTGGGAATTTATTAGGTCATAGGATTAGGGGTTTTTAATGACATGCAAGATTGTTTTGAAACAAAACAAATTATTATTTTTATTTAATTATTTATTTTTTTCAAATTGAGAGCTATTGATGGTGTAAAACCACAGGCTCAGATGTTTAGGGTGTGTGAGTGAGGGCAGATATCATAAAAGCCAAGCCCCTTAAATTCAGTGCCCCCCAATAAGTCGTTTCCCTTCAAAATGAGGACTTGTTTCAAATGCAAATCCCAAACGACAATCACACGTGGGTGAGAGAATAAGAGCTGGCACTGGGCACCAGCATGTGATAAAGGAGGCATGCGTGTGTGCATCTACAAGAAAGACAAACCCCCCCCTTCTAGCCCAGTAGGCTGAGCTTGGCAGGCCGAGAAACTTCCAGAGAGGTGCAGTGAATGATAATCACAAGAAAAAAAGACGAGGAGGGAAAAAAAGAGAAGATGGGTCATCTCTCTTTACAGGGTGACGGCTTTGAACAAGCAGAGCCTTTCCTCCAGCTGTCTGCTTGGCTCTTCTCCAGGGCAGCGGCTTAAGACGCCATCAGATCAGTGTTACTCGGCAAAGCCCGCGAATAATTGGACCACACGATTACAACGCTAGTTTTTCCCGCCTGTGCTGTTATCCCTTTTCGCGGCAAACCAGTGAAAGAGGGAAACGCATCGACTGTCTGCATTCTGTTGCAGACTAAATTGCCCCGTTTGGTCTCTCCTTAACGCTGGCAGACGGTTTCCTGTTGGGAGCTTTTGAAGTGAGAGGTTGTGGGCTCCAGCAAATGCCAAACAGTCTTCATGTGTGGCTTAGCTGATAATCACGTCCATTATCTCATAAACATTGCTCTCGGGCGTCACACTGAGGACGTCTTGCCATCTAAGCTTAGCTTGTTAGCTTGTCACCTGTTGAAAAAGGCACCAAGTGAAATGTCTAACTTGACAGCAAAACAGCTTTTGTCAGAAAATATGACATGACGAAATGCTCATGTGCTTGCAAACCCCCTCATTAGGCGGCGTAAATAGAGGGTGTGTGTTGAAGTAGAAAGTCAAATCCAAGGTGGTCCAGTCTGGGGAGAAACCAGCTCCTCTGTGTTTGACAGAGCGTGTTCAGATGATTGCATTGAGCAATTGTCTCATCTGCCCACACAAAGACATTAACTCGAGCACACACCCAGAGAAAACACAGGCATGTTTCCGTTAAGAGCGCTTGTTCATACCTGTGTACCTCCAGAGGAATGGTTGCACAACAAACCTTCTAACCCAAATCTCCTTCTCTTCCTCTAGATGACGATGATGACGATGATGATGAAGATGAAGAAGATGACGACGATGATAATGACGAAGACGATGAAGACGAGGAGGAGATCGATGTCGTCACTGTTGAGAAAAGGCGTTCCATCACCAGCAAGATAACCGGCACTGGCCTGTCTGCCGTCTCTAACTCTCAGGCGTCCACGGGAGGGCGGTTGGGCTCAGGGGTGAGCAAAGCTCCACAGGAGCTCATTCTGAAGAGGACGGCGGCCGCCTCTATCCACCAGCAACAGCATAACTACGCAGCCCCATCCCCTTACTCCGACCAGCAAGACGTACCCAGCGCTCCCCCGAGCAAGAAACTCCGAACCGACAACAGCACTATAACTCTACGCACTGGCAAGAATCAGAGCTATTCCCCGAGCTCCCCTACTAACAGTGTACCAGGACAGCGCATGAGGAAGAGCGACTCCAGCAGCCCGCGGTGCTCCGACTCGGAGGACAGCGAACGCCGGCGCAACCACAACATCCTGGAGCGCCAGCGGCGCAACGACCTGCGCTCTAGCTTCCTCACTCTGCGCGACCAGGTGCCCGAGCTGGCGCACAACGACAAGGCGGCGAAGGTGGTCATCCTGAAGAAGGCCACCGAGTACGTCAGTTCCCTCGAGGCCCAGGAGCTCCGACTCCAGCAGGAGAAAGACAGATTGCAGGCCCGACGACAACAGCTCCTCCGCAGGCTCGAACAAGCCAGGACTCGCTAACCCTTAACCCTCATTGGCTGAACGCCTCGCAGCTGATGGTCGGCGTCAAACGACGAACGGCAAACCGCTAAGGGGCTAACGGCCCTAAAATGAATTATAGGGACACTCACTGCTGACACTTTTTTGCACATTTTTTGACGTCAAGAATGTTTCAGGTTTACTTTGTCACCCCAATCACGCTACAACGATGAGGGAAGGTGCTTACCGGTAAACCCTCAATGACAAGACCCTTATGAACACAGTCTTCAGTATGCGATTGGGTCGATGAACTTTGCATTCACGCTCTTCCTGCAAAACGGACACTAAACAAATGACACGAGACACTTCGAATGGCTATAATCTCTCACACCTCACCGGTGCTGAATCTCATGGATGTACCTCTGCGCACCTTGATGTCAGACACTTTTGTAAATAGATTAGATTTTAAAAGAACATACACTCAGTCTGCCTTGTTTTTGTATACGATTATTGTCTTTTGTTTTTTTTTATATAAAGATGTCAAAAGCTGCCAATAACTAGACTGGAAGTTTATATACCTTTAACAAGTACTGTAAGACCTCCATTTTTGAGGATTTTTGTAATATAAGGACACATTGGTTTTTTTTGGATTCCTTTGTCTTATAATCTCTCAATCTTATGACACTCTTTACTAATTCCCACATTTATGCTTTAGTGTGCTTCTGATACATACTAAATCTGATACTTATATTTTCGTATGAAAATGAGTTCTGAGTAGATATCACTTTATCTTCTTTTTATCCTTTTTTCTACCTTCATTTCTTTTGTACAGAAAATTCTTTCTATCTCAATTTATAATGCTTCTATACTTTGCTGTCTTTCTCTTTCTTTGTTTATATATTTGTAAGTATTGGGTTCATAGAACTGGGTCATTGGGAAAAAAGTTTTTTTTTTTCTCCTTTTCTATAATGTACATTGAGTGCTGCGACTCACAGCACTTTGAAATACCTCATTTTGAAAAATAAATAGACATTTTGAAAACAAAAGAGCTTGTTGTCAAAGGATGAGTGCTTCTGTATGATACCGCTGCTGGTGGGATTTGAGTCCTGTCAGGTATTGAGAAACAAAACGCTGAACTGCATTTCAGACATGCTTGAAGCCCCTCTGTGGGCGGCAACGTCCACATTTCAAACAGCCCTGAAACAACTCGCTAAGTTATGACTTTCAAGGGGATTATGATTCTGAAAGCAAAAACCCACAGTTAAATCATATTGTCAAATAAAAATACCCATGTCACTCATTTGAAGCATAAATAATCGACTTTTTCTCTAGGATCATGTTTGTGTGTGTGGTCCAGGTAAACCCTACGTTTAAGGGGACAAAACGTCCCCACAAAGATGGCAATATATGGAATCCTTGTATTTGTGGGGACATTTGTGAGGAAAACGGATTATAAATCATACTCAATTATGGTTTTTTAAATGTAAAAAGGCATAAAGTTTTCAATGTTGGGTAGGTTTAGGTGTAGATGGGTAGAATACAGTTATGAAAATCATTATGTCTATGAAAACCCAATGAATTTGAATGTGTGTTTACTATTTTCCTCAACACAAAGTCAAAATTGACTTCGTTATTATACGAAATTTGAATCATATCTAGGCCTACACACTTGTCCATAAAAGCCTTGTATTCTACACGTTTTTGGGCTTTTTCCCTCTTTCCTATTCAACCTTTCCTGTTTTCATTCGTCAAGCCTTTCTCCCTCCATCTGCCTCGCTATAAGAGAGATCTGGTTGACCATGCCCTCTCTCACAAAAGAGAACGAGTATCTCACTCGTAATTCACTCTCTCTCTCTCTTTCAGTTGATTTTGAAATCGGCAGGGCACATCCACATGCACTTTCAGGCACTCATACACAAAAACAAACGCTGGCACACACACTCTCAACGCGAGTGGATATGAAAGCGTGCGCAGCGCACACTCAGACTGGCCCCTGTAGCTTCTTACCTCATTGTTCTGCACGTTACCATGGAAACTGGAGCAGCTGCAGCGTGGCAGACTTCAAGTGCGAGTGTGTTTTATTCTATTTGTGCATGCGTGTGTACGTACGAAGGGTGGGGATGGGGGGGGGGGGGGGCGTCTTTTGTAAGGAGGGCATCGTGACCTGTGCGTCTAATATCCTGCTGGACTGAGAAACGGGTTTGTGTTTACTAACTTCAGTCACATGGCCTGAAAGCTGACTGAAGCCCCGCCCACCAATGTGTCACAATGAAAGATTTTTTTCTGGTCCAGAATAAACAGATAGAATTAGAATTCTGTCGCTGCAGTACAGGAGAAACAAGGTTTGGCGGGCTACACAGAGAAAGAGAGACAATCGATTATAAAAGAAACCGTCTAGACTGTTTGGTTATATAACAGTCTGTGCTGTATATGTGTGCGCGTCTGCGATGTTTGGTACTCAGGATGAGGTAACCATGGAAGACCCCACTGTGCCATCTGGCCGATGGCTTATCCTGCCTGGTTATGGAAAAAAACAAAAACAAAGCCTCGAGCTAAGACAATAACACACCGCCATGTGTAAACTGATAGAGCTGCCCACTGTACACAAATCACTGTTTGTTTTTCATTTAATTTAAATACATTTAGTTTTTCAAAACTGAGATTTTGCACAAATAGGGTGAATATGGGTAAATAGGACATTTTCTGATCATTTGGAATTTGTGTTTAATTGAACTCCTCATATAATACATTTCCCCCCTACTCACAATAATAAATATTTTAAATAGTTCAATATTTCCACTACGTACATAAAAAATAGTATAGACTATGTAACTAACTACATTTGATTAAAATAAAAAAATATTAAAATAAAAAATTATATTTTGAGATTAATATATACATTAAAATAAATTCTGATCTAAAATAAAATCTGATTTATACATTAATAATAAATAGAATATAAATGAAATTGATTAAAACAAAAAAATAATAATACATTTTAATAATAAATTGATTAAAATCAATAAGCAAAATTTAAAATTCAAATAAATAATAATACATCTAACATTTAAAAAAAATAACATGATTGAATCTGAATACTTTCAAAACAGCATTTTACACATTTATATAAAGTTTTTCACAGAATTAATGTCTTTATCGGTGAAAACATAGCTTCCTTTTACATTTTAGGATGGGGGTCGCATGAGGATGATCATATTTGGGGGTCAGTGGCATGTATCTAAAAGTTTGAAAACCACTGCGCTAAAGATGACAATGAAGACATGTTGAATGCTTAATTGAAAACATGCCGTTAAATAATGTCACATGTTCTTTTTTTTCTTCCTCACACATTAGTTATTCCTCTCTGAATGATATGTACTGGCCTCAGACACCATGTTGAAATATAATAAACTTGGAGACAACGGTTCCATATTGTGACTGTATGATTGTTATTTATGGTATGGTTAAATGTGTCGAAGTTTGAATCAGGCTCAGAAGGGGTAATGAAGTTCAGTCAGTGGAGGTGTTTGAGTTCAAAGCACAGATTTTGAAACACCATCAAAACCCAACAGCCATAAAATGCTCATAAAATAGGATAATAAAATATATAAAATGCAATAAATATAATTGATGAACGGGAAATTCATGTGCTCTAAAGTGCAAACACATTTGACATTTCATATATTAATGTTTATGATATGCTGACTTTTTCCTTTTTCCAGAATCTCACACACACAAGCCTTTTTGATTCACAATTTACTTTATTTTCTCGGCACAACATTAGACAGCATGTGAAAACTTGGATATTTGAGTTGACTAAACTTAAAATTAAGGCAGCATGAACACTTACTTTTTTAAGTTGACCTTTTTTTTTACAGTGTGTGTCTATATATTAATTAATTTTAATATATATATATATATGATCACCACAGTTGAAAACGATTGCGTGCAATAATTTTGTTGATACTATGATACATTTTTTTCAGAATTCTTTGAATAATAGAAAGTTCAAATGAACAGCATTTACTTGAAATAGATTTTTTGTAACAATATAAAAGTACTGTCAATTTAATCCTTGTTCAATTAAAGTATTAATTTCTCACAAACACTATATTGCCAGGAGTTTTGGGACTCCTGCCTTTACATGCACATGAACTTTAATGACATTCTACGTATTCTTAATCCGTAGGGTTTAACATAGAGTTGACCCACCGTTTGCAGTTATAACAGCTTCAACTCTTCGGGGAAGGCTTTCCACAAAGTTTTAAGTGTGTTTATGGAAATATTTGACCATTTTTCTAGAAGCGCATTTGTGAGATCAGGCACTGATGTTGGACGAGAAGGCCTGACTCGCAGTCTCCGCTCTAATTCATCCCAAAGGTGTTCTACCTGGTTGAGGTCAGGACTCTGTGCAGGCCAGTAAAGTTCCTCCACACCAAACTCGCTCATCCATGTCTTTATGGACATTGCTTTGTGCACTGGTGCGCAGTCATTTTGGAACAGGAAGGGGCCATCCCCAAACTGTTCTTACAAAGTTGGGAGCATGAATTTGTTCAAAATGTCTTGGTATGCTGATGCATTAAGAGTTCCTTTCACTGGAACTAAGGGGCCAAGCCCAACCCCTGAAAAACAAGCCCACACCATAATCCCCCCTCTACCAAACTTTACACGTGGCACAATGCAGTCAGGCAAGTACCGTTCTCCTGGCAACCGCCAAACCCAGACTCGTCTATCGGATTGCCAGGTAGAGAAGTGTGATTCATCACTCAGAGAATACGTGTCCACTGCTCTAGAGTTCAGTAGCGGCGTTCTTTACACCACAGCATCCGACGCTTTGCATTGCACTTGGTGATGTAAGGCTTGGATGCAGCTGCTCGTCCATGGAAACCCATTCCATGAAGCTCTCTATGCACTGTTCTTCAGCTAATCTGAAGGCCCCATGAAGTTTGGAGGTCTGTAGCTATTGACTGTTGCTCACTGTGCACCTCAGAATGCGCTGACCCCGCTCAGTGATTTTACGTAGCCTACCACTTTGTGGTTGAGTTTCTGTTGTTCCCAATTGCTTCCACTTTGTTATAATACCACTAACAGTTGACCGTGGAATATTTAGTAGTAGTGAGGAAATTTCCCAAATGGATTTATCGCACAGGTGGCAACCTATCACGGTACCACGCTTGAATTCACTGAGCTCCTGAGAGCGACTCATTCTTTCATAAATGTTTGTAGAAGCAGTCTGCATGCCTAGGTGCTTGATTTTGTACACATTTGGCCATAGAAGTGATAGGAACACCTGAATTCAATTATTTGGAGGGGTGTCCCAATACTTTTGGCAATATAGTGTATGTACATACACACACTCACAAACAACACTTCACATGAAGACAGACAGACAGACAGACAGACAGACAGATAGATAGATAGATAGATAGATAGATAGACAGACAGACAGACAGACAGACAGACAGACAGACAGACAGACAGACAGACAGACAGACAGACAGACAGACAGACAGACAGACAGACAGACAGACAGACAGACAGACAGACAGACAGACAGACAGACAGACAGACAGATAGATAGATAGATAGATAGATAGATAGATAGATAGATAGATAGATAGATAGATAGATAGATAGATAGATAGATAGATAGATAGATAGATAGATAGATAGATAGATAGATAGATAGATAGAAATGAATCAACACCTTAAAAATGTGTCCTCTGGAATGTTCACACGCCAGCTGTATTCAACAGATTAACTGTGCTGTGGCATATTTCAGTGTCAGCCTGCCAATCGACTCTCTGCTATGTGAGGGGACCAGCGCTTGTTGTGGAGTAACAGGATGGACAGCATATGGAAAACTGGAGACAGACTAAAGACAGGGTTTAAAACAAAAGCCAAAGGCACAACAACATGCTCTGATTCTTATCTACCAGCACCGTCAGAAATGTTCTAATCCTTATAACATGCAGAGTTGCCACCCAAACAAAAGGATGCCAGCTTTAAAAATGCCCCTCACTGGATGGACACTGTCTCCAGGGGGGCAAGAGGAGAGGGAGGGGGTGCCATCTGTTCTGGGTCAGGTGCAGAATGTGGTAATATGTGAGAGAGAGAGAGAGAGAGAGAGAGAGAGAGAGAGAGAGAGAGAGAGAGAGAGAGAGAGAGAGAGAGAGAGAGAGAGAGAGAGAGAGAGAAAGAGAAAGAAAATTAATGTGTGATCAAACTTTACCAGTGTGTAGCAATTACCATACAGATGGCAGTGCCCTGTAAATGTCACTCACCTTTCTGTCTTCGCCCCTCCCTCTCTTCCCCTATCACTCCTTCAGAGAATCATCTATTATGTTTTCTTTGTTGCTTTTTGAGTCATTTTCATTTTAACCTCCAGCACGTGTGCAAACACAGCCTTTCATCCATGACACAATGAGTCTGACCTTAGCATCACACCACAAACCCACAGACACACACACACACACACACAAACACACACGCACGCACGCACAAGCAGCACATCCTCGAAATGTGAGCGATTTCAACTAAAAAAAAAAAGTTTTATACTGTTTCTATCAGAGCTGCACCATGATGATTATCAATGTTGATTACTAATTATTATCAATATTAAAAACAGTCATCAGCTTAACATTTTTGTGGAAACTGTGATCATTTTTTTTGTGGATTCTTTGATAAATAGAAAGTTCAAAAGAATGGCATTTATTTGAAATAGAAATATTTTGTAAAATTACAAATGTCATTACTGTCACTTTTGATCAATTTAATGTCCTTTTTAAGTAAAATTATTAATATCTTTATAAAAAAAAACGTACCCAAAACAAAGTTTCCAACTTTGATAATAATAATAAATGTTTCTTTTGCACCAAATCAGCATATTCAAATGGTTTCTGAAGATCATGTGACACTGAAGACTGGAGTAATGATGCTGAAAATTCAGCTTTGCCTTCACAGTCAACAAATCAGACATCAGGAGACTACAACGGACAGTTCGGACTGCGGAAAGGATTATTGGTTCCCCCCTGCCCAACCTCCAAGATCTTTAAACGAGAAAAAGGGTGAACAAAATCACCCCACACAGCCAGCCCACTTTCTCTTCGAACTGTTGCCCTCTGGCCGGCGCTACAGAGCACTGAGTACCAGAACAGACAGGCACAAGAAGAGATTTTTCCCTCAGGCAATATTCAGTCAGAACAGTTAAAAAACTATACACTGTCTATCATAACTGTCCATTTGTACACAATTTGTACATCTCAAAATCTGTAAATAACATATTTGTACATTCAAAAAAGTTTATATATACTTTTTTATATACACCAATCAAGCATAACATTATAACCTAATATTGAGTTGGTCCCCCTTTGGCTGCCTAAACAGAGCCCTGCCCCGTCAAGGCATGGACTCCACTAGACCCCTGAAGGTGTGCTGCGGTATCTGGCACCAAGATGTTAGCAGCAGATCCTTTAAGTCCTGTACGTTGCGAGGTGGAGCCTCCATGGATCAGACTTGTTTGCTCAGCACATCCCACAGATGCTCGATTGGATCGAGATCTGGGGAATTTGGAGGCCAAGTCAACACCTCAAACAAGCGTAGCAGAAAGTCCTTTCTGTTGACGGCTATCAGATTGTTCAATGTGCTATGAATATAACAGGACTCATTATTGGAACTGCATATATATACACTCACCTAAAGGGTTATTAGGAACACCATACTAATACTGTGTTTGACCCTCTTTCGCCTTCAGAACTGCCTTAATTCTACGTGGCATTGATTCAACAAGGTGCTGAAAGCATTCTTTAGAAATGTTGGCCCATATTGATAGGATAGCATCTTGCAGTTGATGGACATCTGTGGGATGCACATCCAGGGCACGAAGCTCCCGTTCCACTATATCCCAAAGATGCTCTATTGGGTTGAGATCTGGTGACTGTGGGGGCCATTTTAGTACAGTGAACTCATTGTCATGTTCAAGAAACCAATTTGAAATGATTCGGGCTTTGTGACATGGTGCATTATCCTGCTGGAAATAGCCATCAGAGGATGGGTACATGGTGGTCATAAAGGGATGGACAGGGTCAGAAACAATGCTCAGGTAGGCTGTGGCATTTAAACTATGCCCAAATGGCACTAAGGGGCCTAAAATGTGCCAAGAAAACATCCCCCACACCATTACACCACCACCACCAGCCTGCACAGTGGTAACAAGGCATGATGGATCCATGTTCTCATTCTGTTTACGCCAAATTCTGACTCTACCATCTGAATGTCTCAACAGAAATCGAGACTCATCAGACCAGGCAACATTTTTCCAGTCTTCAACTGTCCAATTTTGGTGAGCTTGTGCAAATTGTAGCCTCTTTTTCCTATTTGTAGTGGAGATGAGTGGTACCCGGTGGGGTCTTCTGCTGTTGTAGCCCATCCGCCTCAAAGTTGTGCGTGTTGTGGCTTCACAAATGCTTTGCTGCATACCTCAGTTGTAACGAGTGGTTATTTCAGTCAAAGTTGCTCTTCTATCAGCTTGAATCAGTCGGCCCATTCTCCTCTGACCTCTAGCATCAACAAGGCATTTTCGCCCACAGGACTGCCACATACTGGATGTTTTTCCCTTTTCACACCATTCTTTGTTAACCCTAGAAATGGTTGTGCGTGAAAATCCCAGTAACTGAGCAGATTGTGAAATACTCAGACCGGCCCGTCTGGCACCAACAACCATGCCACGCTCAAAATTGCTTAAATCACATTTCTTTCCCATTCTGACATTCAGTTTGGAGTTCAGGAGATTGTCTTGACCAGGACCACACCCCTAAATGCACTGAAGCAACTGCCATGTGATTGGTTGATTAGATAATTGCATTAATGAGAAATTGAACAGGTGTTCCTAATAATCCTTTAGGTGAGTGTAGGTGTATCTATTTCTTTTTAATTTTTATATCGTAGATCGTAAAAGACTTAAGAGTGGTGCTGTGTTCTTTTGTGTGTTGAAGCCGCCGTGACAATGTAATTTCCTGTAAAGGATCAATAAAGTATCGACAAACAAACATCCATATGGATTGCAGGACCCAAGGTTTCCCAGCAGAACATTGCCGAAAGCATCATACTGCCTCCGCCAGCTTGCTTTGGTGTATATATACACCGATCAGGCATAACATTATGACCGGTGAAGTGAATAACACTGATTATCTCTTCATCAAGGCACCTGTTAGTGGGTGGGATATAGTATAAGCAGCAAGTGAACATTTTGTCCTTAAAGTAGAAAAATGGGCAAGCATAAGGAATTGAGCGAGTTTGACAAGGGCCAAATTGTGATGGCTAGACAACTGGGTCAGAGCATCTCCAAAACTGCAGATTTTGTGGGGTGTTCCCAGTCTGCAGTGGTCAGTATCTATCAAAAGTGGTCCATGGAAGGAACAGTGGTGAACCGGTGACAGGGTCATTGATGCACGTGGGGAGCTAAGGCTGGCCTGTGTGGTCAGATCAAACAGACAAGTTACTGTAGCTCAAATTGCTCAAGAAGTTAATGCTGGTTCTGATAGAAAGGTGTCAGAATACACAGTGCAGCGCAGTTTGTTGCGTATGGGGCAGAACTTAAAGGATCTGCTGCTAACATCTTGGTGGCAGATACCACAGCACACCTTCAGGGGTCTAGTGGACCAGGGCTGATTTGGCAGCAAAAGGGGAACTAACACAATATTATGTCATAATGTTATGTCTGGTGTATATGTATATTGTTTGTGTGTGTAAACACTTAGCAATAAAGCTCTTTCTGATTCTGACAGGAATAAGTTACATTTGTAAAGACTCTTTCCCCACCAAAGACGAGTTTCAGTTTTCACTGTTATAAGATAGGGGCACTATTACTCATCTTTTGAAAGAGTACTGAATCAAAAAACAGGTGAAGAAGATGTAGAAACAAGCAATAGCATATGTAACACAATTATCAACATTAAACAGCATATAAATCAAAACTGCCTAATGTTACTGAATGAAATGTTGACCCAGGGCGAGCTATACGACTGTGCAAGCTTAGTTGATTGACTCCATCTACTCCATCTATGTTTTGTTTGTTTCGTTCTGAATCATATCTGGATGTAACATTAGTCTTTGACAAAAACACTTTTTTCTGAGCTCAAAATGTTGCTTTTATTATGAAACTTATATTCATAAAAAAGGAATGCATGAAGCTAGAATAAAAAGCTTTTTTTTCTTGCTTGCAGAAGCTCTGTTCTTTCTTTTGATATATTGCATGTATCAGATATTCATACAACAAAATATTCTGAGGCCCATGGAATTTTTGAGAAAATGATCAAAAACACTGTGGTGGACCAGCCAACTTTAAAAAAAAACACGCTGGCAGGGCAACGCTGGCAAACTTTTAACAGGTATTTTTTAATCGCTGTAGCCATAATTGCAATAGCGATTATTATTCCATTAATTGTGCAGCCGTTTCTCCATACATCAAGTGTTTATGTTGATGCCCTTGTTTTCATAACATTCTGACAGACTAATTTAGCAGTTCTCTTGAAATGATGACCTCATTACACCATCTAAACTGTGATCGTGTCCGGTACTGGTTGGTCCATAATATGTACTCCAGATGTTGCCAGGGGATTTTAGGGTCATAACTCAAACTACCCTGTAAAAAACTCTTACCTTTTGCCCCGAGAGTAATGAGCGCTGTATGTGTGTGCTTTGTGTGTCAAAACCATCATTCTTACACAAAAGTTTGTGTACAAATGTGCTTGGCCTGATTTATTATTTTTTGTCACTGTATAAACTAAACTTACAATTTTGGAGGCAAATTACACATAGCCGGTCCTTGACTAGCTTAAATAAACCACCAGGACAAATGAGTTAATTCAGCAGCACATGCTAAATGAGACAGATTATGAGCCACAAAATGAAAGATACATTTTCTAAATATTTTTTGTCAGTTTAATCAAATATTTTTAACAAAAAAAAATAAAAAATAAACATTTTGAAGCAAACATCTTGCAATTTCAAAAAGGGAGAGGGAGACTCCTGAGAGGTCTGAGCTGTCAGAACTAGAGATGAAATGCCCATTTCATGCTAATTAAAGTCCCATCAACTAGGTTTGATCTCCGTGACCTAACAGAATAGCACCTTTAACCTAGTGAGACACACACACTTATGAACACTCTGAAGGGATGATATAGCGGACTAGAGATGGCACAGGCCTTTCAGCATTACATGAGCCTGAAGAGAAGGGCAGAGGTTAGGAAAGCAAGCGTAACAATTCAGGGCTGGTAGGGGGCGGCGCTATTGTTCAAATGTCCTGATCTCTCCGGCTCTGACAGTTATCTGTCTGTTTGATCACAGAGTAGAAGTTGGAGCTTCTCAGAAAATGTAGGCCAGCCCTCAAAGGAAATCAGCTTAATGAACCTCAGTGAGGCGACTGAGTGCCATTAGTTTAGTTTAGTGTGTGTGTGTGTGTGTGTGTGTGTGTGTGTGTGTGTGTGTGTGTGTGTGTGTGTGTGTGTGTGTGTGTGTGTGTGTGTGTGTGTGTGTGTGTGTGTGTGTGTGTGTGTGTGTGTTGTGGAACACACTCAAGGGCAGTGATTTAGTGCTTCATAAGTTACTTCACTGTATTGATCAGTACATTGTAGCCTTTTTGGAATTTGTTTTGTAGTCAATTATTCTATCCTGATTGACTAGATTTTATTTATGTTTATGGTCACAGAGACCCCAGTGCTATATGTGTAAATACTACTACTACTACTAATAATACATTTCCCCTTTAAATTATTTTATGATGTTAATCTAGTGATTCATCGCGATTACTCACATCTAACAGAGAATTCTATATGCGCTATATATATATATATATATATATATATATATATGTGTGTGTGTGTGTGTGTGTATGTATACACACACACACACACACACACACACACACACACATACAATATACATATAAATACCATTTTAATATATAAACACACACATATATAATAAACACAACCTTTTATGTTATGCGATTAATCGCGATTAATCGGTTCGACAGCACTATGTTCTTCTGACCTAATTAAAACCCAGCAGCCTGAATACAAAAAATTACTAAACATTTTTTTTTTTAGAAAACATTCAGTTTTAGAACACTGTAATGGAGAACATTTGTAATGGTCAAACACATCACAGAGGTTAATTTATGAATGGTAAAATAACATTTTAGCTAATTTTGTCTGAATGAAAAAGTTTATAAAATGTTATATATATATTATATATATATATACACACACTCTACACTCTTAAAAAAAAAGGTTCTATATGGCACCAATCCTATCTTGGCTCGTAATCATATACCTTTGTAAGTGCTATATGGCACCAATTTTGGTGCTTCAGTGATTTTTCAGCGGTTCTTCATAGGTTCTTCACCGGTTCTTTGACTAAGGTGCTATATAGCACCGCTACCATATATATAGAACATGTTAAGATATGGTGCTATATAGCACCAAAAGCGGTTCCTCTATGATTACGACGAAAAACCATTTTTGGTGCCATATAGAACCTTTTTTTTTTTGAGTGTATAAATAAGTGGATCATACAGACCAGCATATTGATGCTTCAACTGATGCATCCAGTTCTGTATGTGAAAAAAATTCAATTTCAAGATATTGGGTCATGGCAAACGACGCAGAGCTGCCGTTTTGGTGTCAGAGTGCTGCCACACGGGGGTTGAGAGCCATTACCAGTCTGTCAGGCCTTCTGATGGATCACAGCACAATCTAATCACAGACGCCTGGTACCCTCACCGCACACATGACACAAACACATATGCCCAATTAAGAGAACCTCAAACAAATCTAGATTAGTTCGAGTGCCTTATTTTAAGGCATCTGTTTCTCTTCCTGACCCCCGTTCACACAGCATCAAAGATTAATTCTATTCTTTCATGGTGCACTCCAGGCTAGTTTGGTAATCATTCATTTGAGACAGAAGTCCAGGCCGCAGAGGGCAATATAAGACCCAGCTGATAATATATACTAATTCAACTAATTAACTTTTCTTACCTTTCTTATGAGTATGGTTAAATCAGATGAATGAATTAGCATACTTAATTTGAAGAACACATCCCGTTTTCCCAGCTTGACAGCTGTTGAATGTGAAAACGGCATTGTTGAAAATATAAATCAGCAGATTCAAACGAATCACTGCAGTGACCTTTTTTGGATGCAATTTACATATTTCCCAGCAGTCAACAACTCCTCTTATATGACGCTCAAGGTTAATTGCGTTGGAATTGCAGTCATGCAAATAATTACTCTGAATTTATGCAGAATGAAGACATTCAGGCAGTGCTGCTTGGTTGCTTTGAGTGAGATTCAGTAAGCGTACTTGAGTGAAATGAGCCATATCTCAAATCTATGTAGCTGCTGATATAATTATAATAGATGATGAATGAATCTAACTTTCCTAAGTCATTCTGGAAAAATGATATGCTAAATGCCTTAATTATTATTTCTATCTTTTTTCTTAACATGAATGTACAATCAAATATTCCCACATTGTGCATTGCCCAGCTCCCCTCCCCCAAATGAGTGTTGATTAGGTGTTAAACAGCACATTCACAGCTAATTGCTAAAGCTGTAATTGTAGGCTTGTGAGGTTGTAAGGTAACACATGGTGCCATTAAAACTGTTGAGTGTACACTTGGATGAGCACTCTGAAAGGCAGGAGGCAAAAATGTAATTTAATTGGAACGTATGTTGCCCATGTTAAAACTAGTTCAGACTGGAGTGTTGTTATTGTTAACTAAAATGAAAAACTATTGAAAATCATTTTCTGTAACTGAAATAAAATATTCGATGAAAAATGTAAACTTGAAAAAAACTTAAAAATCAGAAGTATAAGTTTAAGTTGCCATACTAAAATGAATTAAAGATCAATAGAAATATATATATATATATATATATATATATATATATATATATATATATATATATATATATATATATATATATATATATATATATATATATATATATATATATATATATATATATATATATATATATATATATAACTGAAACTAATAAAAATTACAAAAGCACAAAACAAAACAAAAACATTCACATGAAAACTGAAACTATAAAAAATGTAATTCAAAATATTAATAAATACTATAATAGTATATGAATCATACTAAAATAACACTAGACAGGAGCTAATGTGGATATCAATTATTATTGTAAGTGCATAGTGAATAAGCACCAATACACTCTTCCATTTGTTTATGTAAAAATAATCATGTTGATAAAAGCCAAAAGTACCGAAAATGGACAGTATGAGCACTTTAAAATGTTAAAAGTAAAAGAGATATAAAGTCATCATGGGATAGCTTTGAATTTTTTTTTGGACTGGGTATGTTTATGCATAAACCCAATACAATAATAAAAAAAAATCTAACAATATGGATCATAAATTCAATATCTCTGAGGAAAGAATTATCCTTACCTGAACAGAGGTCACACTTACAGTAACATATTCTGTTAAACTAAAAAGAGAAAAATACATGATGGGTGGGAAACCAGATACAATTTGAAAGATAAAATGTATAGACATTCTAAGAAAAGTATTTGAACGGTTGATATTGTGTTGATAGTCTGTGCAAAAAGGCAAGAATAAAGAACCCTAAACTCTAACCATTTTAGCATAAAACAGCTCTTCAGGACGATATGGTCCTAAATAGAACTGTTACATGTAAAGAACCTTTTAAAAAAACATATTTTTTTGACAAAATCATCTAGGCTACACAAAAGAAGTTCATCTACACTTTAGGAAAAGTGTCTATAAATGTATGTAAGCAATAGCACCTACTTTCTCCTCAAAATAGAGTGAAAATAATTATTTTCTCAAACAGTGAATGTGTCACTGCGTACTGCTTTAGAAGAATATTATCTTTTGATAAGTATGATGTCAACATGCAATGATTAGTGGAGCACAAACCCAAAAGTTCGTATTTTTGGAAGGAACAGAGTGTAGAATCTTGCTTTGTTTTTTGCTGCTTTGTATTTTATCAACATACAGTAACATACTGACATAATGTGTGTAGTCATGAAATCAGAGATCACAAGTGGTCACAGGAGATACATTTGAGACTCATTTCACTTCCAGGTGTAAATGGCGATCTGTCTGGGCTGACCAATTATGTTTGGATCATCTTAGATGGATCTTAAAAGTGTAAACAGGGCCATATATTATATGTATGTGCCATAAAAGTTTATAGCGGCACTATTGGGTATTTAGACTGAGGCCGATGAGTTGCTGAATAAAACGCATTTTAAATAGGCCACAAAACCACTAGGCCCCAGTCCATGCTAGAAGACTTCGGAGCAGATGTCACTGAACTTACAAGGACTTCAGAGCAGGTGAAAGCAGAAAGAAATCCAATCCCCTTCAAAAACACCTCTACGAAAACTCCCCTCAGAAACGGGACACCTCACCTCAAGTCTGTCATATCGAAGTCCAACACTCTCCCTGACTCACCATTTAAAACTTAAAACATCAAAGTCCCTCCTTAACAATGAGGCACAACAGCTTACCCTTCAAAAGAACAGCAGAAAGTTTTTTTTTTTTTTTTTTCTTGCCTTCGCCCCAAACAATGGCTTGTAAACGACAAAAGGGAAGGAAAAATAAAAGAAGGTTATGAGGAGATTCGCCCTTCACCTGCTGGGAGTAATACAATCGCTTAACGACCACGACAGGCATTATAGGCCACGCTTTGGAGAAAGAAGACCACATGCTTTATGTCCGACAAAGACCTTAGATCCCGTCTAGAGTTGCACGGCCTTAAATGTACTTCCCCCCACTCCACCCATCAGTAATAAGTGCCCTCAGCGCATTCAAAAGTCAACAACGGCGAGCATTGCTGTAAAGCACACACTTAAAGGGACAGTCCACACAAAAATTAATTATCTCTCATTAGTCATCATTTGTGTTCTTACAAAACTCTATAGCCCCGTTTCGAGCGAAATTACCCGGAACAATTTGTACCAGGAACTTTCCCCCAGACCTGCTACTGTCTGCGTTTCCACTGCGGTATAAAGTACCGTGAAGATTAGGCAAATTAGTCCAGAGATGTGGGACTGCGTGCGACTGTTCCTCCCAGTCAGCGACGGATAGGAACCATCTTTGTGCGATACTGTCTGCAACAATAACAAGTATGGAGGAGATGCAAGCAGCGCTGCTTTTGCTAGTTATGTATTGGTTTACTAAAGAGGTAATTAACAAAATGGCGGAAAAGAGACGAGCACTGATACTAAAGCGTATTCTGAAAGCTCGTAAAGCTAGATTTAAAATAAGACAACGTATTATATTATCAGCCATTACGGACATTGACTGTGCGATTGCTGAGACAACGCGTGCCATCGGACAGAAAGAGCAAGACTGATATTTATTGAACGCAGAACGAACCTCGCAAAAGACTTTTAAAAATGCCGGTTGAAATAAAATGCTGCGTGAGCTCAACCAATCAGCATGTTCAGCGCCCAAGTCCCACCCCCGAAAGTTCCTGAACTTTGAAAAAGTACTACTTCGGGTAGGGCCGTTCAGAGGGGGAAATATTTACCCGCAACTTCATTTAGACCCTGGTTCCTGCGGTCGAAACACACCGAGTACCACCCTAAAGTTCCTAGTTCCTGGGGAAAGTTCCTGCGGTGGAAACGCGGCTTATGTCTTACTAGTCTTTTGGAAACAAATATGTAGGCAATATATATTCCGGCCACTGTTTTCACTATAGTGAAAGTGTGTGAGATGTCAAGATCTAAAATGACTAAGGTCCCCGATCAGACAAAACGCGTTTTTGCAGCGAGAGGCGCCTTATTTGAATATATTTCTGTTGGCAGAGAACGTTATGCACGCTGCTTATGCGCCTCGCGTTTTTGAAGGAGTGTTCTGAGCGGATGTAGTTGAAAAAAAAATCACCTCTGAGCAGAAAAGCGCCCAACGTCATCATGTTTTCCCCCCATTGTCCAATCGAATGAATGGAGAGGCGGGCCTTCCGTTGTGGTGACGGTTATCTTGATTAGACTGACAGCACAGCTGATTCGGGGGTTGTCTAGAAACATTAAAAACCGCTGTGCACTGCTATTTTCTAAATTAAAAAACGTCAACCAAAAAAGGCAGTGCGATGCGCCTCGCATTTTCAAACCTGAAAAAACCTGTGTTCTGTCTGATCGGGGCCTAAAGGCCCATTTATACTTCTGCGTCGAGTGTACGCCGTAGTGTACGCCGTAGGCTACGCGCGTAGCCGACGCCGTCGTGAGCATTTATACTTCTGCGCTGTTGTCTGCGTCAATGTGCAATTCCACATGCAGACGCTAGGAGGCAGTGTCCTCGGGCATGTTGGTGTAATCAAGACAACAGCCGAAGAAGAAGCAGCTTGATGTGTAGAATCTGTACATTCATGTCGGAATATCAGCAGCAGTGAGAGAGCGGCTTTTCTTGCAGCTTGAGTTGTTGTATCTAATACAAATTTAGCATCTCTAGTTGATTAGTAAAGTTAAATAAGGCGATCTGGCGCTGGAATGCATTTGTGAAACTATGCGGAGCTCGTGGCCGCTGTTTTCAGCAGCGGTGGCTCAGCAAGCGATTGTTGTTGCGGAGACTTCATTCACGAAATATACCCTAATGTGTCCCTGTTCTTGATATACAATTACTGATTAACATCTTTGGTTTTAATGAGAAAATAAATAAACTATATTCAGCGGATCTATGTATTTATTTACTACCATAAAGAATCGCTGGACTGCAAAATAGTGTGTTATAGCAGACGTAAGGAACTATCATCCAATTTCTGGACACACACACACACACACACTCCTATCGCAGATTTTTTATTTATTTATTGACCTGAGGGAAGGGTTCTGGCAGACCAATCACAGCGCTTGCGGTCCGCGTAGAATTGACGCGTTGTTACATTTTTGGAGAGGTGCGCGTCAGGCTACGGCGTAGGGTACGGCGTATCCAACGCGTCTATGCGTAGGGTACGCCGTACCCTCTGCGTGCACTCGACGCAGAAGTATAAATTGGCCTTAAAGGCCTGTACACACCGGGACGAATATCGCGCGCGCTTATCGCCAGCGTTTTTCGTGACGTTTTTCGGCGCGCCTTGAGTGTTCACACCAAAGCAATTTTCACTGGCGATGCGCCGAGTGAACGTGTACATTCTGTAGATATCGCTCCCGGTACACAAGGTGGTGCTGCGGCACTTTACGCTTCTGACACTCGCTTGTCAAACAGAAGAAGAAGAGAGACAGTATTTACGTGCTTGCCAAACCCATAGATATATTATGTCTATGGCCAAAACCATTCACACACTTTTTGTTAACTGGCAAGCAGCATTAGCAGCTCATCTTCTTCTTTGTCTACTTACTACTTCTTCGTCGTATCAATGTGTGCTTGGACTAGACCGTTTTGTGCTTGAGCGCCACCAAGTCGTGTTTTACTGTCACTTCAGCAGCTCCAGGCACGTGAACAAAAGCGCGGATCTCATTGGTCGGACAGTTTTTAACGCGCCGTGTCAAAATAAAAAAACGAACCGAAGGCGTTTTTTTAAAAATGATGCTTTTACGCCTGCCGTTTTGAGCGTCGGTGTGCACACTCACATCGCCCTTTGTTTAGTCACGAGGCGTTAAACGTCAACGATAAACGCACGTGAAAATCGTCCCGGTGTGAACAGGCCTTAAGGGTGCTTTCACACTAGCACTTTTGGTGCGCACCCGGGTTCGATTGACGTCAGAGTTCGGTTTGTTTGGATGATGTCTTCCGAACTTGGGTGCGCACCCGCAAACCGCACCTGAGTTCGCTTAAAAAGGTCGTCTGGGGTTCAGTTCATGTGAACTCCGGTACAGTTCGCTGCTGATGTGAACGCAATTGTACTAAATCGCAGAAGTGAACCGCTATTCATGATGTATGATTTGATAAAAATGTGTGTTTGGGGGTGTTTCACTCATTTTCATGACGACCATGACTGACGTACTGCAAGCAGAGAGCTGTATATCTCATTTCTGCTCGCCTTCAGCGTTCTTTAGAGCATTTGCAGTACATTTGCAGCAGATAGAGGCAAGTGCCATTACGTACTGAACCTTTGGTATCAAAACCAACGGTTCAAAAACAAAAATATAAAAGTGAGATAAGCAACATTATGCATTTTGCCACCTTCTTGCTTGCCGTCGTTACCAAGCAACGTGATAAACAGCTGCTGCCTTGATGACGCGTGTTCGGACTCAAATAATATAATATGAACACAGTCCAGCAGGGGCAGGGGGAGCAATCGAACTCGAGCTCGGTCCAGGCAATCGAACCAAGTGTGAAAGCACCCTAAAAGAGCATGATGGTTAGTTCACATGACTCAAGTATTATATTGCCATCTAAAGCTATTACATGAAAATAGGAAAATCCTGACTTAACTTTTCTTGGCACATTCATGGGAGTGAAGTGATTCAAACATTCATGAATGAATCATTAGAACCAGTTCACATAACTGGTTTGAATGACTCATTGACAAATTAATTGACAGTTTTTCACACACACACAAAAAACCTACTGTAGGGCTTCATATAACTTGTTGCACAAAAGTCGCATGGACCACTATATGATACATTATAGTGTTTTTGTTATGCAGGTTTTAAATCACATGAGCATAAGTAAAATTTAATTTCTGGATGAAATATTCCTTTTAAGGATTATACAAAAATGTGCCTAAATTTAGGAGTCTGAAAGAAGGGTTTTAATGGAAGATGGAATGTGAGGAGAGAAAATCGTTGAGGATGGAAGAATGAAAGACACTTAGATGAGTAGAGATAAAAGAGAGGGAAGGAGAGGGGAGAGGTTGGGGTGTCAGGGTTAGGTGTGCTTAAGGGCATGTTAACAAAGGCTCAGCTCATTTAACAAAAGTGTCTGACACCCACACATATACACACCCACACATAGAAAGCATGCTCATGCACACACATAAATTGTGCAAATAAACCTCTTTAATTCTTTAATAGTTAATAGGCACAATAAAGAGATGAAAGGCAATGATGGGAAAATATTGCAAACTTAATCTGCCAAGGTTCAACGTGTTATGTATTTTAACCACTTAAAGCCCAAGTTTTTCTGCAACACAAAATGGACCTTGAATTGTTTCCAAAAAGGTTTCTCAAACATGAACGCCGAATATCATCACACAGGTTGTCCCAGCGTAAATTCTAGATATTGGTTGAACTAATTTAGCATTTTCGGTCCACTTTCAGTTATATTACTTGTAGTTGTCTCTACATTAAATTCATGACGTAACGGAAGTAACAACAGATATTTTCTGCCATATTTCCACATACATCCGAGAGAAACAGATTGTCGAAAAGCAAAAATGTGGTTCTGTCCATCAGTGATTGATGGAGGCAGATGTGAATGTGAACTCTGCCACTGTAGCCCATCTGCTTCAAGGTTCGATGTGTTGTGCATTCAGAGATGCTCTTCTGCAGACCTCGATTGTAACCCCTGAAGGTGTGCTGTGGTATCTGGCACCAAGATGTTAGCAGCAGATCCTTTAAGTCCTGTAAGGTGGCAAGGTGGGGCCTCCATGGATCGGACTTGTTTGGTTCAGCACATCCCACAGATGCTCGATTGGATTGAGATCTGGGGAATTTGGAGGTCAACACCTCAAACTCGTTGTTGTGCTCCTCATTATCCTGCTGAAAGAGGCCACAGCCACCAGGGAATAGTTTCCATGAAAGGGTGTACAACATGATCTGCAACAATGCTTAGGTATTAAAGTAACATCCACATGGGTGATAGACAAATCGGCTGTTCATCATGGATGCTTCTTCTGGCAAATCTCTACAAATGATTCGTTCACAACTTACACTTGCTTATTTCAATATCAACCGCTTCTGAGGTGTGTAAGAGAGACCTTGCCAGTTTAAAATGGTGTTACGAGCACACACACCTAAAGCGCATGCACACAAGCCAGCTGTCACAGTGCGTCTACTAAATGGAATCTTTAGCGTCTTATTGTTATTGCATTTATTTTAAAGTGTTAAAAACAGTTTCAGTTGCAGTTTTTTTTTCATGTGATTATTCCATTTCTTACTTGAATGCTGTTTTAGGCATACCTACATTACCTGGACATTAAGCAGTTTATTTAATTTGCATACCTTTTATAATTTTATGGTACTGTTTATTTTTTGTTTGCTGATGTTATCATTGCCTTCTGCAATAAAATAAACATGATTCATGGAAAACAAATCAAAATAAATATTATTTACAATTGTGGATGTGTGATATAGCTAGTGCAAGAATATGTAGCATTGCAAAATAAATATTATGTTTGTGTAAAAAGATAAACAACTCAATTCAACAGCATTTGTAGCAATTTCATTAAAAAATTATAATCTTTACACACAAATATCTTGGTTACTGAGGCAAAAACAATGTAAGTGAATGGGATCAAATGCTGAAGGCCATAGGGTCAGCCATCAAACACTGAACTGGACTAGATCCAAAAAGCAACAGTATGAACACAAAGGGGTCTGAGACTACATTCCTACTAAAGGACCAAAAAAGGATCTGAGTCCTCTTTCAGGTACAGGGACAGTGTGAACGTGAAGAGAACTGGATCCTTTTTCATATGGTTCACCTCTTGGTCCACTTAAAGGAGTCTGAGTTTGGTTCTTTTAAAGAGGACCCAAGTGTGAAAACACCCTAAAGCCTATACTTTAGCTGTCCACATTCGGATATGGTCCGCACACTGTCTTTGTGCAGCCCTATTTTTGTGTCAGCGCGGATGGTGCACGTACAACAGTGCATGTGCACAAAGTCCACTAGATAGTGTGCACGTGCCGAACGCGTCTGTTGGTGTTCACGGCCAAAGGAGTATACTTAGAAAGGCTTGCACGCTCAACTGTGCGCGAGAAAATGAATATACCCAGGCCAAGCCTTAACACCACCGCCGCTGATCTTTTCATATTTGCCAAACCTCTCAAAGCCAATGTGAGCAAGCTCACGTCTTTTGCAGATGAAAAATGTAATCGGTTTCTGTGAACGGCAAGCTTAGAGACCATGTGAGATGGTGGTCCAGTGGGTTAAACCATGGAACTGACACACAGAAGGTTGCTGGTTCGATCCCAGCGGTCACCACCAGTGTGTCCTTGAGTGTGTCCACTTTACTCCATGTTGCTCCAGGGGGATTGTCCCTGTAATAAGGGCACTGTAAGTCGCTTTGAATAAAAGCGTCTGCCAAATGCATAAATGTAAATGTAATGTATATATAGAATCAAAGGAAGTAGTCATCAACTGGTTCCGATCAGTGGCTGATCTTTGAGAGCACTCCTAGAAAGTAGGCCTTCCTATGAAAAGGTTTTTCCTTTCCATATTTGAAGGGGGACGCGGACCTCAGGTTGGGAACCAATGGTATATACATATTACTCCTCGTTGCTACGCTACCCCAAATTTCTGATCTATCATGCACCTTAACCTCTGACCCACGCTTGAGGGTAAAATTACCTTTAGCCATGGCTAACACAAGCCAGCGCTACCGCCGGCCCTGAGAGGAGCCCCCAGCAGCCTAGCGTGGTGGAATAGCAGCATTAACTCTACTCTTTGTCCGCAGAATAGCTCCATTGTGAGGGCCCCCTATGAGTATGCTGACTAAGGCTACAGAATGAGTCCTCTTCTAAGCCTGACCAGGGGGGCAGGAGAGGGATGGGGGTCCAGCTTAACTCTCCACGCCCCCTTCCCCTCCCTCCTGGAGAGTTCTAGGAATTTCCTGATTCAATATAACTTTTTAAATACCTCCCCTTCATCTCTCCCTCCCTCTATACGTCCAATCCTCTCATTCATGCAGTCACTCATTCATCCACCTTTCCATTCACTCATTCACTCACATGCCCAATGGATTTTTTTGTAATGTAGGTCAATGACATATAAGAGCAAACATGAAAAAGAAAACGAGAAATCAAAGTCCAGTAGAACGTGTGAAGTTCACTTTTGAATTGAAATGCCATGTGGTGTAAGCAGTAATTAATCCCACATTTCCTATAGATGGGAATGTATTGTGTGAATCTTAATCACTATTTTCATAACGTTTTAAAATATACTTATCATGGTCAAAAGCAATTATTACAACCACATGACGTTTTAAAGTTTATCTGCATGTTGATTGAAGCTCATGACAATATACACTGATCAGGCATAACATTATGACAGGTGAAGTGAAGAACACTGTTCTGGGTCCACATAAAAAAGTGGTCCAAGGAAGGAACAGTGGTGAATCGGTGACCGGGTCATGGGCAGCCAAGGCTCATTGATGAACGTGGGGAGCAAAGGCTGGCCCGTGTGGTCCGATCAAACAGACAAGCTACTGTAGCTCAAATGGATGCACCAGGATGCACTATGGGAAGAAGGCAAGCCGGCGGAGGCAGTGTGATGTTTCTGACAATGTTCTACTGGGAAACCTTGGGTCCTGACATCCATGTGGGTGTTACTTTGTCACGTACCACCTACCTAAGCGTTGTTGCAGACCATGTACACCCTTTCATGGAAATGGTATTCCCTGGTGGCTGTGGCCTGTTTCAGACCACAAAGCAAAAATGGTTCAGGAATGGTTTGAGGAGCACAACAACGAGTTTGAGGTGTTGACTTGGCCTCCAAATTCCCTAGATCTCAATCCAATCGAGCATCTGTGGGATGCGCCGAACAAACAAGTCCGATCCATGGAGGCCCCAGCTCGCAACTTACAGGACTTAAAGGATCTGCTGGTAACATCTTGGTGCCATATACCACAGCACACCTTCAGGGGTCTAGTGGAGTCCAAAAGGGGGACCAACACAATATTATGTCATAATGTTATACCTGATGTTATAATGTGCATGTAGATATATGTATACCATGAGGTCAACTGAAATATATATATATATATATATATATATATATATATATATATATATATATATATATATATATATATATATATATATATATATATATATATATATGTATATATGTATATATATATATATGTATATAACAAAAAAAATGATTTCTCTATTTTATTCCTCTAGTTTTTTTTTCTTCATTCTGATTTTTGACAAACAAAATTAATTTGAATTAATAAATTAAAAACATTGTTAGTGTATTTTAATGTATTTTTAGAAGGACAAAATTTGTAGGACAAAGAGTGTATGTCATTAACCTATATGGGTCTCTATGGGAGTATGCATATGTTTGTGTTGACCAGAAAGCAACATCTGCTCTCATTATTCTAGAGTGAATTGAGGAGTGTTTCTGTTGGTCTTTTGAGGCGTTCAATAGCCATAGGTACTCTTTGATGCCGAAGACCGTCTCTATGAATACAAAGAAATTCATTTGCCTAACGTGCATTTAATTGGCCCAAGTTACTGTTCAACTTCTTCTCAAAATGCCACGTTAATTTATCTCAATCACACAACAGTCACAGGTCACATAGTGTTTATTGTAGGCCGCTCACTTTAGCAACGCCTCGGCTACATTTGCATCCGAACTCGAAAGGCCAGCAGTTCAATCCCATAATAGTCAAAGAAATGAGAGTTACAATGTAGCCAAAATGGCTGTTGTGTAAATCTAAATCACCCCTTCACTCTCTTTGTCTCTTTGATTAGAGTGTGGAGATTAATTCATCCTCTTATGGTGGTCAGTTTCTATAAATAACAAAATTAAACAGTGCATTCGCGGAGGCCTCAGATGCACGTCTTGAATCCAAATGTACATGCATGTTGTTGTTCCTCACTTCGCTGTGGATAAAAGCCGCTGCTAAATGAATAAATGTAAATGTGCACACGGCCTTTTATTGGGAAACCCATTCAAAGGGTTTTCGCGCTGGAGCTTTGGATACATGATTCAGTTTGGTTTAACTCTAATTACATGCCTCTGAAAGGCCGTCTTCTCTGATCTTGAATACCACCGTGAACTGAATCGCTCCAAAAGATCCCACCGAAACACTTTTCAGCAAATACTTCAATTTCACAGCCTTATTGTTCGAGCCGTAGCACATTTGTAGATCGTCCTAAACCTATGTGAAAACATTAAGGCTGTCTAAAGGGGAAAATGATTTGTGGTTCGTGATT
Organism: Gobio gobio; assembly: GCF_949357685.1. Classification (NCBI taxonomy): domain Eukaryota; kingdom Metazoa; phylum Chordata; class Actinopteri; order Cypriniformes; family Gobionidae; genus Gobio; species Gobio gobio. Next base: position 18,298,130 of record NC_137105.1, on the reverse strand, counting down.
AAAACCACTTGAGATCAATGACATGGTTTATTACGTTGATCTGTAGCAGCACCTCCGAACGGCTCGAGTGTGGATCATACAAAGTAACTAATCCCAGACTCACACACAGTCATCGCGGTTCACACAGAGTCGAGCCATAAAACCACACTTCCGCTCACTAACCCTGAATCACTCCCTCACTTTGTTGACACGTACAGTACCTGTTGATGACCGCGCGGCGCGGTTCAGGCACAAAAAGTTGGAAAAGAGCCTATGAAACAAGAATTGGATGAAGCTTGTGTCTATAACTTGAGATTTACCGAGACAAAGTGCTCTTGTTTAAATCAGCGGCTTTTTTGAAACGGTTGCGGCCGGGGCGCAGCGGCAGAATTGGAGGCATGTGTTGGTGCAGCGACGGGGCGGGTTTATGGTCTCTGCTAGTGTTTGATGTGCTATAATGAGGAAGTGAGTGACTTCCTGTGGTTAACGGGAGCGAGGGAGATGGATGACGGGGGAGGCCGTAAATGAAAAGCAGCAGTAGCGCAGTTAACAGAGGCCGGGGTGTGCGGGTTAAACGTTTTTCAAATGTTTTAACTGCGTTCTCTTCTACACGACGGGGGGGGGGGGGCGAGGATATGTCAGGGTCAAGAGGTGGCAGGCGAGATGTGTGCAGTCCTACATGTCATTATTTCCTGGAAGATAGGGTGCACTTGGTTTAATTATGTGGGCCCAGATCCAGATGGATCTGGCTGGAAACTTTTGGAGTCCACTTAACTTTTACTGTCATCGTAAGCTTTGTGTTGAGTTAACGGTCTTCTGCTCTTTTCAGGGAGATGTCAAAGACGTCGGCTTTCACACATAAAAGATGACGTATGAGCTTAAATTTTAACTTGAGTCTAAGTTCAAAAACAGATATGAAGATTAAATGCATGTACGTAAATGGTCCTAGTACTCACTAACTTCCTGCTCCTGACATTTTCAAAAAATGCAGCGTCTCTCTTTACATCTCATTGGTTATCGTCAAGACAACCCAATCACCCTGTTCCTTTCCAGAACACCGTTTGCTATTGTATATGTCGTTTCAACTTTGACCTCTGTGGTGGGAGCTGTGACCTTTCACCAGGCCCACACAGAATCCACATCCACAGAATGTCCTGAAGAATTTTACAGATCTCTTCCCAAAATCACAACAGAAAATACAACAAAAATCATATCTGGGCACGACTCATTGGATATCATTGCATGCTTCCTGAAGAGATCTCTTTAATAAGCTCTCATTTCAGTTCACTTGCAATTTGATTTCATTCTGATTCATTTGGGTGCATTTCAGTTACAATGTCCAATTGGTATAGATCAAATTCAAAGATGAATTTAAAGAATGATTCATCAGACTGATTCGAACAGAAACTTCTGAAGTCCTTTTGAATGATTCATTAAAAGGGCTGACCCAAAATAGTCATTTGTTCATGAATCAGTTTTTGATTCACTAAAAAATAACTGGTTCAAAAGAGTCATTTGTTCGTGAATCAGACTGGTTATGACTCTAAGACTTGCCATTGGGCTGTAGATTCAGCAGTGGCTGCAACAAAAAACAATATTAAGAATAAAGATTGCAATTAATCAGAAAACCTATTTTTACACACCTTTAAACTTGCCAGTATCACAATTTCCTATTTAATGGAATTAGAGAAAGTGAAAATCTGCAGTCACATAGAACCCTTGCTGATTCTCATTACTTATAAAGCCACACCATGAGATAACCTCATTCATACTTTTCAGTCAGTCTCATTGTCCTCACTGGGTTTTACCTTCTACAACAGTGAAGTGAAGTGGAATGCAGCAGTGAGACGTCATAAATCTCTTCAGGATGATAACAATGTGTTTTAAGAGTCATAAAGTGGCCTTAAGTATCTCCAGCACCACTGAGGATTAGCCTGTAAGCATCAGATCCCCTGAGGCCCGACTCATTCATATGCAATGAGCGAAGACCCCTTACTGAACACACACACAGTGCTGAAGGGCCCAGCAAGAGGCTATGAACCCTTGAGCATTCTTGGGCTGGTCAACCGTGCAGCCAGCCAATCAATCAACCAATTACCAATCAATCAATAAATCACATATATGGTTTTTTGTGTCGAGGAAACAGCCATGGAATTCACCGTGTCACGATGCTAGTGGGACATGATGCGATATATAGCGACAAATATACACGCACACTAAGACAGAGAGCTGTGGGAACTAACGGGCCAAATAAACCAATCAGATTAGTGTGTGAAAGAGAAAGTGCTATTTACACTGAGCACAAAAGTAAGATTAACTCTTGCCATAGATTTACTCTTTGCTTGTGTTTGTGTGCGCTCTCTTTGTTTACACATTGATTTGATTAGTGACCTTACAGATTCAACACGACTTATCCCTCCTCTGGGATTTCTGCATACTCAGAGTCAGAAATGATGTAATTGGAATGTGCAGAGCATTGACCAAACATTATGAAATAACAGCAGATAACATTCTTCAAAAGTCGTCCTATCATGCAACATGGGAATTGGCAGGGAATAATGCAGAAGCCAGCAGACTGTTTTGCTTTGAGTAAGAGAGGGCCGTATCTTGTTATGCTTGCCACTGATTCAGCTGACGCTGAAATTCCAGACACCCTCCCGCCGGGTCACAGAACTTATGTTTTCCATGCTTTAATACCACACACATGGACACGTTGATATTTACAGAGATTTATAGAGATTCCGTAAGGAAGAAGAGCAGAATACAGTATGATAATCAGCGTTGAAGCTGCTCTTTAACTGTAGTTCACCAAGCTATAACCTACTCAATTTAAGTAGTTAAATAGCAATCTAGCTACTCTTAAAAAGAAAGAAAAAAATAGTTAGCTACACTACAAACTACACTAATAACAAAAAGTAACATAAAAGGCAATATTATGTAAATATATAAATGTGATGCTCTATTTCCATCATTTTAAATCAAAGCAATAATTTTCTAGTCCAGTTAAGTCAAGTAAATAGACGGATAAATAAATGATAAAGAATAAAGCAATGGATCATGTAAAAATGGTAAAAATAAAAATGGTTCATATCTATTTCATATCTAAGGTACATTTCAACAAAAGTATAAACCATAATTTAACCATCTCGGTTAAGCAATAAACAGCAACATTTAACTAAATTAACCATTATGAAAAAGGCTTTGAATCTCGAATCCTGAATCATTTTATGACGAACCAATTCACTAAAATGAATCACTTTTTTTGCTATATTTGAGAGAGCAAAAGGGAGATCAGTTATATCAAAGGGACATTCTGTCCTCATTTACTCGAACATTTGACTTTTTTCTTCTGTGTGGAAGTGTTAATTTTGACAGCAAATTTTGATTTAGTTTTAGTCAAGTCTTTTGACTAAAATGCCACTTAGCTTTAGTCATATTTTAGTCATCTGAATTGTTTTAGTTGACTAAATATAAAAAGATTTTAGTCTACTAAATCTACACTCTAAAAAAATATGGTTCTTCAAATGTTCTTTACACGTAGTATCAGTTCTATTTAGAACCGTATGGTCTTGAGGAACCCTTTATATGCTGAAATGGTTCTTTGTGTTAGAGATAAGGTTCTTTATTCCCGCCTTTTTTTTTTCAAATCTTTAACTGTCAAAGCCACCTCATTACTGATTTTCTGGAGCTCAGCTATACAACTACACAGACTGTCAACACACTCTTGACAGGTAAATGATTTATTTCTTAAAATGTCTATAAACTTTCAAATTGTAACGTTCCTACCAATCGTGTCTTTTTCTTTTTTAGTGTAACAGAATATGCAAGTGTGACTTGCTCTGTTCAGGTAAGGATACTTATCTTCTCTTCTCTATCTCACTTTTTCCTAAGGTAAAAAGGTAAAAAACAAATATGAATAAATTATGTTTAAAAATAATATTATTAATAATAATAAGATTAATAATATTACTATACTAATATTCATGAAAATTACTATTATTAAAAAGTGCCTATATACTACAGGTCCAATACACTCAGTAAAAAAAAAAAAAAATCCGGTCTCCAATTGAAAATGTTCTAGTGACCGATAACATCTAATTTTTTTCGTTGGCCAAATTGAATTTCTTGAATTTTAATTGAATTAAATTGCATCAATTCACAGAAATTTTATTTTCAGAATTTTTTTTACAGTGTATAGCACTTTTAAAGGTCCTTTCACACTGGACGCGATTTTGACGTTGTATTGGTATTTTTTTTATCAGCTGTTTGTGTAATGAGTGCTTCCACAACGAACGCAAATGTGTTGCGGTGAAAAAAGGATGTTTATTTTTTTACTTTTGCGGTGACAGAAAAGGCTTCAACCAATCACATACAAGGAAACAAGTGAATGTGTTGTCGTCAGTACTACGGTAGTTAAATGTTTACATTGGGCCAACTGAACTTGAACATGACAATCGGTGACTTTTGTGTCAGTGATTTTAAGGGGACAGATGCTGCTCCGGATCGATTGGTTCCCTGAAGTTTGTGATTTGTTCTCTGCTGTCGCTGCGAATGTTTTGGTTGTTGGAGCTCTGAAACGTCACCAATGTTAGAAATTCGCGTCGCGGCTGATGTGAATGTTTTTGACGCAATATATTCACTTTTCCGTTACGCGTCCAGTGTGAAAGGGCCTTAAAGCACGGTTCTTTATGGAACCTTATAAAAGGGTTCTATTTCACACCAAAAAGGGTTCTGCTATTGTTACAAGCTGAAGAACCCTAATTCGGTACTATTTAGAACCATTTTTCTTAAGAGTGTACAGTAGATTTTGTCGACTAAAATGTAATGGATTTAGTTAAATGGTAATGCATTCATTAAGATTTTCTCTCAAATTTCAAAACCCATTATGTACTCCTGGAGAAAACATATTAACCTGTTGATATAAATGATATTAAAGTTTGAACATGCAATACAGGCATAGATTTAACTGCTGTGACATATACCATGTCTTCATTTATCTTAAAATTAAATAAAACCACTTCTCCTAAAGAAGTACATAATGGTCTTCTTTTCAATTAATGAAATATGCATTCTTTAACAACTTGCATACATCATTCTTCATTCTTTCAAGCAGACATATTTATTTGTATGAATTTAATTCAATATAATTAATCCTTAGTAAAGCTATTAAAGAACAGTGAATGCTTTTCTCTTTATCTTTTGTTGTTTGACTAATATTAAGGGCACAGATGGCATTAGTTCTGTCAGGACCACTATTGTGAAAGATGATTGACAATTAGCATATACTACGGATTGGCGGTATTGTTCTGTTCCGGGCAAGAACTCCCTGCACATCCATGAAGCCTAGCATGGATAAGAGCAGGGAGAGAAAACAGTACCGAATAGAGTTCTCTTTCACATTATATTCAGATCTATCCATATGTCTGCTCTTCTCTTTCTCCCAGACGTTTACATTTGTGAACATTTTATGAGACATCAAGCATATGACAACTCATCAGCATGTACGTTACAATTTAAATCTGAACTCTTCCCAAATCGTCCCTCCCTACCATTTTCTTCTAGTTTTTTAATAGATTATCGTCATAGTTGTCATCATTCAAAACGTTTTTTTATTTAGTTATCGTCTTGTTTTTGTCTGTGAAAAAATTGCTAGCAAAAATAATGACGAAAATGAACACTTATGGGACACAAAAAGGAGATATTTTGAAGAATATTGGTAACCAAACAGTTCTCCATTGTATGGACAAAAAATGAAATTGTCTTTATATTCCACATAAGTCCGAAAGTTACACAAGTTTAGAATGACATAAGGGTCAGTAAATGATTTTTGGGGCGAACTATCCTGTTGGCAGTAATGTGTCACTGCGATACACTTCTGGTCAACCTGCGCGAAAGGCTGTGTGTTCAAAAAGGTGTTGTGTTTAGAGTTTAATGTGTTAGATCAACTCAGTTTGGTGCCTCAAAGTTAAGTGAACAGCTTTCATGACTCGCCACATGATCAGACATTGACACTTGACACACTGTGAATGCCGGCCACTCCACGTCTTTGAAAAAGAGCATCAAAAATCAGCCCATCACATCCCTTTCTTTCTTCTGTCCTTTCATTCTCCCACATAGCAACTTTTCCCCCTGTTCTCTCTCTCTGTATCTCTCTCTCCCCATCTGATAGCTTGTTCTCTCCCCCTCTCTCTGGACTCTGTGCTGTGGGTCCTCCTGACAAAAGGAATTGTAAGGATGAGCCTAACCGGTATTGGTCCACACAATGGACCCGAAGAATGCGGAGAGGGACAAAGGATAGCCATTGGCTGTGTTAGCCCTGGGGTGACAGATCCGAATGGACGGATGAACACGGGGGCTGCGCTCAGGTCTGCGAGGGACCGGTCAACCCCCCGCCAGGCCTGCCCGAAAAGCACCGCGGTCAGGGCCTGCAAACAATCGACCAGTGCTAACTAGCCGCCCCGCTTGGCTCTCCCCCACTCGTAGTGATTGATATGGGAAACGCAGAGCGCACTGTCCCGTTATTGTGCTTTCAGTCTACAATTATCACCCTCTCCTCATGCAAATATCAGAGATTAGGTCGCTAGCATTTAACACTGATTTCGTATACATAACAGGTTTAGATGGGCCTTCAAATACCACGGTTATGCCCAGCGCCCAGCGAGAACATCTGAAACGAATGCAAGAGACGAATGAAAGCACTCGACTGACATAAGTATGGAGGCATGGAAACTAATTCATATGTAAGAGTGTATGGCTTCACTCATGGGATGATAAATTAAAAGAGAGGTGTGGATTTGCGTGGTGGTCAGACATGTGATGCGTGTGAACATTTTTTGGGCAGCAGGGTTTCAGTGTACCTGTACAAAGCCAAAACACCATTAAATTAGATTTCATCCATCAAATGCATCAATATACTGCATAAACATTACTCGAAAGCAGTGGTTCTCAACCCACAAGATGACTTAAAATGATATAAGATAAGACAAAACAAGCATTAATATGCCAGTAATTAAGGTAATGTCTTATTTTAATTCACTGGCAGAACAACTGTCTTGACAAAAATGGATTTCTATACCTGGACAAGTCATGTAAATGAATAAAATCCTATAATGAGTGTACATTTTTCTTGTTATGCCAAACTCAAAAATATTTTAAAACCTTAATACTTATCCAGTATATCACAAACAACTGGAAAAGTCGTTGGGCCTTTGAATATTGTTGTTTTCATCATTTTTGATCTTTGCAACATTGACAGTTATTGAACTGAACTGAAACAACACTGAACTAAATTTATCTGAAAAATGACACTATTGTCATATAGCGTCTTTACTGCTGAAATTGAATTTGTTTCATACCGATTAATTTGAAAACATCATCAGTTATTTTCCAGCTTATTAAAGGGGACACGTTATGCAAAATTCACTTTTATAAAGTGTTTGAACACAGATGTGTGTAAACAACCAGCCTATAATGGTAAAAATCCACCCAATACTTTTTTTTATAATCCCCATCAATCATTATCAATCTCTCATAACACGCTGTTTTACATTTCCCCCTACTCCTACGTAAGTGTAGGGAAACCCCGCCCATGACTGTTGATGATCTGCCCTTTTAGCATATACACACCCCTGTGTGAGAAGGACAGAGTCCGCCATTTCTGTTCACTCACTGTATCATCTAGCTACTAGTATTACAATGTCTGCGCCAAAAAACATTACAAATGTTCTGTTGTTGGATGTACCAACGAACATACGAGTCTCCATAGACTACCGGCATCCGAGTAGGGCTGCTCGATTATGGAAAAAATCATAATCACGATTATTTTGGTCAATATTGAAATCACGATTATGTAACACGATTATTTCACATGACTTTGGGAATGTGTTGCATTTATTAAAAATACACCTTTCAACAATTTAATTGAAATTGTAACATTTGTTGTACTTTTTGAACTATTAAAATAAATAATATAACATATATTCAAATCAAAGTATAAAAGTATTCACGTAAAAATGATAACCACAAATAAATAAGATCAACAATATGGTTTGGCTAGATATGCTTTTCAGGTACGCCTAACATTAGTTTTCAGGTACAGAAATGTATCAAATGTAAAATAACATTGCATATTTGAGTGCATAAATTAAAGATTAATCCTATTAAACTTACAAAAGCTATTCAATCAAGAGCAGTGAGTGATGTCCTTGTCTTTTGTTGTTTGACATTAAACAGACAGCAGTAAAGGCTACTGCCCTTTTAAGACCTATAATGCTCGGATATGCGTCGTCTTTCTCGACTGTATAAAGTTTACTCAAGGCATATACAGACTATGTCTGCTAGGATACTCATCAAGATGGACATGTTGACATACGCTTTGTGTGAGTTTGTCCGTTCAAGAGCAAGACTTGAAAGAGAACTCAATATTTGCGCGCTGAGAGACGTGTGCGCGCTCTCGGATCATAGACCGTAAAAAAATATGGACGACGCGACTTCATTGACTTCCGCTGACCAAAGTTGAAGCTTTCATAGGCCCGCTCACGGCGCTGACATCTTGGGACCGAGTCTGCGCAGTAGCGATCTCGGGACCGGAGTTGCGCAGTAGAGAACAGGAAGAAGAGGCGCGATTATCAAAAGCCCGCCCACACTCTCGCAGATGCAGAACAATTAATTATGTTGGTGTGAAATAAACATTTATGGAAGTGTAGAAATTAAAGCTAAAGCTCCAATCTCCTCCCAAAAATCCAGAAAAAAGTCCGTTAGTGCCTCAGTGACAAGTTCACTCAGAGAAGCCGTCAATCTCAGCTGTCAATCATGACGTCACACCCCCCGTTTTTATAGCATCAAATAACTCACTAAAACTAAACTTATTTAAAAAACGAACACTTGAAATGAAATTATTGTAATAAAAACTGCCTAAAATGACAGAAACCATCTTTAGGAAACAATTATTTGAAGTGTAATTAAATTGTTTAGTGTGTCTCGCGCCCATTCAAATACATGGAGAGGCGGGGTTTAGGAGCTATTCTGGGACCGGCCACCGGGGGGCGATCAAGGCGCGAAAGCTTCAATTTCTGAGTGGAGCACTACAGGCTTGTCTCGGATGAGCGCACAGAGACAAATTTTCTCACAGCGCGCGCTACTTCTCATTCGCGTCTTCTGGCACTAAACCCGGGTGATGACGGCGAAAACGACTGGTCATATTCGAACATATGGCAGCACTCGCATGCATTGAACAAAGTTTACAAAGAGAGAATTATTTGAAAAATATGAAGGGAAAAAAGGACGTTTACACGGCACCCCTGCTCTCGTCAGTTTTTGTTTCTTTATTAGATTGTCATAGATCACTCGGTGTTTAATTTTCAAGTGGTTAAACAAATTCGTGATGTTCCCTTGCGTTGCAGCCACTACCATGTAGCAAATCTTGCACGTAGCATGTTTCTGCTCGTCATCTGATTCCTCGAAGCCAAACTGTTCCCAGACAACGGAGTTGGTTTTGCCTTTTTTGCTCACCAAACGCTGCTGTAACTGCCCTCCTTCTGCCATCTTTACTCGCGCCGAGTTTTTTAAAATTCCAGCCGATGATATACACACCAGTCACGAGACTCACGAACTGAGAGAGATTGTGGCTTCGGGAGGGGCGGATGTGCGCGTTTCATTCAGAACGCAAGACAAAATGAGTGTTCTTGCAAAACTGAACATGGCAATATAATCGTTTTTTCTCGATTGTACTATTTTGGTGATCGTTGGGAGGCAAAATCGAAATCGAAATTCGATTAATTGCACAGCCCTACATCCGAGCCACTGAAGACACCGTGGATGAATTTCATTTTTGAAGTAAATGTGCCGAAGAATTTCGGTAAAATTTTATATATTTGCGCAAATCATTTTAAGCATGACTGCTTCACCAATGAGGGTCAGTCAGTAAAAAATTTGTTTCTGAAGGATGCGTCAAAACAAACGCTTCATGCTCTAACTTCATATCCAGAACAAGTAGGGATGGCACTTCATATATTGTGAATGTTTGCAAATGTCCTTTCTGAATGAGCTTTCTAGAATGTTGTATGGCTAATATGGCTAAAGTTACCATAGCCTCTGACTGTATTCAAAGAGACCAGAGCTATGTTGTTAGTTTTATCCCCAAAAATTGTATCACCATCTGCGTAATTCATAAACGCACATTTATTATGCATTGTATAGTCAGGTGACAGACTTTTTTACGTTCCCACGAGCACCTATAGAACAATTTATAGATTAACATGACGGTACATGCTAGTAGATGAGTTGAATCAACGTAATTCCACAACAACCAACGGTACATAAATGTACCCACTAACCATTCAGAAATGTCCAGGTGCAGACAAAAAGTTGCAATCTCTTCCTGAGTCTCTCCATCTGTGTCCGACTCCAATTCAAACAAAGGCTGCACTTCACAACTGGTTATTTCTGACATTTTGGCTGAGTGAGATTTGTTTTGTTGTTGACGTTGAGTGTGTCTCAATCAGCTCGGTCGTGAATCGCTATCTCGTGAATCATTATATCGTGTACATGATTGAGACGCAGCCCTTGTATCCGAAGCTAGCTCATGTAAAGGAGCCGCTGGAAGGGGGCGGGGAGCAGCAGCTCATTTGCATTTAAAGGGACACACACAAAAACGGCACGTTTTTGCTCACACCCAAATAGGGGCAAATTTGACAAGCTATAATAAATGATCATGGGGTATTTTGAGCTGAAACTTCAGAGACCCATCCTGGGGACACCAGAGATTTATTTTACATCTTGTGAAAAGGGCCATAATATGTCCCCTTTAAAATGAAGCTGCTTTGAAGCAATCTGTTTAGTACTGTAAAGTGCTATATATACAGTAAATACATTTGACTTAACTTAACAATGTGTGAACTTGGGAGTCAAAAAGGTTGAGATGTTCACGGTCATACAGACCCATCTGCTGTCTACCAGAAAATGTAAAAAAAACACTGTACATATCTTATAAAGAGCATTTTTACAGTAGCAAAGCTAGTGAGACAAATCCAACTGGCATCATAGCTACACAGAGAGCAAATCCAGAAACATCCTCCAGTTACATAATTTTAGAGGAAGCATCTGCAGATGGACTTTTGTTCCAATGTCTCTGTTGTTTCCTTTAGCTGCGCTTAAAAAGGGCAAAAGTCCAAATACACAGAACTCGGCCAAACAGCACCTGGAAATGACATTCACTGCACTACAGTCTTGCATTTCAGTGAAATAGGTATTTCAATGCTTACAAAAGAACAATTGGTAAGGCAGATTACATTAAACGCACAGTCCGTTTGTTTGATATACCTGTAATTTAATCCCAACATCTTAAGAACCGCATCACTAAAAGGATGTGCACGGTTTAATGCACACTGAGTCTACATACCGTGCTTTTATTGTACACTTAAGGCATTGTTTACATGGATGACTGACTTTTGAAAAGAGGAGGTAAAGTTCTTGTATATAGACCACCATTTGCCTTATACTATCAAAAAGCAACCAATACCACCATATTTGTATGTTTGTATTAACATATTAATTAATCCAAAGTCTCTAATTCATGGTTATATTGCGGCAAATAATAATAATAGGCCTAACTGCAATAGCAGTACTGTTGCAGTTTGGCCTATTATCTTTTGACAAATACTAAGATAATTTTTGTAAATCATCATTATTTTTTATATTTTGCATTTCTATTGACTATGATCCTAGTCTTTGTTCATATGAAAATAAATAATATTATGAAAATCTAAATTACTTCCACTGGTGGAATCTAACTGTATTGGGGTGTTAAGGCTGCATTAGATAAAAAAGACGGTAAAAATCATATTAATATATAATATTGTATCAATATTATATAATAAATTAAATTATATATTAATAATATAATATAATATCCTATATGTAATATGATAACATTTATTATATTTTATTATATATGATAAAAAAAATTATTATCAATTTGAAAACAGTGCTGCTGAGAATCTTTGTGGAAACCACATTTTTTTCAAGATTCTTTAATAAAAAAGAAAGTTCAAAATAACAGAATTTGTGGTTTGTAACATTAAAAAATATCTTATATAATATTTTATCTATATAGAACACTAAAACTTTTTTAACAGTGTATAAAAGTTTGGCGTCAGTAAGATCAATACTAATAATATAATTGTTTTTATTAATACTAATGTTAATTAATACTTCTATTCAGCAAGGGCATATTACGTTGATTGAACGAGACATGAAAGACTTTTAATGTTACAAAAGATTTTGATTTCAAATAAATTCTGTTCTTTTGAACTTTCTTTGTTATTAAAGAGGTCATATAATGGTACATGCTCTTTTACAAGTTGATTGTATGGGAATGTGTGTTGGCAGTGCCTGTACACAACCATCCTATAATGATAAAAAATCCATTTAGTGTTTTTTTTTAAATCTCCTTATATGTTTTCCCCTGTCTCAAATCGAGCCGTCTGACCGTGTGACATCACACGGTGTACGCCCCTCCCACGATTGTTGATTGACAGCAGCGTTTCAACACAGACCCGCCCTGAGCGAGCTGTCATCGGTCCGCCATTGTTGATACCCAGGAGCAGAATGGCGTCTAAGCGATTGTGGTGTTGTGTTCTTGGGTGTAATAACGAACACAGCAGTCATTTTGATGTTCCTAAATCCGAACCGCTGAAGACGCAGTGGCTGCTGAGTTTTGTTTTCGAAGGGAATATTCCCCCCGATCAACGTCAATGCTTTCATGTTTGCGAATCATTTCTCAGCAGACTGCTTTATAAACGAGGGTCAGTATAAAGCAGGTTTTGCTAAGAAGCTGCTCCTGAAAAAGGATCACTACCAACTATTTGTGTTCCTGCTGCACCTCAGGAATAGGGCTGGGCAATTTTATCGATTCTGCGATATAAATCGATATTTTTTCTCCCAAGAAAGTATCGATTTTTAAGCCGCGAGTATCGATACATACATAAGTCCCATTCAAATCCCCGTGTTTACCCCCATTTGCGTTGCAGGAAGAGCGATTTGGTCAGCCAGCCGCTAGTATCGCTGTAGAGCAAGTTACCCGTACTACTAACTTTACGCCGACGTCTTCCTCTTCTTGTTTACGGAGTCAGAGCGAGGAGATTCAAATAAATGGCGGCGAATATAAATCCAGCGCCTTCATGCTTAAAAGCAGATGTGTGGGAGCACTTTGGGTTTAAAAAGAAGAAGGAAAGCGACGACTTAGACTCAGGGGTCAACAACATGAGTCGCCCGCAAGCACCACACGAGTTGCCCGCGGGTCTGTTCTAAAAATAGCTCACCATAGCGTTCAGTCGCTTCCGTGTTCATTTAAGCGCAGGGCTCCAGACTGAAGCCGAATATATACTAGTGTCTGTAAATAATAAACTGCAAAATACTATTTAAATATTACTCCTGCATGTTCTGCGTCTGTGTGGATGACGAGCGCCGCGCGCGCACTCGCTCTTGTAGTCTCTGCCGACACGAAGGCATAAACCGTCACTTCATGAGGATTTACTGTTTCATTTGAGAAAACTGGCTGCGTCTCAATCTGCTCCTGGTTCAGAAGTCAGGGCACTGATCAGGACATGAGTCAATGGGCTGATCCCTGATCAGTGCCCTAACTGAACTAGGGAGCTGAATAAGACGTGCACCCACTGTCATATCATCATGAACACAGACACTGCTAATCACGGCAACCCGTCAAAATAAAAGTTCGGTTTAACGTGAAGAGATTGACTACAGATTGTAGCCTACAGTACATTTAGCTACGTCTCTATGTAATAATAATACGTCTCTACTAATAATAATAATTATGAAATAAATAATACTAATTATATAATTATTAATGGTTGCTTATTTTTCAGTTGATCTTTCATTTATAAACAATGTTTACTTTTAAACAGCATACAGCCTTTACATGTTTATGTATTATTTACTTATGATTATCATCATATATAATAAAACATTTATTTAAAAAAAAAATAGTGGTATTGCACCGACTACTGGAACTACTACTATACTCTTTCAGGTGTAAAACAGTTTGGATAGTTGTTAATATGAGAATTATGATGCATTATTTAAGAGTTTTAAGTATTATATAACATGAGTAGCTCTCTTTGACTTTCTTTTTTAAAAAGTAGCTCTCAAATGAAAAAAGGTTGGAGACCCTTGACTTAGACAAAGCATCGCGGTTGATTTGCAAGCTGTGTGACACAAACGTGAAATACTCTGGAAATATTACCAACTGTCAGTGTCAAGCTAAAAAAGCTGTCAAAGAAACTGTTCAAAACAGGCCACTTGCTGCAATTTTTTAAAACTCCATTGTTAATTGCAATACTGCACTTTATTTACTTTTCAAAGGCTTGTAAGCTACAGTTTGCACTGTTTCAATAAATGGAACTAATTTTCTCAACACACCTTTGATTCATTTTGTCCAGCATTTGCAAGCTGTAGACTCTCTGTCCAGTCAGAGACATATATTGTGTAATTGATGATTTTAGTTTTCAGTTCAGTTAATTCAATCCAAGTAAATGAAACACTCACAAGATGTCACCAAAATCACTCTGTCCCCTTTAAATCTTTCAGAAAATGATGTAAGTGTATCGAATTATATCGAATCGTATCGAATCGTATCGTTGGCTGAATATCGTGATATATATCGTATCGTGAGCTGAATATCGAGTATCGTATCGTATCGTGAGATTAGTGTATCGCTACAGCCCTACTCAGGAAGAAGTGAGTTTAACGTTTTATTAACCTTTATATTAATCTTTGCAAATCGCTTGCACGCTTCATGATGAATGCGGCTAAAGTTTACAGGGTAAGTTACATTACGGCATGCTTTCTATGTATGACGTTCTCAATATACTTCATAATCCCACGTTTATAATGAACAACGCGTTATGGTTATTACAAACTGTGTACGCTGGTTATAGAGTTAACGTGGTAACAATGAACTAACGTTTACATCAGTAAACACATAGCATTCGTATCTCACTACGCTACCCTGCCAGTACAAAGATAGATCAAAGTGACATTACGTTAACCAACCATTCAGAAACGTTATAAACGTCAGAAACCTTATTGTCGAACTTCTTTGGGGCCGTCATCTCTGGTTCAAATTGTGTCCTCAGAGACTCCCGTTGCCATTTCTCCAAAATATACCCTCAACTGTTGTCAAGGCAACACTCCATGTGTGTTGTGTCAAAACGTGCCACAGAGCAGAGGGGCGGGGTGAGGAAAGCTCATTATCATTTAAAGTCACATGCACTGAAATGGCTTGCTGAAAACAGAGCTGTTTTTGACCAGGTAAAATGAGTGTTTTCTTACAATACTAATGAGAATTTTTAATTAAAGTATATTACAAACTTTTCATTTAGACACTAAAGAATCATATTAACTTGTACAAAAATGGCATTATATGATCCCTTTAAAGAATCGATAAAAAATGATAATGGTTTCCACAACAATTTTAAACAGCACTTTTTTCAAATTGATAATAATATTTGTATTATATATAATAAAATATAAAAATGTTATTATATTGCATATATCAATTTTAAAGAACCCTTCAACGTAAGGAGACATATCTTAAATTATTGCATACATTCATATTTAATGGGTTTTTTCTAGTGATGAAGTAGGTTTACGAGCTGTTTAACTAAAATAAAATTATTCATTGAATTAAAACAAAATTAATCAAAACTAAATCCATAAAATTATCCCATGGAAACCCCTAAAAGGTTCTATATACGGAGTGCCTGACAGAACCATTTAAAGGAGCACAGCACTATTTTTGAAAATAGGCTCACTTTCCAACTCCCCTAGAGTTAAACAATTGAGTTTTATCGTTTTCGAATCCATTCAGTCGATCTCTGGGTCTGGCAGTAGCCCTTTTAGCATAGCTTAGCATAGATCATTGAATCTGATTAGACCATTAGCATCTCGGTCAAAAATGACCAAAGAGTTTCGATTTAAAACTTGACTCTTCTGTCGTTATATTGTGTACTAAGACCGACGGAAAATGAAAAATTGCGATTTTCTAGGCCGATATGGCTAGGAACTATACTCTCATTCCGGCGTAATAATCAAGGAACTCTGCTGCCGTACCATGGGTGCAGCGGCGCAATGATATTACACAGCACCTGAAAATAGGCTACCTTCCGTAAACATAACCAACGTGACAACTTGCTTGCACAAGGAGCGTGCTGGGGACTATTTCAGGCGCTGTGTAATATCATTAAGCCTGCTGCACCCATGGAACGGCAGCAGAGTTCCCTGATTATTACGCCGGAATGAGAGTAGTTCCTAGCCATATCGAGTGTTCCTTTAAGGTTCTAATTAGAACCTTTACTTCTAAGAGTGTAGTGTATATAAAAAATAGTATTACTATTAATAATTAGCAGGGCTCAGTGCTTGGACCACTTCTCTTCTCCATCTACATGTCATCACTGGGAACTGTCATTCAGAAACATGGCTTTTCCTATCATTGCTACGCTGACGACACTCAACTCTACTTCTCATTTCAACCAGATGATCCCACGGTTGGTGTTCGTATCGCTGCCTGCCTAACAGACATTTCTGCCTGGATGAAGGAACATCACCTGCAACTCAACCTTCCAAAGACAGAACTGCTTGTGGTCTCAGCCAACCCAGCACTTCATCATAATCTCTCCATTCAGCTAGGATCATCAACCATAACTCCGTCCAGGACAGCCAGGAATCTTGGAGTTGTGATTGATGATCAGCTAAAATTCACTGACCACATTACTGCAACATCCCGGTCCTGCAGATTTGCGTTATACAATATTAGGAGGATCAGACCCTTCCTATCAGAGCAGGCCACACAACTCCTGGTCCAAGCTCTTGTTCTCTCCAGACTGGACTACTGTAATGCTCTTCTAGCGGGCCTTCCGGCATGCACTATCAAACCCTTGCAACTGATCCAGAATGCAGCGGCAAGGGTGGTCTTTAACGAGCCGAAGAGAGCGCACGTCACGCCTCTCTTCATCAGTCTGCACTGGCTGCCAATAGCTGCTCGCATCAAATTCAAGTCACTGGTGCTCGCCTTCAAAGCAACCACTGGCTCTGCACCAATATACCTAAACTCGCTTGTTCAGATTTACACACCCTCCAGGAGCTTACGGTCTGCCAGTGAACGACGCCTTGTAGTGCCATACCAAAGAGGCATGAAATCACTCTCACGGACCTTTTCCTGGACTGCCCCCACCTGGTGGAATGACCTGCCTATCTCAATTCGAGCCGCCGAGTCTGTAGCCATTTTCAAAAAACGGCTAAAGACACGTCTTTTCCAGCAGCACCTAACCAATCAAGAATAGCACTTAACATTCCATTCGATTCATTTTCTGTCTGTCTAATTTATTTAAAAAAAAAAAAAAAAAAAAAAAATTTGTCGTGTGTTCTGTGTTAGATTAACTGAGACTTGTTACAGCACTTGCATACTGTAGCCCTTGACCGTTCTAGTTGCTTCTATTGCTCTCATTTGTAAGTCGCTTTGGATAAAAGCGTCTGCTAAATGACTAAATGTAAATGTAAATGTAATTAAAGGAAACCTTTTATTGCTGCATAGACATAACGTCTTTGCAATCAGCCAATCATGCTCAAGCTCAGGGGAGGAACAAGAATGCTATTCTGTAAAAACAGAAATATCTTATTTGCTCGAATTTGGTCCCATTTCAATACTTTCGCATTCAGCACTTTGGAGGAGCAACTGCCCCCCTGGAGAAATTTCCTCAGACTCACATCCACCTTCACTGAAGCAAGCACTAAAGGAAATGCTAGGCTCTTTGTTTGTCCTGCAGGTTATGAGAGATAGTGAATGTGGGGACGGAGTCGCTCTCTCATAAAAGAGCTCCCACATTGTTCTTATCGGCAAGGCAGGTGGGGGTGAAATGGACAATGGACACATACTAATGTCATATGTTAGAGCACATGAGCGATCTGTTAAGACAGCATGTAGACAATATGGTGCATAAAACTGTTTATAGTGTGTTTATAGACATGCATGCAAAAACATGTGGATACAACAACATCCATATCATGGCAAGATAAAGATTATAAGATGAAAATGTGTACTGCATAAAATAAATGAATAATGAAAAATGATAAGATGTAAATGGTTATAGCCTTATCTAACAGGTCTATCCAATGTCTTGAAGTAAAACCAGTACTGCATTTAAAAGGGAAATACCAAGACAGTGGGCCAGACGATATCAGCCTAGAGCGCAGTGAGTGAATGTGTGGGATAACCGCATTAGGGAGATTTGATACCACTGTGGTTTGTAATCCTTTTGAAGTGAGATCCTTTTTCCAGCAGTGGTCGAAACACAATCCTCAGTTACAGACCCTGGAAGTGATGGTCTTTTTTACCCTTATTCAGTGAAATTTTGGAATGCTATTCAGATTTAGGCGTAAAAAACTGACAAGTAGAGCTCAACTTCAACAAAGTGAAAAAAAGAGGATGTGTTGCTGTTAAAGGAAATGAATGGATCAGAATGATCAAAGCACTGTAATGTAGTTTGGAATATTACCGTTGTTGATTTAATTTAATTTATAGTTGTAGTCTTATATTTCCTATATATCCTCTGTTTACAACATTTCACTGCAATGCATTTTGTGGAAACAGAAGAAAGCTAATCTTGTTGAGTCGAACTGAATTGAACGGAATTGAATGGAATTATATTAAATTTAAATTAAATTCAAGTCAAATAAATAAATTAAATTGTACAAGGAAATACAGGGACATGTAAAAAACCACAACTATAAATAAATAAATAAATTAAATAAAAAAAATAAAAAAATAAAAAATAAAAATATAAAATATAAATAAATAAAATAATAATAATAAAATAATAAATTAATTAATTAAATATTAAATAATAAATAAATTAATTAATTAAAATTAAATAATAATAATAAAATAATAAAATAAAATAACTAAATGAAATAAGTCAAGGCAAGTCAAATAAATTAAATTGTACAAGGAAATACAAGGACATGTAAAAACCACAGCTATTAATAAATAAATGAATAATAAAACAAATTAAATAAATATAAATAAGATTTTTTTTTTATAAAAAATAGTAAAATAATAAAATAAAATCCACAGAAAGGATGGATGGGTGGATGGAAAGATAAAATAAAAACTGACTTTAAATTTAAATGAATTAAATGTAATTTAATTTGACTCACCAGTACAACAACGTGAATGTTGTAGAGAGACAATAACACAATAATTTAGCATCGAGTATTGGATACAGATTAGAACATACTGGATATTTGTCCCATAAAGCATGATTAAACTGAGGAAAAACACTCTGCCTACTTCAATTAGCACACATGGGCCTCACCTTACATGCAACCTAACCTCAGTGCCTATACATTTGAGTGTGTGTGTGCATGGAGGGGGCCTACTTTAGTTGAGGTGCACATGAGATTCACAAAGCCCTCAACACATCAAGTAAAAGAAAAGGGCCACCAATGCAGAAATCGGGGACCATGGGAGTTTTTGTGGGACTTCTGCATCACTCCCCCCCAAGCCAAAACCCACCCCGTTCTTCTTCAAAGTGCACACCGGCAGCTGAGGGGCGTGGCCCATTGAGAGAGGGCTGGATTTGGGCCTTTGTCCCTCTGGCTTCAGGGGCGAGTGACATCTTGAACGCTTCAAGAAGATTAAATAGCAAAGCCCAGTCGGAAACAGAGAGAGAGAGAGAGAGAGAGAGAGAGAGCAAGGGATAGAGAATAAAGAGGAGAGAGGTAGAGAGAGGAATGGCAAGGGTGGGACCCAAGGGTTTGTAAATGTCCGTTGGGGAAATGGAGATTTGGAGAAATGGATTCGGAGAGGAAAAGGGGAATGTTGAGGAGAAAAGAGGATAATGAGAGGAGGAGAGGAAAAGAGTGGCCTCAATGAATAGGATTAGGCTGGTCTCACCGTAAGGAGAGAGAGATGGAGAGAAAGAATGTAGGAAGGACACGGAGAGGATGGAGGACTGTGTGTGTTCATCTCATACACTTCACATCACATATACAATGCATGATGGGAGGTACTTGACACAACGGTCTACACCATACTAAGTCTTTAATAACAGCAAGAGTTTTTGAAATACCCTGCGAGAAACAGCTGCTAATTAAACATATAAGAAAGAGATTTATGAAATGTGCAAAGCATAAAGTGTGCCATCAAAGTTACTACTGTTAAAAACGGTGATCGTGGTACGATACTGGAAAACAGTTAGGTGCAACATGATATGCTGATATGCTGATTTATCCCATTATACTGATAAATCGGCATATCATGCAATTATTTCCCTCGATGCGCGAGAATATGACGTAGTGCCGGCGTTCGGACACATGACCCAGAAGCGATTTGTTTACAAGCAGAGGAAGACGCGCGTATCTATAAGCTGTTGAATTCTACATTGATCGTGCTTTACGTCTCGGCGTAGTTCTCAAAATGGGGTTAAAGTGTGCATTTCATGGATTCCCGAAAGCTGGCGCTACGTCATATTCTCACGCATGCGTCGTGGAGGCACACACGGAAGACAAGAACAAGTTGGATAAAGGTGTTATTTTGATTTTTTTTTTAGCACAAAAACTATTGTCGTCGCATCGTAAAATTATTGTGGAGTCACTGTGGTGAGATGGACTTTGTAACAACGTTTTAAGTGCCTTTTATGGGTCTTGGGAGTATTAATGTACTGAATGCCAATGGAGGCCTATCTGAAGCCTTTCTCAGCCATCAGCTTTCAACAAAAATATCTTCATTTGTGTTCCGAATATGAACGGAGGTCTTACGGGTGTCGAACGACATGAGGGTGAGTAATTAATGACAGAATTTTCATTTTTGGGTGAACTAACCCTTTAAGCTTAAAATAGCAGTTAAAGGTGCAGTGTGTGAATTTTAGCGGCATCTAGTGGTGAGGTTGTGAATTGCAATCACCCACCGCTCACCCCTTCCTTTTCGAAGCACACTGAGAAGCTACAGGGGCCGACACAGGACAAAAATGTCATCCTCTGAGCCAGCAGAGAGTAGCTAGCGCTCTGTAGAGCAGTTTGTCCGTTTAGGGCTACTGTAGAAACATGACGCCGCAAAATGGCGATTTCACTGTAAGGGGACCCGCGGTGTATGGAGATAGAAACGACTCATTCTAATGTAATAAAAACATAACGGTTCATTATGTAAGGTCTTTATACACCACTGAAACGATAGTTATGTATATTATATTGCATTTCTGTCAACAGATCCTCATAAATACTATACACTGTACCTTTAAGAATGCAGAAAAACAAGTAACAAGCATTTTACGATCATTTTACGCATCATTTCAGATACTCTAGAAAAGAACCTGATCTTTCACCCTCTCCATAAAAACCAAAACAAGCAGAGCAAAACAAAACTCTTCTCTTTCCTGGCCCTTGTCTTCACTGGTATTTGAGAGAATGTCATTCAAAAAACATCAACACACACAATCTGCCACGTTTGAATCTTACAGGCCTGCACTAACACTGTATGTGGTTTTGTTCATTGTAGAGGATGTTGTAGGCTCCTGGGCCGTACTGTTAAGAACGCCCCATCCCATGCCAGAACACTTTTATCCTTTATGCGTGGGTCAGTGGGTGCCCCCTGGGGGGAAACAACCCCCAGGATTAATGATATGCGTGACATGCATTGTGTGACCCCCGTGGGGTGTGGGGGTGATGCGGGGTTGGGTTATCTAAACTCCCCCTCATCTTGCCCTCAGCAAAGCCAGTCAACCTGCTAAAGAAATTCAAGAATGTGCATCGGAATGTATCTGTGTGTGAGAGACTCAAAGCTGTGTTCAATAAATGAACGATGTTGCTCAAACAGGGCAAAATCTGTCACTGTCTTTGCTATTGAGTCAAGTACAAGACAAGTGGACAAAATGTCTAATGCATTATACATGATTGTTATGTTAAACAGCGAGTTAATTGATTGTATATTTATAATGGATTTTTTCAAATTAAAGTAGAATTTTGTTGTTCATTTTTTCCCATAAACAAATTAATAAAACATTTTTAATAATAATTATAAATTCCATGTAAAATATCTAGAATTAACATTTAAACTTACTTTTTTTTTAAGCAAACACACAAACCTCTCTATTTATTATATTTACCTCTAAAAAAATTTTTAAAAATATTATATCATTATATAAAAATTATATATCTAAAATGATTCATAAAATTATACCAGAAATAATAACTCTCACATGTCACTGTGAGAATTATGGGAAATGTGCCAAGGATTTATGTGTTTAATCCATAGCTTTCATGTCCCTTTAGAATAACCTGTGTGTCCCGATTGCATATTCTGAGGTTTTTTTTTAATGCTTGCATTGTACACCGGTACACTGGTGCACATTATTAATGAATTCACACTTAAAGCCTTTCATGTTTTCTCCTCCTGTCACTCTCTCAGCATCCCTCCATCTGAGACGGCGCGGTCCCTCGTTCCGGTTGAAAAAGAGGGGTAGGAGAGAAAAGGGGGCTTCACTTCACATCCAGTGCAGCATGAAAAACGGGTTCCTTCCCTTCACATGCAAATCTAGCATTACATAACTAGACAATCTGCTTGGGAGTCTAAAACTCACACGTAGTTTTGACGCACACACATACACGCACAGTGAATGGAGAATGATGCCTTTATCCTGTATGTAAACAAGGCTATTTTAGTTACTCGTAAAAGGTCAGACAAAGAAAATTGTGAGTTACACTGAGCTGAGATCAGCTTTAAAGCTGATTAAAGATTACATATACTAAATCCAAAACAGGGAGACACAAACATAACTTTCGCATGACTTCTTTGGTTTTATACTGAGTTAATGCAAATTTCTATCACCTAACCCTAACTCATACCCTAACCCAACTTTTTTTTCTGCATTTAATTTTTAAGATACACTATATTGCCAAAAGTTTTGGGACGCCCGCATTTACATGCGCATGAACTATCAAGACATCCCATTCTTGATTCGTAGGGTTTAATAAGGAGTTGGCCCACCCTTTTCAGCTTTAACTCTTCTGGGAAGGCTTTCCACAAGGTTTAGGAGTGTGTTTATGGGAATTTTTGACCATTCTTCTAGAAGCGCATTTGTGAGATCAGGCACTGATGTTGGACGAGAAGGCCTGGCTCGTAGTCTCCGCTCTAATTCATCCCAAAGGTGTTCTTCCGGGTTGAGGTCAGGACTCTGTACAGGCCAATCAAGCTCATCTGTCTTTACAGACATTGCTTTGTGCACAAACTGTTCCCACAAAGTTGGGAGCATGAAATTGTCCAAAATGCCTTGGTAGGCTGAAGCATTAAGAGTTCCTTTCACTGGAACTAAGGGGACCCAACCCCTGAAAAACAACCCCCCACACCATAATCCCCCCTCCACCAAACGTTACACTTGGCACAATGCAGTCAGTCAAGTACCGTTCTCCTGGCAACCACCAAACCTAGACTCGTCCATCGGATTGCCAGACAGAGAAGCGTGATTCGTCACTCCAGAGAACACGTCTCCACTGCTCTAGAGTCCAGTGGCGACGTGCTTTCAACGTTTGCATCCAACGCTTTGCATTGCACTTGGTGATGTAAGGCTTGGATGCAGCTGCTCGGCCATGGAAACCCATTCCATGAAGATCTCTACGCACTGTTCTTCAGCTAATCTAAAGGCCAAATGAAGTTTGGAGGTCTGTAGCTATTGACTCTGCAGAAAGTTGGCGACTTCTGTGCCTCAAAATGCGCTGATCCCGCTCTGTGATTTTACATGGCCTATCACTTTGTAGAGTTGCTGTTGTTCCCAATTGCTTCCACATTTGTTATAATACCACTAACAGTTGACTATAGAATATATAGTAGTGAGGAAATTTCACGAATGGAATTATTGCACAGGTGGCAACCTATCACGGTACCACGATTGTTGGAGGTTGAAGCGGAGGAGAAAGCAGGATCCAATTGCAGTTGTATTTGTATTCAATAAACTCAAAACTTACAGATACAAAATCACAGGGAACAGGAACAAGACTCGCGAACGGAACCACCAACATGCAACGATAAGAACTGACAAAGAACAAGACTGAACACAGGGTTTAAATACACAGGCAAACAGATCAGGGAAACGAGACACAGGTGACAAGACTAACGAGACACACCTGAACTGAGACTCAAATCAACAAGAAAACTACAAAGGACTACAACACATGGAGCAAAACAACAAACAACAAAAGAGTCCACGAAACACACAGGGAATTCATAACAGTCACGTTACCACGCTTGAATTCACTGAGCTCCTGAAAGTGACCCATTCTTTCACAAATGTTTGTAGAAGCAGTCTGGATGCCTAGGTGCTTGTATTTTATGTCTGGAAAAAAGCCTCCGTTGACACAAATATCGTCATTTTGTGCCATCGGAGGCTTTTTTGGCTAGAGGCTAGAGACTACAGCCACTAGGAGGACCTAGTTCCGCATGTTTTCAACTCGCCCATAGGGGGTGGGATCTCACTCACAGAATGTAAATGCACACAGCCGCTCGGGCATTCATAACAGAGCAGTGCAGAGCAAAGCGAGTAGTTTCGAATTTTCTATGAAAGTTAAGCTTTCATAGGGCAGTCGTGGCCTAATGGTTGGAGAGTTGGACTTGTAACGCGAAGGTTGCGGGTTCGAGTCTCAGGTCCGGCAGGAATTGTTGGTGGGGGGAGTGAATAACCAGCTCCCCGGGCGCCGCAGCAATATGGCTGCCCACTGCTCTGGGTGTGTGTTCATGATGTGTGTGTGTGCACTTGGATGGGTTAAATGCAGAGCAGAAATTCACCATACTTGGCCACACGTCACTTCACTTCATAGTCATGAACTGAAAACGCGCCAGACTGGATACGCACCATTAATGAGTGTGCAGCTGTGAATGAATGCCGTGCTTAGCTCAGCTCAGCTCAGCTCTTCACTCTCAAGATGAATGAAATCTGACTCCTGCTGCATTTGTGTTGCGACTCTCGTTCGGCTCACAATGTATTGAACAGACACGTTCAGTTTTTAATTGTAGTGTCTGTTCTCTAACTGAACTAAATTATTTTATTTGTATAAAAATGAACACGCCGGTGGCGGCGGTGCCGCGATGGGCAAGTGATAACCGGTAGCCATGGCTTGGGAGTGGCCTCGTAGGGCAGCGAAGCAAGTGCATTCTGGGAGTTGATGTCTTTCATCCACATGAGCCAAAAATACATTGTCTGGCTTTTTTCAGTCTAGAAGGCACCAACTTCTAAAATAATTTCACATTTCTACTACAACCCCAAATCAGAAAAAGTTGGGACAGTATGGAAAACGCAAAAAAAAACAAAGAAGTGATTTCTAAATTTACTTTGACTTGTATTTCATTGCAGACAATATGAACACAAAATATTTCATGTTTGGCTGGTCAACTTCATGTAATTTGTAAATATGCATACTATCCTGTCATTCAGACCTGCAACTTAGGAGCAATTTAGGGCTAGTAATGAGGTAAAATGGTTAAATAATGATGTGATTTGAAACAGGTGATGTCAACAGGTGATTGTAATTATGATTTGGTACAAAAGCAGCATCCAAGAAAGGTCTAATCCTTTAGGAACAAAGATAAGCCGAGAATCGCCAGTTTGCCAACAAATACGTGAGAAAATTATTGAAATGTTTAAAAACAATGTTCCTCAAAGAAAGATAGGAAGAGATTTGGATATTTCACATTCAACAGTGCATAACATAATTAAAAGATTCAAGACTCAATCTGGAGGAATTTCAGTGTGTAAAGGACAAAGGCACAAGCCTAAGCTGAACAACCGTGATCTCCAATCCCTCAGGCGGCACTGCATCAAGAATCGTCATTCATCTATAAGCGATATCACCACATGGGCTCAGGACTACTTTGGCAAACCTTTGTCAAGTACCACAATACGTAGTTACATCCACAAATGCCAGTTAAAACTGTACTGTGCCAAAAGGAAGCCCTATGTTAACAGTGTCCAGAAGCGCCGTCGACTTCTCTGGGCTCGGAGGCATCTGGGATGGACCATCACACAGTGGAAACGTGTACTGTGGTCAGATGAATCAGTATTTCAGGTATTTTTTGGGAGGAATGGACACTGTGTGCTCCGGACCAAAGAAGAAAAGGATCATCCAGACTGTTACCAGCAACAAGTCCAAAAGCCAGGGTCTGTCATGGTATGGGGTTGTGTCAGTGCCCTTGGCAAAGGTAACTTGCACTTCTGTGAAGGCACCATTAAATGCTGAAAAATACATAGAGAATTTGGAGCATAATATGCTGCCTTCAAGAAGACATCTTTTCCAGGGACGTCCATGCATATTTCAACAAGACAATGCAATACCACATTCTGCACACATTACAAAGTCCTGGCTGCGGAGGAAGAGGGTACGGGTACTTGACTGGCCTGCCTGCAGTCCCGACCTGTCTCCAATAGAGAATGTGTGGCGCATTTTGAAGCGCAAAATGCGACAACGAAGACCCCGTACTGTTGCCCACCTTAAGACTTGTTTGCAGGAAGAATGGGACAAAATTACACCTGAAACACTTCATCACTTGGTGTCTTCAGTCCCTAAACGTCTTTTAAGTGTTGTGAAAAGGAATGGCAACATTACAAAGTGGTAAATGCTTTACTGTCCCAACTTTTTTTGAAATGTGTTGCAGGTCTGAATGACAGGAAAGGATGCATATTTACAAATGACATGAAGTTGACCAGACAAAACATTAAATATTTTGTGTTCATATTGTCTGCAATGAAATACAAGTCAAAGTAAATTTAGAAATAACTTCTTTTTTTTATTTGCGTTTTCCATACTGTCCTAACTTTTTCTGATTTGGGGTTGTACATAAATGACCCAATTTAAATACACATTCATCTTTCCAGCGGTGAAGTACCCCTTTAAACAATATCTCCTTTTCAAGGACATTTGGAGATTGTTAAAAATTGGAAAAACATTCTCATAATAATAATGATAATTATTCATTATTGATGAATTATTATTATTATTATTGACACAATTTTCCAATTGCACTGTAAATAATAATATGATCAGTAAGTCATGGCAACGTATGTTTCTACATTACTGTAACTCGTCAAAATAATTTGAGCAATTTCAACTTTTATACAGCATTCATCACAATGAATTGAGAAATCAAATGTTCCTTGATCTTTTGACATGTAAGAGGTCATTGTACTATAAAAGATCCAGAAAACAGCTTTTATTGAAACCAAGCTCAGAACTTAATTCGGATTTTGTCAAATTTTGACATAATAGTGTGACGAAAGCAGAAGAAAATCAATGCTTACTTCAACATCATTGCATCTTTGGCCCCGCCTACTGGCATGTTAGTGAGATGACGAGGAGAGAAGAGAGATTCAGGATCACTGGACTAAAAATAACATTACCTTCCAAAGGATCCTAATGCTAGTAAAGTGGTTATTGATTTTCAACTATGTGAATGTCTCAGTAGAACATTATTTGTTTGTACGGTACATTTCACTGTGGATTCTTTGGTAAATCCGTTGCAATTTCAGCGCAGGCTTTGCAAACAGACTTTTACTATAAGATATGGACCCAACAGTAACCGTATTAATTCTAATTTGAGTTAATTCTCTGTGATCTATGATTTCTGATATGAAATGGTTCATGTGCAGTCGGATATTCTTGGTCTCAAAATCGTTTATTGCTGTTTATGCATCAGTAAATCAAACCAGTGACTAAACTGTCAACTTTTCATTGTTTCTCTTATTAATCTGTAATTTAAATTGTGATTAAATTATACAAAGCAATAAAAATAACTTGCTTTATAATCACTGGAGCTGTCAATCACACAGTGCAAGTTTATCAGTGACTTTCACCCAAACTCCCGTTATCATCAATAACGCTGTCTACACCGCACAATGAATCACTTATTTACACTGTGATGAAAGTAGTTTTGTCAAAAGTGATGGAAACTGAATTTTTAAAAATGAAATTTTAAAAATGTGACAATGTCAGCATTTCCCTCTAGCATTTTGAACACATTCTTAAAGGGTTAGTTCACCCAAAAATGAAAATTCTGTCATTAATTACTTACCCTCATGTCGTTCGACACCCGTAAGACCTCCATTCGTCTTCGGAACACAAATGAAGATATTTTAGTTGAATGATGGCCAGTGAGTCGAATGAGCAGTTTGGATCGCCAAATTTCAGCAGTTTGGCGGTTTGACACGCGATACGAATCATGATTCGACTCACTGATTCATAACGCTTCGAAGCTTCATGAGGCCATGTTTTGAAATCGTCATCACTATATAAGTCGTTATTTAGGGTTTTTTTGCGCACAAAAACTATTCTCGCCGATTCATAAAGTTATTGTAGAACCACTGTAGTGAGATGGACTTTGTAACAACGTCTTTAGTACCTTTTAAGGGTCTTGAGAGTGAACCGTGCATTGTGCCAATGGAGGCCTTTCAGAGCCATCAGATTTCAACGAAAATATTTTCATTTGTGTTCCGAAGACGAACGGAGGTCTTACGGGTGTCGAACGACATGAGGGTAAGTAATAATTAATGACATAATTTTCATTTTTGGGTGAACTAACCCTTTAAACACCTCTGATTGGCTCAACAAATATGTCTGTGATTGGCTACAATGATTGTTAAAAAACATGTTGTCAATAGATCTTTGGCGCTCTTCACCGAGCATTTACACAGATACACATGGGAGCGTTTGGAAGTAGGCGTCTATCAGCGGATCCGTCTATCACCTGATATATTAGGGATCCGCAGATAGATGCCTGTCTTGTAGGCAATCACAGACATATGTGTTGACAACACTAGATGAAAGCATTAGTGAGAGCGCAGAAATCAATGTTGCAATGACGAGATCACTGCATTCTTTTGCTTAACAGACATGTCTGTCATTGGATACAATGCCCATCGCTGCAACATTTTCATGCCACGGGAGTAGATCTAAATATAATCCTACAATCAACACTTTTCACGATTAGTTAATCTCGACAGCTGTAATAGTAAAAGTCTTTAAGAGAGTTCCACATGCAATACTTATTTCATATGTAAAGATGTTAGCCAACCACAGCAGTGGGCATTTACACTGCGTTCACAGCAGACACACCCCTTCAAACAGAGCGTTCAGAGCAGAGGGCTAAAAAGAAATGTTTATGTAAAAATCGTACTAACATTATAAGTGCACTTTGGTAAACATAAAAAAAAAATGCAGTTCATTACCCTTTTTAAGTCAGTTTAATATACTTTAAGTTGAAATGACAAGTAGAACGAAGTTGATTATACTTAATTTAAGGCTCCAAATTAATTTAAGTTTTTAGTTTAGGTGGAACTTTTTACAGTGTGAAGATGTTTTCAAATGTCCTTAAAAATTAGCTTTTTCAGATTGATTCTGTGGACAAATCTTTCCTCAAACTATAGATACATAAGTACATAAATGCACACACACACACACACACACACACACACACACACACACACACACACGTCTCCAAATGTCCTTGAAAATGAGCTTTTTCAGATTTAGTTAACTTCTGTGGACAAATCTTTCCTCAAACTATAGATACACAAGTACATAAATGCACACACACACACACGTCTCCAAATGTCCTTGAAAATGAGCTTTTTTCAGATCTAGTTAACTTCTGTGGACCACAAACTCTAGATACATAACTACATAAAGGCATACAACACAAACACCAACGTCTCCAAATGTCCTTGAAAATGAGCTTTTTTCAGATTTAGTTAACTTCTGTGGACCACAAACTTTAGATACATAACTACATAAATGCATACAACACATACACACACGTCTCCAAAAAATTTTTTTCGATTTAGTTAACTTCTGTAGAAAAATCTTTCCTCAAACTTTAGATACATAAGTCCATAAAAGCATGCTAGCTAGCACACACACACACACACACACACACACACACACATACTGGGCTTCTGGATGGGATGCAGTCAGGATGGAGAGAGTGGATAATGTGGTAATTGGATGAGTCAATGACTCTGCATGCTTTAAAAGAAGACGACGCCTCCTTCCACTGCGCCTTTCATCTCCTAATCATTTATTCATCCTTTTATTTTTGGATGAATGCTCATCTACCTCCTTCCTGTCTGTCTGTCTGTCTGTCTGTGTCTGTCCCTTGGCAGCTCTTATGGTGAGATGGGACATCTCGCACCCTCCCTCAGAACACACGGAAGCAGGCGATGAGGATTTTGATTTAAAGGTGATGCTGATTATTGTGATTTCGGTTGATTTGAATTCGATTCTGATTCTGAAATGCATGCTAATGTTTTAATACCTCATCAATCAACATGCTGAGAGTTGCCACATTTCAAATCCACACAAAGGCTGTGATTTACTAAGGTTTGCATTTATAAAAACACAAGGACAGTTGACAGTACGTGGACAAAATGCCTGAGCTGATACTTTAGCCACACAATCTATGTTTCCATTTGTAGATGTCCAAATGATTCCAAATGTTTAAAAGATGTATGTGACCGGCAAAGCTTAAAACAACTGTTTTAGTGCAAAAGTTGATTGACAGGTATGTAGGTGGTCCCTTGCTGTTGTCTGGGACGCATTAGCTTATCCGTTTATCAGGACGCATTAGTGTGTACACTACAAATGTGATGTGGCCACATGTGGGTCACGATTGGATCACAAAACATTTTAGGCCAGATTTACAACTGTCTGAGTTTAAATTAGATGATCTGGAATGGAGGTGTAAACTGAGTCATGTTGAACTATGGTACATTTATCAATCATGGTTGATTGATACACGAGAACCAATGAGGGTCATTCTTGCGTGTCATGCCAGGGCTGCGTTCAGCCCCGATAAAACATTGCAAAATTATTTTTAAACGCAAACGGTGCTGCGTTGAACACCCTGTTCTGATGACGCAAGAGTTGCAACTATGGCAGCTGAGAAGGGCATTCTTTGTGTTCTTTTTGAATAATTTTCGGAGCCTGATGAAATCGGTAATACGCGTTTAATACTGCAAAATACGCTCGATGCACTGCCCTTGCCGTCCAGAATAAAAGAGAACATCCCCATTCCATTTAATTAACCTTTTTATCTCCTGGTAATCAATTCTAATTTAAATCATTTTATTTCTAGTTCTTGCTTTTTTAATACCTTGTATTTTCTTTCTCATTTGTAAAGCACTTAATTACCATTGTGTATGAAATTTGGTATATAAATAAACTTGCCTTGCAATGAAGCTAAAAATATAAACAACTACATGTTGATATGCTATATTTTTACTATAAAACTCTCACGACAATCATGTCTTCTAATATCTTCAATTGTTGCGTATACCGAGCTGCAGCGGACACATTTGTAAACAACTTTACTTGGACCAATTGAACGAACTGTCTCTTTAATACTCTGTGGTTTATATACATGTTGCTGCTGATTGGGCCGACATATTTGACACACCCACCAAACAAGAAAAAAACGTACCTCAAACCCCGTTGCACAACGTTTCCAGGAAACATGCCGTTCAACCCGAAACCGTAGCAAAATGGGGAACTTGAACGTGCCCCAGCACATTTGAGCTTCTGTAAGAACCAATAAATTTGTTCTCGCATGTCAGGCAAGTACTGTTGATCTTCCGTTTACCATTTTTGAGCATTCTACTTTTGCTGGTCAATGTGAATAAAAAAGCCTAAATCAACTTATGTTAATCACATAAAGCAATTGTGTGTCTTCAGAAGACTGACAATAATAAACTGACAAATTTATTTTACAATCTCTTTAAGAACATTTTGAAGTGGCAGAGTTTTGGATGAATAGACTTTCAATGGAAGGACAGAAATGTCTCAGATTTCATTAAAAATATCTTCATTTGTATTTAGAAGATGAACTAAAAACTTATGGGATTGGAACAACATGAGGGTGAGTAAATGATGACAGAATTACCCCCCCCCCCCCCCCCCCATTAAAATCTCAGTATTTGTGGTACATACAAATGAGAAAAATCAACAATAAAACTCGGTCCGTCACTCATAGAGCTATAAATGAACATGATTTTCTAAAGACTGAAAGAAACAAGAGTTACCGTATGTGTAGGTGCACACCTGTATCTGAATTGAAGAGTTTTGTGCTCTCTAGTCTGTGGATGAGTTTGCATGTGTGTGTTTACGCGAGTGAGTTTGTGCTTTCTCCCTTGTCTCTCTTGATCCGGCATGTGTCAGTCTGAAGCCCAGAACACATATCAAGTTACCGTGGGTAAGAGGAACCTCCTTCACACAGCGCCGTTCAAAGCGCCGTCGCCAATCAGCCAGCCGTTTCAGACCCCTCTGTCTGTGGCATCAGGAAATGGGGCTGAATTGGATGGAGGTCTGATTTTTTTCCCCCGCACTGCCTTTTATCCCTGCAAGCTTTGGATTGTAATCATTACACATCAGGTCAACAGACAGCACCAATGCACTGATTACACTGGGCAACGGTTAATAGAGAGAGAGATGTAGGGAAAGAGGTTGTGGCAAGAATGACTTTCTCATTGGTGAGTGACAGATGAGATTTTCGGGCCTCAGACGCACTCGCAGAAGACTAATCATTCTGACCGCATAAGCAATCCCATCTGACGAGACTTTAATACAAAACACACATGGAGAACTAACACATAGCTCATGCAGAAAAAACACAGACAAAAGTGGTGGGAAATTGATGTGCTGGTTGTGACATCACAAAATGTCAAGATTTGATGTTTATGTTTTATTTTCAACATAAAACTGGGAATCAAGGACTGTTATGAGTCGGTTCTTTTTATAGAATTCAAAACGTACAGCATGATCAGTGTAGTCCAACTGATTCTGGAACAGATGATTATTTTTGAGTCAATACTTTGTAACGAATCAAAAACCTATACGTGACGTGCGTAGTCTTGAAGAGATGACTCTTATGAATCAGTCCTTTTCAGTGAATCAAAAATGACCACAGACTCAGTGTAGTCCAACTGATTCTGGAACAGGTGATTATTTTTGAGTTAAAATTTTGTAACGAATCAAAAACCTATACGTGACGTGCGTAGTCTTGAAGAGATGACTCTTATGAATCAGTTCTTTTCAGTGAATCAAAAATGACCACAGACTCAGTGTAGTCCAACTGATTCTGGAACAGATGATTATTTTTGAGTCAAAATTTTGTAACGAATCAAAAACCTATACGTGACGTGCGTAGTCTTGAAGAGATGACTCTTATGAATCAGTTCTTTTCAGTGAATCAAAAATGACCACAGACTCAGTGTAGTCCAACTGATTCTGGAACAGGTGATTATTTTTGAGTTAAAATTTTGTAACGAATCAAAAACCTATACGTGACGTGCGTAGTCTTGAAGAGATGACTCTTATGAATCAGTTCTTTTCAGTGAATCAAAAATGACCACAAACTCAGTGTAGTCCAACTGATTCTGGAACAGATGATTATTTTTGAGTCAAAATTTTGTAACGAATCAAAAACCTATACGTGACGTGCGTAGTCTTGAAGAGATGACTCTTATGAATCAGTTCTTTTCAGTGAATCAAAAATGACCACAGACTCAGTGTAGTCCAACTGATTCTGGAACAGATGATTATTTTTGAGTCAAAACTTTGTAACAAATCAAAAACCTATACGTGACATGCGTAGTCTTGAAGAGATGACTCTTATGAATCAGTTCTTTTCAGTGAATCAAAAATGACCACAGACTCAGTGTAGTCCAACCGATTCTTGAATGCATGACTCTTATTAATCAGTTCTTTTCAGTGAATCAAAAATGACCACAGACTCAGTGTAGTCCAACTGATTCTGGAACAGATGATTATTTTTGAGTCAAAACTTTGTAACAAATCAAAAACCTATACGTGACATGCGTAGTCTTGAAGAGATGACTCTTATGAATCAGTTCTTTTCAGTGAATCAAAAATGACCACAGACTCAGTGTAGTCCAACCGATTCTTGAATGCATGACTCTTATTAATCAGTTCTTTTCAGTGAATCAAAAACATTACATGACAAGTGTGGTCCAACAGACTCTCGAACGGATGACTCTTATTATGAGTCGGTTCTTTCAACAAAATCAAATACATAGTGTGACCAGTGTAGTCCAACCGATTCACGGATCATTCTTTTGAGACTTTTTTAGTGAATCAAAAGCATGCAGCATGACCATCATAGTCAAACCGATTCCTGAACAGAATACTCTTATGAGATTTTTGAGTGAATCACACAAACCCAAAACCAACAACCTTTGTTATGTTGTAGGTTACTCAAAGCTTGTGTAGTTACTAGTTACTGACTGGTTGAACATATGATTATTAATTCTTATGCTTTGGGTCCAAAATCCCCTCTGTAAAAACCTTTAACTCTAATACTTTATGTCAACAAAATTAAACAAACATTCTGAACCTGGCTTAATCCAGTGTTCAGGTTTGGAAATTTATGCAAATTAGCGCATATTTAATTAGACAATTCCTCATCTGCATATTTAAATATAACAAAAACTTGTAATACAAAAAAAAATATTCTTAATGCAATCAATCAACTGAGGAAGTATGGTGACATCTATTAGTTACTTTTAAAAATGGTACCCTATTCACCTAAAGTGTCTTGCCTACAGTAATATACAGTATTTATTAATTTATTCGTTAACTTCCAACAGCATTGCTCAAGTCTTCAGTGTCACATGATCCTTCAGAAATCATTCTATGCTGATTTGGTGCTCAAGAAACATTTCTTATTTTTAATACTGAAAACACTTGTGCTGCTTAATATTTTTGTGGAAACCATGATGATATAAAGTTCAAAATAACTTTTTTGTTGAAATCTATTGTAACAATATAAATGATAAACTGTCACTTTTGATCAATTAATTTCCTTGCTCAAAAAAAGTATTGTTATCTTTAAACTTTTGAATGGTAATGTATAATCAAAATTACCTCATTATTTGGAATTGCATGTTTTCTAATATTTTTTAATCAAATATTAAGGTACTAAAAGAATCATTAATGGAATCAAAAACAACCGAATCATTAAGAGGAATCCGGATCAGAATTCAAATTGCCAAATTACGCCCGTTTGCGGTGTGTGTTGCGGTGCGTATGCGATGCAGGAGCAGCTCGCGCTGTTGTGCTTTCACATATGCTGCGTTTGCTGATCCCCGGTTGTATACCACAAACACAGCATTTATTAATTATTTTTATTTCAAATCCAAAAGGCTAGTCAGCATTGCAATTGTCTTTGAATGGCCATACACTCTTTCATAGATGTCACGTTTATAAACGCACTACATTTAAACAATGTTTTATTCGATTCATTGCTTTATATTTATATAGCCTAATTTACATTTAGCTTGCTCACACGAGTGGTAAAAAATTTAAACATAGGTTATAGGCTAAAATCACAAACATTTTAAATTAAAACTTACAACAGGCCAGACAACAACAGCCGACTCTCGTCTTTTCTTTTGTTTTTAAATCTTTTTTTACAAGAAATCCTGCAGGTCATAACGAAATTTGTTTTTCCACCTCCAAGAAAGGACGAGTGCTATCCATTATGTCACCTAAATGCCAGGTAAAGGTGTCGTTTTCCTTGCTTTAGCTACCCGAGGTAAAAAGCCATGCGTTGACTTTGAAACAGAGTAGACTTAAAATTATATGCATCTGTGGTGAAATTACAAAATTTTTTCGTCAATACATGTTTATTTTAATGCAAACAATGCACTGTCACTTTAATTCCGCGCATCCAGCACAGCATAGACTCGGTGCAGAAACGAACGCCACACTGCTGCAGACGCACCGCTCCTGGAACGGATTGACGGACAGCATCCGCATGCAGTGTGAAAGCTGTAATCCGTTAAAAT
The DNA here is from genome assembly GCF_949357685.1 of Gobio gobio. NCBI lineage: Eukaryota > Metazoa > Chordata > Actinopteri > Cypriniformes > Gobionidae > Gobio > Gobio gobio. Next base: position 18,262,245 of record NC_137105.1, on the reverse strand, counting down.
GGGTACCGAAAAAAATACACACCGCATACGCAATGCAAACGGAGTATGTGTGAAACAGACACACACAGACAAAATGCTTGACCACTGGTGATGTTTCCTCAATATTTCACAAACAGCTATTTGATACAATCCCCGCTACAAACCGTCCCATAAAGTGATGGGGACTAAATGGCAAAAAAGTGGTGGGGACGTAAATGCGAGCGTGCCATGTGTGTGTCAGGCTGGAAGCGCATCACAGACACAAAAACAACATGCCAACCCTGAGTGGCCGTATCTGGGCAACCCTGCCACACAGCGCCTGGCGCCCTCCTCCTCCGCTCCTTTGTGCCAGGGCCAGCGCCACGTCAACTTCACACCACCGCACACCATGGCCCGTGCGCCCTGCCTGCTGCGCCACCAGAGAGAGGGGCAATGTGGGATACGTCTCAATCCGCGGGGTGGTGCCTCCCCCCTGCGCCGGCTCTCCTCCCTCCTCGTGGCTCCTGATCCCCTTCTCCCGCTGTTCTCCCTCCTCTTGTCTCTCCCACTGTCAGCGTGTCTTAAGAACGCTCTCATCCTCTCATCTCTTTCTTCCCATCTTGTTTTCTCACTGTCATTCACACTGTATCTCTCTCATCATCCCTCCCCCCCAACCTCCAAATGACTCCCTCTTTCCCTCATCCTCCCACTCGTCTGACTCTGCCCCTCGCTCTGTCTTTTTATCTTCCTCTCCTTCTCCCATACCATTTCTCTATCTTTCCCTGTGTCTGTCTTTCTGCCTGACAGATCAGAGGGGCATAAGCTTCTTTCTTTCAGACCACAGGAGTCCTCAAAACCTCCCCTGCCAGAGAACAACGCAGTGAACCTCCCACCACACACACACACACACACACACGCACGCTTTGTAAACCTGTCTAGAGAAAGGTGAAGGATTCACATGAAAGAATAAATGAGAACTAACTCAATTTGAAATTTTATGTAAAAGCAAAGAGGAGTGGTTGGGGAATCAGACTTTGATTAAAAGATATCAGTCTGTAAGTGTCAGTGTGTGTGAATAAAACAAAAATAAAAGTTTTCAGGGTTTTTTATTCTATATATGGACACGCTGTTTTACTGTATCAATGTGAAAACATTCATCAATCACTCTGATTGGGTTTTTTTCAACCCATGTTTGGGTCAAATATGGACAAACCATATTTTTTGGTTTAAATTTTTATTAAATTTTTAAACCCAATGGCTGGGTTTGTCCATATTTGACTTAAACATGAGTTGAAATAATTCAATATCATGGAATTTGCATCTGATCATGGCCATCATTCTGCCATAGTATTTTCACTTTTTGTGGAAGATGACATACAGTGTTTCTGAATGAAATTCACAAATACATAACATTTTCATATTCATAAGTATACTTGAATCTGAGAGTGTTGAATCAGAGTCAATGAGTGTGTGTGGGTGTGTGTGAGAGAGAGAGAGAAAGAAAGAGAGAGAGAGACATCAGACTGTGATGTCAACTGTGATGTGACAGCATCCAGCTTTCTTTCAGTCTCTCTTTTTGTTTCTCTCTACATGTCACTGTCTCCATAACTAAAGTGAATCCCACACAGAGTCCTGATAATTGATTTTATTATTGAGTTTTTATCAGAGACAGGGACTGCAGATGGGCCGATTCTGTTCAGTTCATTTGATCAGCGATGATGGTGGTTCATCGCTGTGCCAGATCCACTCTCACCAGATGCCACATGACAGTTGGCCATGAACAATACGAACTGGCAGCCAGGCCTAAAGTCTGTCTCTGTTAATTCAAAATGAATGCTGTCTGGAGGAGACACCATAGAAATGTGTTTGTTTGTGTGTGGTTCAGATCAACTTTTGCTCAAGGCAGAAAGAGATTAGGCTGTACTTCCTCTGTGAATAGAAAAGAGCTACGGGTCAGACATGCTCCTTGATCGATATCAGGACGTATCTGTCAAAACATACAGGTTAGCTTATGTGTGAGTGTGTCTGTCTAAACAGAGGATAGGCTAATCGCACACAAGATTATGGGCTTTTTCTCTCAAGGAGGGGAAGTATTTGAACGACACACCCTTCTGACATGCTGACATTGAGACTGACCCCAGTGACCCTTGCTTTAGAGGCCCTAAAGCATGCAAAACAAGCAGTGACTTTTCTCCACTTCATTGATTAATTCACCAATTATCATTCATAAACAGTGCCAAAAAAATACTTTTATATCAGCCCAACAAGTCTGAAACCTTTCTGCCTAAATGAGAAATACTACAGATTAAAAATTTAAAAAAAAATTGAAAAAGGGCATCAAAAAGGATTTTAGACACTAATAAATGGCTGAATGTCATTGCTTTAGACAGCACAAGCTAACTTTTCAAGCCAAAAAAACATTTTTGAAATTATTTAAATAAGTAAAATGGAGACAAAAAGCATTTGGACCCTGTCTGTTTATTAAAGTGCCCCTATTATGCTTTTCGAATATTACTGAATATATATTAAACTCAGAGAGTATGTTCTAAAGTTCAACCCTGCCCCTACCTCTGGTCTGAGAGAGACACCACCACACACACTCGTACCAACATGCACAAAAAAAACACACCTGAACTCTGTCACCCTGCATACACTCACACAAACACACTGAAGTCCCCTAAAGCCGGCTTGCTTTTCCGTCACACAAATTTACAAGATCCAGAAATATTTTAAATGGAAAATTGGAGGCCTTTAATCAACGCCTAAATGCAGCTGGGTGAGGACGCAACGCTGCAACAGACTCTCTCTTAACATCACCCCAAAGCTGCCATTAAAGAATAAAATGTGGAAAGAAAGTGTGAACTGAGATTTATAGATCTATCCATCTAGCAAGCATTTAGAGGTCATTCGGTGCATGTATGTGTGTGTGTCTAGAGATGTAGTTCACTCAGTGCAGGTTTTTTGTCAGAGCAACTAACATCCCAGAAGCCGAAGTGTCAGCAGAATTGAGCCTGCATGTGTGTTTCTGCACTTTTGCCATAGTCAGCTCACGCTCTCTCGCTCACTGCGGAGCGTAGTGAAAAAAAAAACGAAAGAAAAAAAACACTGTGTCGGGACATTTTCCATGCATCTCCTTTCCTTAGTGACCCACACTGAATGTCACTAACACAAACTGCTCACAATCATTGATCCGAAACAGTTATTCACTATAGCAAATAACTGCAGCAATTTAAGGGTGCCGAATGCACTATACCACAGTCATTCTTTCCAGAGCAATACAAGCATTGAATAGCAGCTTCATGTACATTTCCAGTAAATCAACAAATTTGGAGTAAATCATCAAATAAATGATCAAATGTTGGGCACTTCAAAGTCAAACGTACACTACCGTTCAAAAGGAAGTTTTTTTAATGCTTTTAAAGTCTCTTATTCTCATCAAGGCTACATTTATTTCATCATCCAGTAAAAAAAAAATGATATTGTGAAATATTATAGCAATTTAAACGAACTGTTTCATGTTAATTAATATATTTTAAAATGTAATTATTTCATTTTTAATCAATCCCTCCGATTATGCTGCTGAAACAGCACTATAAAAAAGTCCATAAAAATAGGGCACAATTTACTGTTTAAATATGAAGGACATTTTTTACAGGTGTTTTACATATATTTTGAATTATGCATTGCATTAGGTTGTGTTTTAAGGGTTAATAGAAATTTCTGTAAAATTACTGGATAATGTCCTGGCAGAAAATCACCAGTACATTTTCTGTTTTTATTTTTTACAGTGAGTGATCTTTTTTTTAAGGTTTCTTTGATGAAAGGCCAGACAGAAAGTATTTGAAATAGAAATCTTTTGTAACAATATAAGTCTTTACTGTTACTTTTAGTCAATTTAATGCATCCTTGATGAATAAAAGTATTCATTTCTTAAATAATTTTTTTTTTTCCTGGCTCCAAACTTTCAAACGGCAGGACACTTTCGACAATTCATTAGGGTGTTAAAACAATAATGGCAGTGCATAATACATGCAACAGTGCTATCAGTGGGTGCAATTTAGTTTAGTGAATTCCCCCACCGTCTTTACTGGAGTGCTGACCATTTAAATCTATTCAAAAACCTATAACTGCTCCCCCATTGTGTTTCCACGCTTACAGCCACTAACATTATTACTGTAATGTTGTAATTGCAAAGATAGAGGCAATGGAGACAGAGAGAGTGTCTTTGTCCACACATCTAGAGCTCCATTATATATGCATTCAGTGTCCAGCAGACCCATTCAACATGTACAGACAGCCAAAGAGGCCAGCAGTCAGCGTGTCAATACATCAGACTCAGTGGCTCCTAAATGAGTGCATATGGAGTCTTGATTGAATAATGCATAAATGCAATGAAAGAACTCACATTTATTGCTGGAACCATAGGAGCCACGCAGAGAACAAGCATTTAGATAAGTGGGGTAATTACTGATTTTTGCTTACATAATCAGTGAAACTTGCAAATTAATGTGATTTTATGCAGTGGGTTATTTTCACAAGCGTTGCATGCTGGTGGGATAAATGGTGTGGTTGGCTGTGAAAAGCAGTTATTTTATGTGTTACTCTCGTTCTATGTCCGTCCTCTCATTTAGGCATTTATGATCACACTGCAGATGATTCCGATTTTCAAATCCAGTAACAACTGAATTCCTTCTTCCACTCTTTGTCTGTATGTTCAGTCATTGCATCTACAGTTAGATATTTTCAATGTTTCTTCAAAAAACCCTTATGCGCAAAAAAAGATCCAATAGAGGTTAGAAAACACCAATGGCAATTTAATTTGCAACGTGTTTTAAATATTCTGTTCATTTTAAAGGGGTCCTTGATTATGATTTCACTTTTTTAACTGTAATGTTGCTGTTACTGCGCATAAACAACATCTGCAAAGTTACACTGGAAACCCTAACGCTTAAAATACTTAATTGGTTTGAGTAGAGCCAACTCAAATGAAACAAATTAGTTCAAACAAATGAACTTTTATGAGTATTTAGAACTTTCTTTTTCTTTTGAGTTCACAAAACTGACAAATTTGAAGTAATCAGAATTGTTTTGAGTTTTATGAAGTCGTTTCTTTTAATTTAGACAAACTTAAATTGAACTGAAACTGGGCTGGGATTTCGATTTCCCACCATGCTTTACCATGACACTCAAAAGAAAGAGTAAATTCTAAAATGAAGTGTTTTGTAGCGTTACCATCATGGTGACGAGTAGAGCTTAGTTTGAGAACAGATATGTAAAATGTTTTATATTACTGTACTCATTCAGAGAATCAAATCAAAGAATTGGTAGCATTTATTGAATTAGTTAGTTAAACCTAGCCAAGTTTCCACTACTAAAAATATTTAGGTTGAGATTACATTATCATTTTAAATTAAATGTATGAATTGGTTTACTCAAATATTTCAAGTTAAGAGCAATTCATTTCTTTAAAAATTGCCAACTTATTCGGGTTTACAGTAAACGATGCTCAAAGTTCAATGCAAAGGGAGATATTTTCTTTTACAGAAATGGATTTTTAAGGACAACAAGCTTCTTCCCGGGTTGGTGACATCACAAACCCTAAAGTTCAGTAGCCTCGCCCACTGATTTGAGCACGACAAGTAGTAGAAGGTAAATAACAGACAAAACGCTAACACTGGATTGAGAAACTACACTCTAAAAAAAAAGGCTCGTAATCATAGGGGAACCTTTTTTAGTGCTATATAGCACCAATTTTGGTGCTTCAGTGGTTCTTCGGCGGTTCTTCAGAGGTGCTATATAGCACCTTAGTCAAAGAACCGGTGAAGAACCTCTGAAGAACCGGTGAAGAACCTCTGAAGAACCGCTGAAGAACCACTGAAGCACCAAAATTGGTGCTATATAGCACTAAAAAAGGTTCCCCTATGATTACGAGCCAAGAACCATTTTTGGTGCAATATAGAACCTTTTTTTTTTAGAGTGTACACTGTAAAAAAAATCAGGTCTCCAATTGAACATTTTCTAAATCAAAATTTTTTAGTTGGCCAAATTTAATTTCTTGAATTTTAATTGAATTAAATTGCATCAATTCACAGAAATCCAATTTGGCCAACTGAAATTTTTTGGATGTTTTCGGTCACTAGAAAATTTTCAATTGGAGACCTGAATTTTTTTACAGTGTAAGCAATAAACATGCCTTTGATGAGTGCAAAATGTTGTGCAGTGCCAGATTGTGGAAAAACACATGCAACACACGCATTGGATTTGCAGAGAGCCTTAAATTAAACAACAATGCTGTGCCTTTTATATTGGATCCGACAGGAACGGCGCAACACACTTATGTGAGTAAAAAAAAAATGTTTTAATGTGTCACTATTGCTTTGTTACAGATCGTTTGATATGTATGGATTATGTGTACATGTCTCACCAAAATCACCAGTGACCAGTGATTTCTGATATGTAATGATTCATGTAGGCCTACAGTCAGATGTTTTTGTCTCAAAATCGTTTATTGTCAGTAAATCAAACCAGTGACTAAACGGTCAACTTCACATTGTTTAGTAGGATGAAAATAATCTGTTATTGAGATTAAATTATACATAGAAAAAGCGATCAAAGAACGCTCCCCTTACAATCGCTGGAACTGTCAATCAAACAGCACAAGTGTTCTGGACTCCCCAAAACTCCCGTTAGAATCAACAAATATCTTATTTACATTGTGTTTGCACTGTTAGTTATGATGAAAACATTCATTAGGGTTTCATTTCATTAGTGCTCATCACTGCAACCTTTCGTGCTACAATCTAATTAAAATACTATAATTAACACTTTTCACAATTAGTCAACCTTGAGAACGTCTCGGTTACGTATGTAACCCTCGTTCCCTGAAGGAGGGAACGGAGACGTACGTCGGAACTGACCGACGAATTGGGATCTGATCTCAGAGACCAATCTACTTCGAGTGTATTAAAAACAAGCCAATGGAGATTGGCATGCGATCCACGCATTCCACGCACCGCCCCGCAGCGCGGGTATAAATAAGGAAGTGGAATGCTTGATCATTGCTTTTTTCTGCTGAGGAGCCGAACTAGTGACACGACCCCCTAGCGGAAGCACAGCACCTGGCGACGGGACGTACGTCTCCGTTCCCTCCTTCAGGGAACGAGGGTTACATACGTAACCGAGACGTTCCCTTTCAGTCGGTCACGTTCGATGTACGTCAGAACTGACCGACGAATTGGGATCCCTACCAAAACGCCAGGGCGCTGGCCCTTCGATAGCAAGATGATAGCATCCACTATCCAGTGGGCTAACCTCTGCTTGGAGACAGCCTTTCCCTTCTGCTGGCCTCCGTAACAGACGAAGAGTTGCTCTGAGGTCCGAAAGCTTTGAGTCCGGTCGACGTAAGCGCGAAGAACGCGGACGGGACTAAACAAAGCCTGGGCTGGGTCTGCCTCCTCCGAAGGCAGCGCTTGCAGGTTCACTACCTGGTCCCGGAAGGGAGTGGTAGAAACCTTGGGCACGTATCCAGGCCGGGGTCTCAGGACAACGTGAGAGTTGGCCGGCCCGAATTCTAGGCACGATTCGTTGACCGAAAGTGCATGCAGGTCCCCTAACCTCTTGATGGAGGCCAATGCCGTCAGAAGCACTGTCTTCATTGACAGGATTTTAAGCTCCACAGACTGCAAAGGCTCAAAGGGAGGGCTCTGAAGTTCTCTGAGCACTAGAGCCAAGTCCCAAGAGGGTAACGAGTTTGGACGAGGAGGATTTAGCCTCCTCGCACCTCTGAGGAACCTGACGATTAGGTCGTGCTTTCCCAAGGACTTACCTTCGACTGCGTCGTGATACGGCACTATTGCTGCGACGTACACTTTGAGGGTGGAGGGAGACAGCCTTCGCTCCAGCCCGTTTTGCAGGAAAGAAAGCACGACACTAACCGAACACCTTCGGGGGTCTTCCCGGTGGGAAGAGCACCATTCAACGAACAGGTTCCACTTCAAGCGTAGAGGCACCTCGTAGAGGGGGCTCTAGCAGAAGAGATGGTGTCCACCACTGCCTGTGGTAGACCACCTAGAACCTCCGCGTCCCGTCCAGGGACCAGACATGGAGTTTCCAGAGGTCTGGACGCGGGTGCCATAGAGTGCCCCGTCCCTGAGAAAGGTGGTCCCTCCTCAGGGGAATCGGCCAAGGAGGGGCTGTCGCGAGGAGAGTTAGTTCTGGGAACCAGGTTCGGTTGGGCCAGTATGGCGCAACTAACAAGACCTGCTCCTCGTCCTCCCTGACCTTGCACAGGGTCTGTGCAAGAAGGCTCACTGGGGGAAACGCATATTTGCGCAGGTCCCTGGGCCAGCTGTGCGCCAGTGCATCCGTGCCGAGGGTGCCCCCGGTCAGGGAATAGTACCACTGGCAATGGGTCGAGTCCGGAGAGGCAAACAGGTCTACCTGTGCGGCTCCGAAGAGGTCCCATATCAGCTGGACCGCCTGGGGATGGAGTCGCCACTCCCCCGGAGGTGTCGACTGGCGAGAGAGCTCGTCGGCTGTCTGGTTCAGCGCACCTGGGATGTGAATGGCACGAAGCGACCTCAGATGCTTCTGACTCCAAAGGAGGAGGTGGCGGGCGAGTTGGAACATGCAACGGGAGCGTAGATCACCCTGACGGTTGATGTACGCAACGGCCGCAGTGCTGTCCGTACGGACCAGTACATGCTTGCCACGTAGCGGCCCCTTGAGGCTGCGCAGTGCCAAGTGTACCGCTAACAACTCGAGGCAATTGATATGCCAATGCAATTGAGGTCCCGTCCACAGACCTGAAACTGCATGCCCGTTGTACGTGGCCCCCCCAGCCCGTGGAGGAGGCATCCGTGAAGAGCACAGCATGCCTGGACACTTGTTCTAAGGGCACCCCGGCCCGGAGAAACGAAGCGTCGGACCATGGGCTGAAAGTTTGGCGGCAGTAAGGAGTCACTGGGACCCGGTACTGGCCGCTCTGCCACGCCCACCTCGGGACTCGGCCATGGAGCCAGTGTCGAAGCGGTCTCATATGAAGCAATCCGAGCGGCGTTACCGCGGCTGCAGATGCCATATGCCCCAGGAGCCTCTGAAAAAATGTCAGTGGGACCGCTGTCCTGCTCTTAAACGAATTCAAGCAGTTCAACACCGACCGGACCCGCTCTTCCGTGAGGCGCGCAGTCTGGCTGACCGAATCCAGCTCCATACCGAGATAAGAGATCCTCTGTGTGGGACAGAGTTTGCTCTTCTCTCGGTTGACCCGAAGGCCCAACAGGCTGAGGTGACTGAGCACCATGTCCCTGTGTTCGCACAACTGCTCCCGAGACTGGGCGAGTATGAGCCAGTCGTCGAGATAGTTGAGGATACGAACGCCGTGTTCTCTGAGCGGAACAATGGCTGCCTCTGCGACTTTCGTGAAGACGCGAGGCGACAGGGACAGCCCGAAGGGCAGGACTTTGTACTGATATGCCTTCCCCTCGAACGCAAAATGTAGGAACGGTCTGTGTCGAGGAAGGATAGAGACATGAAAGTACGCATCCTTCAGGTCGATCGCTGCGAACCAATCTTGGGGACGGATGCATTCGAAGATGCGTTTCTGCGTTAGCATCCGGAATGGGAGCTTGTGCAGGGCCCGATTCAGGATACGCAGGTCCAAGATTGGCCGTAACCCACCCCCTTTCTTGGGTACAATGAAGTAGGGGCTGTAGAACCCCGCCTTCATATCGGCTGGAGGAACCGGCTCGACCGCGTCCTTCGCCAGTAGGACATCGATCTCTGATCTAGTGTGGACATCGCCTGACCCAGGGAGCGTGCAGTGACTTCCGTCGCCCAGAGAGCGAGGTCCACCGCCGCACGCAGTTCCTGCATAACCCCTGGGTCGGGACTACCCTCGTACATGCAGGACAGAGGGTAGTGAGAGAGGGAAAAATTTATACAGATTTCGGCCCTTTAGGTGTTCCATATTTTGACACCAAATAGTTCCATACTGCTAATTTTTCCAATGCCCATCCGGGAAAAAAGGCACGGGGGTAGGCAAGGCGATTTGAGCGTTGCACTACGCCTCAGCCACCCGGGAAAGCATGGCTGTCAACTCTGAATCTGATTCAGCAAGAGCACACACCATTATAGTGGGAAACTCAGCATCATCATTTCCAGTGCATAACAGCCCTCTCTCCGATGCAGCAATTGACATCTGTCCTCTGCCAGAGCCCCAAATGAAACACTAGGTCTCCTTGTTTTAAAAGGACCAGCAATCCCATCTGTAAGCTACCAGCAGGCATGTGAAACAGTGAACGTGGCCGTCAAACTTGACGGCACACGGTGCGCTGAACGCTCAAGCCCTATGAAAAGGCAAGACGAACACCGCACCGACGTGGTCATGTTCTCATGAGAGAACATGAACCACCCACGAACAAAGTCTTGGCATGCTCATGATGCGATAGAGGAGTGGGGGCCCGAAGAGATGTACCCGGCGGGGATGCCCCACTGTAATCCTCAGGTCCACCAAAGCTTATTAGCTAAAGTAGTCCTTTTCTGATGCACCAGAAAAGAAACTAGATCAGGGAATAAGGAAAGGGACTCAACCCCGTTTGAGGTTTCATAGTCTGGGCCGCGTATCTAGAGAGTGCCGAGTGACACGCTGGGTTGCCGTGGCAACCCCCGCTGTTAGCCGGCACTCGACGGCACATGGCGCGCTGAACGCTCAAGCCCTTACGAGAAAGGTGAGACGAACAACGCGCCGACGTGACCATGCTCTCCTGAGAGAGCATGGATCACCCACGAACGCAATCACACATGTTTATATGTGAGAGAGATCGTGGCCGTCAAATGAGGACAGGAAACAACCGCATCCAGAAACACACGGTTTGAATGACATCTTGAAAAAGACGCAGGGTCAAACCGTGTTGCTCTTTTAGAAAAGGAAAACCGCTCTTTCAGTGCTGAAGCACTCAGGGAGATGACCGCGGCTCACGCAGTTCAGAGAGTGCAAGCCTGCGTGAGCACTCAGAAATGGAAACGCCCAGCCAACCAACAAAACCAGCTCTTTATCTCCTCTGAAGCGGCCACCCGCTGAAAAGCGCCGTCACACCCGCACTGGAACAGCAATCCTTCTCACGAGACTCGAATAACACTCTTCGTAGACACAGCAATGACGCTGTTCGGCTCCGAAAAAAAAGGCAATGATCAAGCATTCCACTTCCTTATTTATACCCGCGCTGCGGGGCGGTGCGTGGAATGCGTGGATCGCATGCCAATCTCCATTGGCTCGTTTTTAATACACTCGAAGTAGATTGGTCTCTGAGATCAGATCCCAATTCGTCGGTCAGTTCCGACGTACGTCGAACGTGACCGACTGAAAGGGAACTGTAATAGTAAAAACGTGCCAAAAGTTTGAGAGAATTCCACATGTATAAGCAGGACGAGGCAGAGGGCCGTGAGAGAACGGTGGGAGGCTGGTGGCGTGATTGATTATGAGTGCCAGCTGTTCACTGCACCGGTCTCGTATCTCTCACGGAGGAGCTTCGGAAGCATAAAAGAAGGAGCAACGACAGTGAAGGACGAGAGAGGACCAGGCCTGGACATAACATTGTGCTTTGTTTATGTGTGTACGGCAGCCGTCTGTGAGGAGCTGTCGTGTTTACTTTAATTTTGTGTTTTTTAAATATCAAAGTGTTCGCCGGTTCCGCCTCTTTCTTCCCATAACAATAACAACATATTTGCGTTACAAATACTTCGCTATTTCCATATGCGAAGATGTCAGCCAGTCACAGCAGTGGGCGTTTACACTGACATCTCACAGCAGACACGCCCCTTCCAACAGAGCGTTCAGAGCAGAGGGCTAAATCAGGGTAGAAAAAATGCCTTTTATTTCTAAATTATGACAATGTTTGATGTAAAATTCATGCTAACATTATAAGTGCACCCTAGGGAACATTATAAAATAATAAAATAATGCAGTTCATGACCCCTTTAAAGTCAAATTATCTTCAATTTACATACCATTCAAAAAGGTTTGGGGTCAATAATATTTTTTATAAATAAATGATTAGTTGTATTCAGCAAGAACACACTGAATTGATAAAAAGTGACAGTACAAACATATATTTGTAAATATATATATAAAATATATATATGTAACAAAAGGTTTCTATTTCAAATAAATGCTGTTCTTTTCTATTCAACAAAGAATGCTGAGAAAAAAAGTGTCAGTTTCCACAAAAAAATATATAGCTGCTTTTTTTCAACATTGATAATAAGACAAATCAGCATATTAGCATACATTTCTGAAAAATCATTCAGCTTTGACATCAGAGGAATAAATAATATTGATATAAATAATGATATAAATGAAAAAACAACAACATTTTGTTACAGTAAAAATTAACAACATTACTTTTTACTGTACATGATAATATAAAGGCAGCATTGGTGAACATAAGAGAGACTTCTATCAAATCCCATTACCAATAAAAATTGAACATTTGAAGGACAGTGTAATTTATGCAAGTAGATAAAGACAGACATCTATGGTTAAAGTGGAACATTAAATGACTTCAGCTAAATTAATTGGTGGAATCAATATAGTATTGCCCTGCAAGCTCTATAAGAATCAAATTTCATGTGTTTTTCTGCTGTTCAAACTATAAATAATCCGATTTGAATTGAATGTGCAACAGAAATTAGATTTGGGCTGCCAGTGTGAACAAAGCTTTCGTCTGACTCAGTCACAGAACTGCACATGGCCAGCACTATTACTCAATATCCACAGAGGAAATCTGATTTGTGATTCAGTGCTCTCAGCACTCATTCATTCACTGAGCTTTTTGTGTATTGACTGCTTCTATTGTGACCAAATCATGCTCTACAAAACAGAGGTGGCAGAAATGTTGTTTCAAGTACAGGCAGCTGGAGTTCTGATAGTACAGCAGTATCATTTGTTATATTAAAGGGGTCCTATAATGCCCCCTTTTAGGTCTCTGGTGTCCCCAGAGTATATGAGGTTTTAGCTCAAAATACCCAACAGATCATTTTTTTACAGCATGTTAAAATTGTCACATTCTCAGGGTGAGCAAAAATGTGCCGTTTTTGTGTCCCATAGACTGTAAAAAAATATGGACGTCACCCCGGATAACAGAAAATGCGCAAAGAGGCGGGACGTGGGCGGAGCTGAGGTGAGTATGATAAATGGCTATCCACCTGTCACTCAAAGTGGCCACGCCCTTAATTATGCAGAACTTTAAGGCTTTGTATAATGCAAACGAATGAATTATTAAAAAAATTCACCCCCTCACAGTTGTCATGAAGGGCAAAATTAGCCATATAGACCAAAACCACAATTTGTACCAGGCTGTAAACATGTTTCTTTCTGCTGTAAAATTGGCCATTTTAACATGGGGCTCAATGAGATTCTGCTCCCGTCTGGAGCCTGTCGATGAATTGCAGTTTAAGTCGCTTCCGTATTGGCTTCAAGAGAAACTGCGGGAGGTTGCCGCTTGGTGTGTCCCTTTAAATGCAAATGATCTGCTGCTCCCGGCCCCCTTTCAGGAAGAGGGCGGAGCTTCAATAGCTTGTGTTAGCAGCTCTGATTACCTCACGCAGACACGCACTGAAAATGTCAGAAACTGTTCAACCTTTTATGTTCAAACCAGAGTCGGACAATGATGGAGAGACTCAAGAAGAAGTGACAACATGTAGAATTCAACAGGACGTTTCTGAATGGTTAGTTGATGACTTTATGTAGCTGATGTGGAGGTAACTATCTTCAAGTCATTGATTAGCATATTCTGTCATGATAATCTATAAATCGCTTGTGAGGGAACTGTTCTCAGATGCCTTCAGAGCCAGAGAATATATGCATGAAGAAAGAAAAGGTATAGTTTAGTTTAATTACGGTTATAACTTATGTTGTCATCTTGCTTTATGACATGCTATTGCATTTGTGTTACGTACTGTATTGCAGTAATTGTGAAAAGACGGATGTGACAGCAGACTCCTAAATGTGCAAAATGGCCTCACACCCTTTGTTGTGTGTTCTGGGGAGAGGGTTTATGTAAATTATAGGATTACTGATGTCACTAACCCATGAAGAAGCTCATTGTAGTCCCTACCAGCCGTTTGTTGTAGTCCTTAAAAAGCGATTTCTTTCAAAGAAAATATCTCCCTTTGCTTTGAACTTTGTTCATTTGCAGACGTTGTTTATGCTCAAACAGCAACATTACACAATACATAACATTTAAAAAAAATGAAATCATAATCAACCACCCCTTTAAATAAACGTACATTTTATTGACCATGATAGAAGAAAACGTCTTTTCCCAGAATGCTCTAAGGTAACCCGAGATCATCAATCCAGAGCCAGAAACATGAATGAGGCTCTTAATGGAAACTTTAAACAAACAAGTGAGAAGTTTTTCTCACAGAAATTTTTAAAATAGTTGGTCATGTTAAACTAATTCAACAAACAGGAATTGTTGTGTGACGATTACATTTCTTTGCAATTCCCTTCTCACCATTCAAATTTCAATTCAATTTACTGTGTGCTGAGGCCAGTTTAATTCAAATTCACTTTTATGAACCGAAAGGGAGCCAATTCTTTAAATGATGAACACTGGGTCACTGAGTGCGGCCTAACACAGAGATCAGTGTCGAAACAGTCTGTGGGTTTATGACAGGCCTGTATTTGAAGAATCATTTGAGTTTGGCTCTTTTCTGTTTTCCATTCAATCAGTAACTATTTACAAGCAGGAGAAGCAGCTCAAGGTCATCAATCACACAGATATAGATTCTCATAAACACATATACACACTTGCACACACACACACACATTGACAAATGCTCAACAAACCAGATTAAAAACTAAACAGAAAATTCCAGTGCAAATGAAATGCTTTAAATTGTACCAGAAACTACATTTTTTTGTTCTTTACTGTTTGCCTGTTGTTTTTCCTTCTTCTGTTTCATTATGTCTTGTTGTCTGTTTCTTTGACTTTTTCCTTTCCTTCTATCTCCTTTTCTTTCTGTTTAACTCTATTTTATTTGTTTGTCTTCGTTCCTTCTTCCATTTTGTTTGTCTGTCTGTCTTCCTCTCTAAATGCCTTCCTTTCTGTTTTTCTGTCTTCCTTCCTGCATACAATCTGTATGACTTCCTGCCCGACTGACTTCCAGCTTCCTTTCCTTTTGTCAGACTTTCTTCCTTCCTTACTGTTTAACTTCCTTCCTTCCTTTCTACCGGTTTGTTCAACTTCCTCTCTTCAATCCTCTCTGTCTGTTTGTCTTCATTCCTTCTACCATTCTGTTTGTCTGTCTGTCTTTCTTCCTTCCTCTCTAACTTCCTTCCTTCTTTTTTTCCTTTCTTCCTTTCTGTTTGTCTGTTTTCCTTCCTCTCTTGCTGTATTTCTGCCTCTATGTATTCTACATGTGTCTAACTTACATCCTCTCTGTCTATTCTCCTTCCTGCTTCCTATTTGTTTAACCAACTTCCTTCCGGTCTAACTTCCAACTTCCTTTCTTTTTTGTCGGACTTCCTTCCTTCATCAATTTCTTTTTTTCAACTTCTGTCCTCTGTCTATCTTTCTTCCTTTCTAACTGTTTAACTTCATGTCTTCATTAATTCCCTTTTTCTTTTGTCTGTCTGTCTTTCCTTTTTCCATGCTCTCTTTCTGTCTGTCTTCCTTTCTAACTGTTTAACTTCATGTCTTCATTCCTTCCCTTTTTCTTTTTGTCTGTCTGGCTTTCCTTTTTCCATGCCTCTGTCTGTATTTCTTAATATCTGTACTTCCTTCCTTCCTTGCTTGCTTTCCATCCTTCCTTCCTTGCTTGCTTTCCTTCCTCCCTAATATCCTTACTTCATATCCTTCCTTTCCTTCTATCCTATAATTCCGTCCTTCCTATCCTTCTTTCCTATACTTCCTTCCTATCCCTCCTTTCCTTCCTTCCTTCCTTCCTTCCTTCCTTCCAACCTTTCCTTCCCTCCTTCCTTTTTTCCTTCCAACCTTTCCTTCCTTCCTATCTTTCCTCCCTTTCTCCCTGTCTGACTTAATTCTTTCCTTTTTTCTGGAAAAGACTTGCAATCTTTTCCACTTTTCTCTTTAATTTCAGTTTATTTCTGTCTTCTTTCTTTTCATCTGCCACAGCATTGAATTTTTTAATCGCGATATATCATTTACACCCCTAATGCCGACACGCTGTTCAATGCCAATGAGAAAGATCCGTCCTAGGATAACTAGGTGAAGGATAGAGGATTGTCCACCTATGGTGCTTTGGGCAAACTGTCACAGAGAACTGGTCTAACAGTACATTAAATATGCCCGGTCTCCATTTCTAGCCTCACTGCTATTGTATGCAGAACACATAAATCACACCAGGCAGTAGAGCCCAGGAGAGAGGGGGTGGGTGCATGTGTGTTCAGAAAGACTGCACAATCCCAAGACCAGCTCCAAATGAGGAATGACTAAAGAGAGAGACATAAAGAGACAGAGGTTCCACTTTACACCTGGCTGCAGGTATTTTTTTTCGCCCTCTTCAAAGTCTCTTTCCTCCTACTCTGTTTCTCTCACTCCTCTGGTTCTCACACACACCCTAATACCTCTTTCAGCCCTGGCAAGTCGCTACAGATCCAGCATGTAAGAGTTTGGTTTGGGGTGAGCGTCGGTCAATCAATCACCCTCTCTGATGGCTGTATTACAAGTCTGTTCTGCCATGTCATCACACAGGAATCTTTATGGAGGCAGACAGCACTGTGGGCAAGTTTTAAATAATCATTTTTATAATACACAGAAAGAGCGAGAGCTTTTATCTCTGAAGTGTTTCGGTGAGGGACAGGAACAGGATGAAACACAACATTACAGATGGTGGGGAAATACACACTGAGGTCTGAGATAAAATGAGTTAGTGTATAGCAGATATAGGGGTGGACAACACACACACACAGTCAGTCCTTAAGTGCCCTCATTGCATGGCTGTGGATACAGTCTGTGGGTGGTTAGGAGACTGTTAAGGCCACAGTAATATAAATATTACCTTTATATGGAGTAAGAACCATACATACCCCGTAGCTGTGTGAGAGATAATGAAATACAGCCCCCATTCTGTCTGAAGAGCAATAAACCCATGAAAGTTCACAAAAAGCTCATTTCACACTGGTTACATCCACACAGCAGCAGAATACGGCCCTGTTTTAAATTATAGTTCCATTATAAACAATAGTGACAACCGAATTCTGACATTTTCGTGTTAAACCTGTGGTAGGTAAACATCACACAATGAATGGGATGCAAATGGAGATATGAACTGTTTTTTTTTTTATGTTGGGCGAAAAAGCTGGTTGGTGAAAAAAGTCCATGGTATGTCACCATACAGAAAGCTAAGTAAACGTCTGGGTGTGTGTGTGTGTGTGTGTGTGTGTGTGTGTGTGTGTGTGTGTGTGTGTGCTTGTACAACTATCATTGTAAGGACCGGTTTGAGTTTTAGACCATCTGAGTGAGGACAAGGAGAACATTTTGGCCAGTCGTCACTTTCTGAGAGCCCTTTAAAGGCCTGCTTGAGGGTCAAGACTTGGTTTTAGGGATAAGGTTATAATTAGGTTAAGGGTAGGTTTAGGGCAAGGGCTCTGGTTAGGGACTTAGTTGTGATGGGTAGGGTTAAGAGCAAGAGATTGCATGGTGTCAATGAATATCCTAACAAAGATAGATGTACAAGAGTGTGTGCGTGTGTGTGTGTGTGTGTGTGTGTGTGTGTGTGTGTGTGTGTGTGTGTGTGTGTGTGTGTGTGTGTGTGTGTGTGTGTACACAGCGCCGCCGCGCCCACCATGTGCATCACGTGCTGCACGTAGGGCACCAAGTGCTGAGGGGGGTACAAGAAGAAGACAGTTTGTACAGTATAAAAACCATTACGTCTATGGAGAGACGTATGTCTGTGTGTGTGTTTCATAGAAAGCTGTTAAAGAATGTGTAAATGCAGGTGCTATATAAAGTTCACCTGTATGGATGTAGGTATATTCACACTAGTCTAATCTCCTGTCTGTCAGACCGCCTCCATTGCACTGACAAGGTAAATGACTAATGAGAATTCACACATAACTGCTGTTGGCCCCTCAGCCCTCTTTCAAAGGCCCTGTAAAGGTCCGACCCTCAGTCTCACTAAACCTCAACACACTCTTCTCTTCTCAGGCATCTGTGAAGGGAAGCTTTAAATCCTCATTTGCAGTGGATTGGATGTTCAATTTATTGTAACTATTGTCAAATGCAACAAATTTGTCTGTTTACACAAACTCTCTCACTGGTCTATCCTCTTTTCCACATCTCAAAAGTTGACTTAAAAATATCACAATGCACCTATTTAGTGATGTGACCTGAGTGGCAGGATGAACTTTCCTCTTTGACCTCCAATGCCGGTGACCTCGGCACTGCCCTAATGGAGACAGGAAGGTATTATGGGGTCTGGTTGAGTGGGGGTGAAAGGTGAGGATCATAGGTCAAGCTCTAAAAATGATCCATCTCTATGGCAACGCATAGAGGCGCATTATGGGGCTCATCCTTTGAAACCTCAGCTATTTGTAGAAAATTTGGAGGAAAATGACCTGATAATTACTCCCATAATGAACTGGTGTGGACTGTTTGATTTCAGACTGCGCTTGTGCACACATAACATGTAGGGCTGTCTGTGAATTTATTGATGAGCACATGCATTTAGCATGTGTTTCAACACTTCTAACATTAGTGGAATGTGGTATGGCTAGTTCTGACATTTATGGCTTTTCACTGAGAACTGTAGGATTACTTGAACTACTAAGCTTATGTAAAGAAAAATAACTCATAAATTTCCTCACCCTTAGTCAGGACGACTAATTTTTAGCGGCTCGCATGTTCATTACTTTCATTTATTTTATTCAAATCGAATTGTGCAGCAAACAAATTTTACCTTTTTTAAAACCATTTCAAAAAAAGAAAATTTGAAAAAAGTGTGATTTCAGAATAAATAATTCATTTAAAGTTGGAATGAACCATACATTTGTTAAATATAAGAAGTATATTTAAATGAATCACAAATAAAAACAAGTTAAACTTTTCAGACAAAGTTTTTAATCAAGCCAAGTATGTATTGACGAACCTTCCTTTTCTAGTTAAAAATTACAGCAGTCATATGAATTTCTTTGAATTCCTACTTCTTAAAATTAAAATTCATATTGAAATTCTGTAACCGGTTTGCTACCTCCATTCATATTCAGGAATTTAAAAAGAATTCTCATTTAAATTCTGAATGGTGCACAACCCGAGTAGAGGTGGATTTATATCCAAATCCATATGTTTAATCAAGCAATATGTAATCAATGCATATATCAAATTATGATGGATGGATGAAGAGACGGACAGATGGATGAATGGACTGGTGTCAAAGCACACTGGGGGCTATAGGTGACCTATCAGAGGATTAAGAAATAGACTATGTGGGTTGTCACTGGGTCAGTGAGAACGCCATGGGGCTGATATACTGAAGCATGGACGGCCCTGAGCGCATCTGCAGTATGTGTGTGTGTGTGAGAGAGTGACATACAGGGCACAGTTAAGCCTGAGGGGGTTTTGCGACATGCAGATTTCAGGAGATGAACTCCCAGCATCTAAAATCCTCAATGCAGATAGCAGAGCACCCCAAACTGACCCCAGATCTGTGATAACTATACCTCAAAGGTAGAGTTTAACTCTGACCCTCGCAAGAGCACAGTTAAACCCACCATCACCACAGACAGTGGTTCCTGGACTTAAACACGTCAGCAATTGAAAATATAGGCACTTGTTGGTCAAATAAGCATAGCTGTGTCTCATTTGCACATTTCCATGAAAAATGACTTCATAATGAAGTAAGTGAAATTTTAAAACACTTTAAAACTTCAGATTAAGCACTAATGGGATGATCCTCTGCTTAGTAAACAGACTGAAATCCTTCAGTAATCTACTGAAGCGGCTGCAGGGGTGAGGGGCCAAGGATTGCCTTCATTCCCAGAAGGCATACTGATGATTCCAGGTGAGTGAATGAGAGTGACATCATATTACTGGAACTGATGATTAAAGAGTACGGCATTCGTGATTTTGATTTAAAACCCTGAACCAAAATGAATCAGCCAAACACATTTTTTTTTTAAAAAAGCATCACTTCAGGATTGTGCACTATTCAGAACTGAAGTAAAAATTCATTTTAAATTGGAACTAAATTTGTGAGTTTTAATTACAATTGAAGACTGACTGACTGACAGACAGATAGATAGGTGTGGCCAATTAAATTCAAATTTCACACTTATGAATTAAAAGGGAACCAATTCTTCTATTCTTAATGTTGACCTATGCTAGCAACTTGGCTTCAACATTTCCCCTACCTTGTTAGTACATTTGCAAAACAGATATGATCAATCATGGAAGTTGTGGAACATATTCTTCATCCCCATTGTCCCATTCACTTCTTCAGGCAGACCTTTCCTGACCTCAGTTATTACCAACTACAAATTCCGACCCTCAAAACCCCATTAGTCTCTATATGAGCTCTGACAATAACCCAGCCTCACACACACTCAGGCCGCGGCTCCATTATAAAGACCCTATGGACCCTCCTCCTGAGTCCTTAACACTCAAAAACGCGGCTTCTCTGGTTTTCTTTCTTTTTTTCTCTCCTGTCTATCCCATTCTTCCTCTCTCATGTGCATCTTGCTGTGCTGAAGGTATGGCCTTTTGAAGTGCGCTGCACTCTAATTGGACAAAAATGTAGTGTGGGGCTTGCTGGGTCATTATTACCCACGCTGACCCCCTTGATAGCGGCCAATCCGCATGTCGTTAAGGGAACCTGCCGTTCCCACGACGATGGGAGTCGTAGTGCTGGGGGTCTGGATTCCGTTAGCCTGGCCCGTAAAAATCAAGGCCCATTTTAATCAAAGGATGGAGGGGTCAGTTCTGGGCATCCAATTACAACACCAGATGTTGAACAAGGGTCACCCTGACCAGCTCATTAGGCTTGTTTTGGTGCAAAGATATTGAGAGGGACTGCTTCTGTTTTGGCTACTTGTAATTTTGCCGAACTGACTGTTCGTTTTGGATCTATCCTTTGACACGGACAATATTTGATCAATTGTTCTTACTTTGAAATAAACCAGTTTGTTAACAGCAACTGAAAAATTAGTTAAGGAATGTAAGCATCATTCGCATTCTAAATATTTACAAGATCACCACTGTCTGCCCCAGGGAAAGGTGGTTGAAGAGCTGTCAATCAATTATGAAGTCAAATGGCACAGTTCCTTTGTGCAAGACATTTCACTTGGCAGCCACCTTTGAAACATCCCCAGGCAGTTATTTTTTATGCATTTCAAATCTTTCTAACCATTCAAAAAGCTTTCTAGGCTAATAAAAAGATTATACCAACCAAAAAGAAGACATTTAACCAAAAGGCAGAACTTTCTTTCCAGGACAGGGCAACTGCAGGCTAAGCAATGCAAGACACTAAAGATCTAAACCTACTTTTTTTTTCGGAAAGCAATTAATACTTTTATTCAGCAAGGATGCATTATGCTAAATTTCCATTACAAAAGATTTTCTTGAAAACATAGGGTAAACATACCTATTAAGCTCACCGAAATCTACATTAAGACATTTTAGTGCACAGGGTATTGGTTTGAGTACAAGAAGTTATGTAAAAATAAAATATTAATCTCTCACACAATAATATATTATTTTTATTTTAAATGACAAAAGCATTTAAATTAAGATCATTAAATGCAAAAAAGTCTGGCTGTGCTTAATGGGTACAAGTTTGTACCCTTTAAGCACACCCCTATTGTCATTAAGCTCACATCATGATTTTTTGGGGAAATTCTTGTTTATTTTAAACAACATTGTTAAAGAATATTTTTTATAAAGATTAACTTGAAGTGACAACCATTTGTTAATATTTCAAGTCTGTTTATGAGGTATTTAGACGTTCAATGTGGATGAGCACACTGAGCTTCATTGGAACAGCAAACCTTTTTTTAATTAATAAATATTTTTACATTTAATTTAAAAGGACAATTTTGCTAAATAAAAAATCTAGGTCATGTATTAAGTTCATACATATTTTAATATGAACAGCTATTATTGAAAATATCTATGAAATTATACTTTTTCTTATTGATATCACACTGAAGCTGTGATTTTCATAGTAGTGCACCCTTTAGGCTCACCTTACAATAATGATTTCTTTAATAATTACAGTAGTGTAAAACCACAGAACATCAACAAACTGTACATTTATAATATAATGGATTTAAAAGTACAAACCAGTGCCTGTGAAGTAATATATTAGTGTAGCACACAATCTTATACAGCTATTAAGCCAACATGTTCTGTAGCATCTGCGCTATGTTGCCCAAACTATCTTTTGGATCTAACTGTAATTAATTCCCACATCCAGGTTCTAATATGCAAAAGTCTAAACATTAATCTTTTAATTTTGCAGTAAGAAGTTATACTTATTGAAAATAAAGGCTTAAATATCTAAAAAATGCACATTTAAGGGGCTCCTCTTTTGGTGAAAGTTTTCAGACAGCTTTCAAAATGGCCACCAGACAGTGTGAACACATATGGTCTGATTAGCTTGCAATTACAGTAGGTATATAGTAACAAACACATCAATTGGTTAAGACATCAAAATATATTTTTTTCTTTTTATAATCTGAGCTCAAAGATAGTAGTGTGCTTAATGGGTACTTGAGTTTAATAGATACGTTTACAGGGTTTTTCCTACATTGAAAATTTTTTGGCGGCCGCCAAAACAAATTTTTGCCCCGCCAAAGCCTTATTTGATCAGTTATTGTGATTTATGAGTGATGTAGATCTACTGCGCTTGTGATCGGCGCATGTTAACTGATGACAGAGAGAACGAGCGGAGAGCCCTATCCCGCGCGCACGCTCTCGGTCTTCAAAATAAGCACCGTTTTAGCATTCTAATATTTCACATATCACGTTAATCAAAAGGTCGGAAGACCGAATCCATGTTGCACGTGGTGGATTCGGACATTTTTTTCCTTGAACTACCGCTGGATGTGAATTGCGCTCAAAAAACGCTAACTCTTCACCGACCAGCTGACATAAACCATACTTTCAATAAACGGGAAACAAATCCTATCCAGTTATTAAGTGTTTTCTGTGTGTTGACAAATCTTTCGCGATGTTCTAACAGACGGGATTCACACACAACGCGTCTGCTAGTGTCCGATTCGCGACCTAATGACTCCTTTGAATCGAATCATTTTAACGACTGGTTAGAACAACTGAACTGTCCAACACTGAACTCACGAATCAGTTTAATCATTTACTCAGAACATCTGAAATGAGACCACAAGTGTGCTCACCCAATTTAGCAAGAGTGGATAGTAAGAATTAGTTTGAATTATCCACAGTCTTTCAGCTTATTTCTGTTGACAATGTGTAGTAAATAAATAGCCTAAAATCATTCAGTTTAGACTGGAGTGAGGTGAAACCAGAACAAAGTTGTTATTAGCTAGCTGATAATTTTATGAAATTGTATATGGCAGAAAATTAGGCTATTTGTTATTTTTTTTAATACTATTTTTTAATATTGATATGGTTATATACCAAAACAATTATTTGTAAATAGTGTAAAAATGAGGAACAAAAGAAACAAAAATCAAGGTATCGAAATAAGATAAGCAAAAATTACAAACTGTTTCTTTGAATTTATTTTAAATGTATTGTCAGTATTGCGCTTGCAGATCACGTGGGTAGGGTACTTTTTACTGTGTATGTGTGGATGACCATGTCGGTCAGCCACCACCGAAGACCATTTTTGACCCAGGAAAAACCCTGGTTTACCCTATTCATGGTTTCCACAGTATTAAGCAGCACTACTGTTTTCAACACTTATAAATGTTACCTGAGCACCAAATCAGCATATTAGGATGGTTTCTGAAGGATCATGTCACACTGAAGACTGGAGTAATGATCCGGCTTTGCCAACATTAAAATTAAAATAGTATTAACTTGTAATGATTTTTACACAATTGCTGTTTTACTGTACTTTTGATCAAATGAATGCAGTCTTGGCAATCATCAGAGACTTTAAAAAACATTAAAAAAAAGAAAACAAAACTGAGAACAACTGGCAAGATACAAAATGCATGTAAACACAAATACATCCTAAAGTGAGATGAAAAGTCTGAAGTGTCAGTTACAGAGCACATCTACATCTAATTTGCAATACCAATCTTTCTATCTGCTACAAATGTTCGTTCAGTCTTTCTTTGATGTGTGGCAACAAAGTGTTTAATGTTACGCAATAATATTTCACATGGAATTCTGCCAAGATCCCTGTGAAATCCGTAGTCAAAAAAAAAAGACGCAGCTAAACAATACACTTCTCTTGGCATCAGCCTTTTCTCATCCCAACCAGGACAACTAAAACATCCTCATTGCTGCCTCATGCAAGATCATCTCCTGTCTGTCTGCACTTGAGCTTTACTGAATCACCCTAAAGCACTGTGGGTGGAGGTGGGAAAAGGACCAAGTTTCGGTAAAAGATTATACACATTTTAAAGAGCACATGAGGGGTGAGATCAAGAATTAATACTCCTCCCAAGCTAACACTCCTTATATAAGGATACTAGATAATGCTATTAGGGAAAGAAGGTGGGATCAAATTCTACCCTGTGCTAAACTATCATTCAAAAGGTGTTTTTTTATTTATTTAGAAATTAATACTTCAGCAAAGATGTATTTAATTAATCAAACGTGACAGTAAACACTTATAATTTTAAGATGAAAAACAATCTTAAAATTAAATAAAATATTTATATAAGTGCTGTTTTTTTGAATTTTCTACTTATCAAAGAATTCAGAAAAAAATTACAATTTCCACAACAATATTAAGCAGCACAAATCAAAATAATAGAGAACCAAATCAGCATATTAGAATAATTTCTGAAGGATCATGTGACACTGAAGTCTGGAATAATGATGCTGAAAGCGTTGACTAATAATACTTTTTAAAATATATAAAAATGTTGATGATTTAAAATGGTAATAATACTTCACAATATTAGTGTTTTTACTGTATATTTGATCAGTCTTGGTGAGCATAAGAGACTTCTTTCAAAAACATTTTTAAAAATCTTCCCAACCCCAAACTTTTCAACAGAAATGGACCTTCTATCTATCAGCATCTTTCATATTGTCTTGCATTGATCTCATTTCTTGTTCTTGATTTTTGCTCATTTCTGTATATTAACATTGTGAGATATTAACCTCTTAAACTCTGCGGACCCTGTACAGGAATGACATCAAGTATACTTAAAATTTTAAATGTCTGTGGAGGAGCTCTGACCTCATATTTGAAAGCTAAGAGTCTCTACTTTCAGGAGACATGCATCACTTTGGCATTTGTTTTACACAAAGTAACTTATTTACATTTACTCTGGGACCATTTCCGCCTGGATTTGGCCTACCCAAATTGAAAAGCTTTCTATACCCACATACAGTGGTCTCTAAATACAAAATGTTGGTGTCCTTTTACAGGAAACCCTTTGAAGTTACATAAAACACTGCTAAAAGTGATAAACAGTTAAGTATATGTTGTCTGAGCTGTAATAAACCCCCCAAAAAAGAGGCTTTTTAAAAAAATGTTGGTTATAAATTCATTTTTGAAAGTGCATAACTCAGCCAGTTTTTTTTTTTTTTTTTGGGGGGGGGGGGGGGGGGGTCCTCCCTTCAAATCCATTTGAATAAATCTTGCATACAACATGATACAGAAAAACATATTTTTTCCAGTATTTTCTGGAATCTAGTGGAAACAGCCAAAACTGTCTGCAGGGTACTAGAGCACACCGGGCCTGAGTTACACACTTACAAAACTGAATGTATAACCAAAAAATAAAAAAAGCGCTTCTTTTTTTGGGGGGGGGGGGGTCTGCTCAGACAACATATACTTAAATGTTTATCACTTTTAGCAGTGGTTTATGTAACTTCAAAGGATTTCCTTTAAAATGACACCAACATTGTGTATTTGAGATAGGAAGCTTTCAATTTGGCTAGGCCAAATCCAGAAGGGAATCCCAAAAATGGTCCCAGAGCATAAACTTGTACAAAAGGGAAGTATTCTTTTTCACTTCTCTCTCCATTAGACTAGTCCATTAGCGCTAAAACATCATTTTGGTTTTGCGTTATTTTGACTTTTCTGTCACACAACTTCTTAAAGAAACGCCTCAGTGACTGACACATGTTCGTTCACCAGCATAAGTGAGTGTAAATGGCTTCAGGTGGCTTAACATCTGCGTTCACCGCTCGTGTACATTTTACACCAAAGGATTTTAGCATCTAGCTTCTGCTGAATTTCCCCTGGAGGAACTCGTTCCCATTACTGACACGACTGAAGGAAACTGCCTTGCTTTTATCCTTTCAGCTTTGATGTGCACATCCCAGAGGAATCATCTAACTACACTGTGTCAATCACTGTGCAAACACTTCAATCATTTCTGCCAGTGCTACCATTATTAGGCAGGTTCAGGTAGATGGATGTTCAGTTGATATGTTTAGCTACTATCTCTGTCTTCATTCCCTCTAGGAATACCCAATGCTCTTTTATCCGTCTCTAAATTGTTTCTCATTATTATTTTCTTTTTAACATCCTTTTTCTGCTCTCCAGCCTGGGGATCTCTTTACTCGAGAGACAAAGACTAATATACACATTTGTAAACATGCCTGCCGCTTTCATAGATGCAGCGCAAGGTCTAGTTTTTTTTAGGCAACAATGATAATGAAGACAATGGGAAATAGGCATGACAATAATTAAATAATTTTAATTAACAAAACTATGACACGCAACCATGAAAAAAATATCAACAAAGCACTAACAATGAATATTATTGTTTCAAATAATCTAAATCACAACAAATAACATTGGGGATTGAACCTTAAATAACTCAAATAAATGCATCCTATACATACAGTATGAGATTAGTCAGATATATACAATGCATGTGTCACGTTAAGAATACGCACTTCCCATAATAAAGCACTAAAATACAGCGATGAATAACTAAGGCCTAAGGAATTCACAGCATTGTATAACAATAGTGACGTCATTATGATTTCAGAAGGTAAGTTCTTCACAACAATGACATGTTTTCACATGTTGTGTTTGATAAATATATATATAAATGTTGCACTCTCTCTTCAACTAAAATGTTATTTTGTTCAACAATCAGATTGTATTTTAGTCAAAGTAAAATAGACAAAAATTAATGAAAATGACAACACATTTCTGGTCCTTTTGTATTATTTCATTGAACATTTAAAAAAATAAGTTGTTAGCTATCAATAAGTGTCTAGTTTGCTTAGCTCAGCTTTCTGACAAATATCTGCATAGAAAATATCCAAAAAGGTCATATGATTGCTCATATTAATGCTACACAGCAACAAAATTACTTTATGTGAGTACGTCAGCAAGGTAGGGCCATTGAATCTTCCCTTTTTTCCCACATTCAGTCTTTAACCTATTTAGAAAAATAGATTTCTGCAATTATAGCAACATAATGGTGTTATAGTATAGTTATGAAAATGACAAATAACTGAAATTGCTTTAAATTTGGTATCGGCTCCATTACAGCTGTTTAATTATTTGTGGAATCACGTGACCCAGTCTTGGGGCAATTTGGGCCTTCACACAATCCACTGGAACCTCTGATGGCAGGCCATGTTCCCTGACGTTTATTCCCCTAATGATTACCAAAGTAACCACGTGCACCGATTGACCCTCTCGACGGTGAAAAAGAAAAACAGAAGGAAACAGAGAGAGAAAGAGAGAAAGTGAGATAAGACCGTGAGACCTACTTACCACACAGTACTAAATTTAGCCACCGCTGACCATTTTTGATACATGTGAGCTTTCCCATAGAGATTACATGTTGGATGTATGTCCCAGTTTTAACTGGGTCTCTGCTACTGGGCATTCTGGTGATCTATTAATGCATGTCTTTCATGTCTCTAGCACTTATTTTTTGCAACATAAGGAGAATAGAAATGTAAAACATGCATCTTGCATCTTTTTTTCCTTATTTTTGCAACACAATCATTTCTCTAATAACCGTAAAGGTGCTGTATGCATTTTTTTGACTGTAGTAAAGCATTTCTGCTTTGAAATGTGCTTTCTGTGGATGCTAAACAGCTTTCTACGGAATGTCTGTTTTTGTTTTGGTCCGTGTGATCCCGCCCATGGCCAATTTACCAATAGTATTTCGACACCCCGGGTTGCCAGTTGGTAGAAAACATTGCATATTGCAGCCATGGGACCCAACAAAGAAACTGGGTCAGAGATCACAGATTCCACTTGACCTAAAAAGCATCCATCTAAAAAGATCTAATCAACTCAAAATTTCTAATCAAAATTGCGCTCATTCCTGTTGCAAATCCTTAATCTTGCAACCCGTCTGAGCATTGAGTCTGAGGAGAAAGGGGTGGGGCAAACAATTCTCTCCAACATTTAAAATTTTGGCTGCGGTACCCATTTCAACCACTAGCTGTCAATATTACATACTACACCAAATTAATAACATATCGATTAACAGATTAATCGCAAATATACATTTGAACAATCTCAATAATGATTCTTAAAATCACAATGATAGACTCTTATAAACCAGTTCTTTTTCTTTCTTTTTTTTTGTGAAAACATGCAGCACAAGAGGTGTAATACTAGTCCAATTTCATAAACTTTTTGAATAAAAAACAAACAGCTCTAATGAGTCAACTATTTTAAGTAAATCAAAAACATACAGCACAACCAATATACAGCATGACCAATGTAGTTCATTTCTTAAAGGGATAGTTCACCCAAAAATGAAAATTACCCCATGATTTGCTCACCCTCAAGCCTAGCTGTATATGACATTCTTCTTTCAGACGAATACAATCGGAGTTATATTAAAAATGTCCTGGCTAATCCAAGCTTTATAATGGCAGTGAATGGCAGCCGAAAACTTGAAGCCCAAAAAAGTGCATCCATCCATTATAAAAGTAATCCATACGGCTCCAGGAGGCTAATAAAAGCCTTCTAAATCGAATCGATGGGTTTGTGTAAGAAACATATCTATATTTAAAACTTTATAAAAAATAAAATATCTAGCTCCCACCAGACCGCCTTCCTTATTGATGGTGGATCTGGTAAAGAAGCTGTCAGCGATCAAAATATTTATTTTGAAGATGTTGAAAATTATAGCTTTGAGAATATGTTTGCTGAATCAGGTGCTGAATGTGCTGGGAAATTATGGCATAAAACATCTGCTCAAACTGAACCCTTTCAAGCTGCAAAAGGTAACAAAATATGTTTTATTTTATTGCAATTGTGACTCATATCATATCAAGAGAGTTTTATATTATCGCTACAGGTAGAGATCCATCCATGTTAGATATACAGCTCTGGAAAAAATTAAGAGACCACTCCAAGTTCAGAAATCAATGTTAAGTTTTATTTTTTTCCAGAGCTGTAGATTCAGGTCGCTAAAGACCTGAATATGTAATAATGATTGGCGAAACATTCATGCATTTAAGGGTTAAACAAATAGTTCAAAAAGCCATTTACAGATTCGAAACAATCTAAAACACTGCTCTGCATAACTTACCGCATTAGCAGAGAGAATTTCTTTTATATGTAAGCAAAATGGACATAACTAAAATACACCCTAATGAATCGGAATTGAATCAGGTTATTGACACCCAGTCCTACATTGGAAATCACTTGAATTTTTATAATTTCAATCCAAACTAATCCTTTTTTGCAAACATCCTTGTTTTTTGTGTGAATGAGTAAGTGTGTCCTACTGTGTGAGAAAGTGACAGCTGTAAAAGTGTGTTGCGACAGGCATGTATGCGCTCTCGGAATCAGTGTGACATGGAGCACAGGAGGGGCTGAGTGACCTTTGACCTTCAAATGTCAGAATCAGACACATCGTAAAGCAAGGACAAGAGAAGCTTCAACCCCTTTTCACCTCGACTGCATCAGAAAAATCGATGTGTGTGTGTGTTTACTTTAACGATAAGAAGTAAACAGAGACGGATTAAGCGTAGGAATTTCTACTACAGTGTGTGGCAATAGATGCCAGGCTGTGTGACCTCCAAACACAGATACATGAATTGCTGTGTGGAGGTGAGGGTGTTAGATTACAGAAATAGAGCGGTCTGTGTGTCGCCTTGGTTATCTTTTTCCTAAGCTCTTATTAGCTGTGTGCTTTGAAGATGTCCTAATAGCTCTGCTCCAGGGTCTTCTCCAACCACAAAGCCTCTCTTTCACTTATTGATTTATCAGGTTTCCCCGTCACAAAACTCTTTATTTCACTCTCTCGTTCACATCAGATTATCTAATAAAGAAACACAAACAATTACAGGTTGATTCACTGGATTAAGTGAATCATAATCAATTATTTTGGTAAATTTTTAAATAATTATTTAATGTGATTATTGGTGGGCAAAAACGAATAATGCAAGTCAAAAGTCCTCAAACAATTATTAAAGACAATAAGAGCAAAGAAATGAATTACAAACAAATGGACAACACAATAGTTTTACCTCGATTATCTTGTTTTCATAATCATTGGAAGCCAAAATTAATATTGAAAATAAAATTTGAATAAAATCGCACACAACCTTACTGTAGAGGACAAAAATGACATTTCCATGCCCTATATAAACACGTCTAAGAGCAAACAAGGAGAAAACATCCCATTTTAGCAGTGAATTTTGACAACTACTTTTGCATACGGTAACTTGAGTTCTTAAGCCATCAGATTCAATATAGAGCATATTTTGACATTCAAAGGGAAAGAGACAAGTCTACGACCTTTTGGTCTCATACGGCACGATAGACAGAGGTGTCCTGGTTGACCTTCTGGACCCCCAAAGCCTGTCTGACTGACTCCGTCTAATTCTCAGTGCCTAGTAATCCATTAACACGGTCAGTTAAGTTTGGTGGGAAGCAAACCATTAACGCATGACAGACAACAGTTCACTAAATAGAGGAGAAATTACTGCTTGTTTATTTCCTGTGTGCTGGAAACATATTCTCATCAAATAACAGAGAGGTGAACAATAATGTGAAAAGATTTTTCTTGCAATTTAAGTTATGTTCAACTCAAAGAGCAGCAATAATTATAAACAGGAATAACACATCTCAACAAGGAGCATATAATTTAACTAATTATATCATTTTAATTACTATAATTATATAATATGAGCCTCGCAATGACTCTCAGGAGTCTCTATCAGTAAAGATAACTGATCTCAAAGAAATCAATTGAATCAACTGTTTCAATTTTTGGAAGTATAATTATAAACTTACATTTATTTACTTTTTATCCAAATCGACTTACAAATGAGTAATAAAGCAAAAGAGACTAATTCAATTTAAAATGAGAACTGAAAATAATGGCCAATTCAAAATATTAATAAAAACTTTAATAATTTCCAAGTTGTGGAGACAATGGTACATATAATTAATTAAAAAATTAATCATGGGTCTTGTAATTTTCACAAAATAAATGGTGTATATTTTCTTAATAAAATTTTGGTTCAGTGTTGTATAGAAAATTGAGAACATTTCACTAATAAAACCAAGAGATACATTTCCAAAATTTTAAAAAGGAAATTTAAACAATTTTGAGGCTTGAATTGAGGTTGTTTCTACGAAGGTGTTTTCTGAACGGGTCTGCTCTTGGACGGACGCTCTTGGTCTGGTGCGGGTGAAACAGCGCAAGCA
The DNA here is from genome assembly GCF_949357685.1 of Gobio gobio. Classification (NCBI taxonomy): domain Eukaryota; kingdom Metazoa; phylum Chordata; class Actinopteri; order Cypriniformes; family Gobionidae; genus Gobio; species Gobio gobio. The sequence continues at coordinate 18,230,505 of NC_137105.1, read as the reverse complement.
GCGGTGGTCGCGGTCACGTGTGACATCAAAGAGGTTGTTTTCACAGCGCAGAGTGTGCGTCTTCAATGAGAGTGAGTGCTCACAACAGGCTTGCACTATAGAACTGTTGTGAGCCGAGGCCATTTCTCCTGTGTGCTTCAGCATCAATAAGAGTGTTTTTTCTTTTCTAAAAGAGCTTACACGGTTTGACCTTGAGTCTCTTTCAAGATGTCATTCAAACCGTGTGTTTCTGGATGTGGTCACTATCTGTCCCCGGTTGTCGCTCACGATTGCGGTCTCTCGTGCTTGGGCATTCGGCACGCTGAGGTAGCATTCGTGGATGGTTCATGTGGTTCACTGCGGGAACATGACCATTGCGGTGTTAAGGTCCAGACTCGAATACCTCAGACGGGATGGAGTCCCTTCGCCTATTCCCCGATCTAGTGACCTTTCTGGGGGAACTCAGAGGGCTCCTACTTTGGTTAATAGCCTTGGTGGTGACCTGAGGATCACAATGAGGGCTTCCCTGCCGAGCCAACCTCCTTGGGCCCCTCACCCCTCCACACCGCTGCCGGTGGAGCTTCCAAGGGCGAGTTTATGTCCTCTGGGGATGAAGATTCGGCTGCATTGCTCCCTTCGGGTGTGGCAGCGTTGCCCAAGTCTGACCCAGAGCTCACAGCTATGCTTTCCCGGGCCGCCGCGAGTGTCGGGCTCGAGTGGAACCCACCACCGTGTCCCGAACCCTCGCAGCTGGACGACTTGTATCTCGGGGGCCAAGCCAAACCCCTGAAAAACAACCCCCACACCATAATCCCCCCTCCACCAAACTTTACACTTGGCACAATGCAGTCAGGCAAGTACTGTTCTCCTGGCAACTGCCAAACCCAGACTCATCCATCGGATTGCCAGACAGAGGAGCGTGATTTGTCACTCCAGAAAACACGTCTCCACTGCTCTAGAGTACAAAGGCGGCGTGCTTTACACCACTGCATCCGACACTGCATTGCACTTGATGTAAAGCTTGGATGGAGCTGCTCGGCCATGGAAACCCATTCCATGAAGCTCTCTACGCACTGTTCTTGAGCTAATCTGAAGGCCACAGAAAGTTTGGAGGTCTGTAGCTATTGACTCTGCAGAAAGTTGGCGACTTCTGCGCACTGTGCACCTCAGCATGCGCTGACCCTGCTCTGTGATTTTACGTGGCATACCACTTCGTGGCTGAGTTGCTGTTGTTACCAATTGCTTTCACATTTGTTATAATACCACTAACAGTTGACCGTGGAATATTTAGTAGTGAGGAAATTTCACAAACAGACTTCTTGCACAGGTGGCAACCTATCACGGGACCACACTTGAATTCACTGAGCTCCTGAGAGCGACCCATTCTTTCACAAATGTTTGTAAAAGCAGTCTGCATGCTTAAGTGCTTGATGTTATACACCTGTGGCCATAGAAGTGATTGGAACACTTGAATTAAATGATTTGGAGGGGTGTCCCAATAATTTTGGCAATATATTGTATAACCTGCTTTCACACATGCCATGTTAACAACCTAAAGCTCTCACGATTGGATTTCCACTGTATTCTAAACATGACCAAACTCCTTTAATCTCCAACCACCCCAGCGCTAATGCAATGGCTTTAATCAAAAAGATAACAGCACGCAATGACACTGGAAAATGTCCTGACACACTTTATACATTTCCGATGTTTCGGTTTTACATTCCTTCGGAGAGTGTCGGAGATTGTGTGCGACTGTGGATTAGTTAAGTATAATCTAGGTTACAGACAGTAGACAGGTCCATCTGGTGTTGTATTATTCTCTAACCTGTTAAATCCCTCCATCACCACCTGGACGAATATACAGTATACACAAAAAACAATGGGCAACCGTTTTAAAGCTCACAAAACTGTCTCTCTCCTGCTAAGAACTACTGTAAACTCATTTGGCACACGCATATATAATGTAATGCAGGTTTATAATGACACAATGGGTAATATGAAGTGGATGGACAGTAGTCTATGCATGTGTGTTATCTGTGCAGGTGTGTTGTGGTTAATCTCCAGATGTGATCTCACTATTGATGGAATCATATATCTTCAGGCAGAGCAGGAAGTCTTGTCAGTGTTTCCTGTATGAACTGAGATTCATTAATAGCAGCTCTCTCTCTATCTCTCTCTCTCTCCCTCTGTCTATCGAACTCATTCAGACCCCCGACTGCACTACTGCTCATTCATACACTCCACTACAATGATTCAGTGAGATAACACAAGTCTACTTAGGCAAATATATGTGCTAATAACACTTCAAAAAAGTGAAATACAATGAACTATAGTTTTATAGTAAGACTACTAAATATTATTCCAATTTAAAACGATTTCTATTTTAATATATTTAAAATGTACTTTATTCCTGAGATGGCAAAGCTGAATTTTCAGCTGTGAGCTTAATATTTGTTTGGAAATTGTTACAAATTTTTTCAATATTCACTTATTAATAGAAAAGAACAAGAAAGTTTTGTAGTAACCATAGTAAGGTGGATGCCTCCTCATTAAAGTGTTAGTTCACCCAAAAATGAAAATTCTCACACTCATGTCATTTGAAACCCGTAAGACCATCGTTCATCTTCGGAAATTGACTATTTTAACGATGTCTTTACCTTTCTGGGCCTTGAAAGTGTTAATTATATTGCTGTCTATGGAGGGGTCAGAGAGCTCTCGGATTTCATCAAAAAATATCCTAATTTGTGTTCCGAAGATGAACGAAGGACTTACAGGTTTGGAACGACATGAGGGTGAGGAATTAAAGACAGAATAATTCATTCATTCATTCAGAATTTCATTTTTGAGTGAACTAACCCTTTAATTGTAGTTGGTGTAATACAACTAAATAAGTACAAAAGTACAAAAATAAATAAGTACAAAAATAAAGATAAATACGAATAAAAAAAACGTATAAATACTATAAATACCAAATACTTTTTAATTTCACTAATAATAAAATTACCAAGAACCATGGAATTCTTTAAAGTACCATTGAGCAGTGTTACGTAATAAGCTACATAATCAGATTACCTTTTTCAAGTAACTAGTAAAATAACATTACTTTTACAAAATATCTGATTTACTTTTCAAATAAGTCATCCAAGTTACTTTATTTTCCCATTTGTTGACTGACACCTCTCCTGTCCCCATGTTAAAAGAAATTGTGAGTAAGTGCAGAAGCGGTGTGTGCTCTGTGTAAACATGATGGTTATTGTAGTTCTAGACTAAAAGTGAGCATGCATTTACTCATCTCATTGGCACAAAAACCGATTCAGTATTCTTCAAAATTAATAAAAACAGGGAAACGCAAACTCAGAATATTACACAAACTTGCCATAATTAAATATGTTAAATAACACAATTTATAATTTATGTGTTTAACCTCACTTAATTAACCAGCAGTCTTTGCTGCTTACCTTTGATGATCCAATTCAACCATACCACTAATCAAAATGACTTTAGATAAACATCACATTTTTTGTATTGCTGAAATAAGAGTTTTTATCTTTCTTCTACTGCATCCTATTCTTCTGCAATCCTGAATTGCACAGCTGACAGTTTTGTTTGTGCTGCGCCCTCTATTGTACAGGTGTAAATTTGCATGTCTTTCAGCCTGGGGCTTATTCACATTTATTACATTTGCCAAAATTATATTTTATTTTATTATTTGTATTATTATTATTATTATTATTTTAAAATGCCAGTAAGCCTCACCACAGTATTTTTGTATGTCTTATTTAGCTACATTTCTCCAAAACTATCAGAGTTACAACAGTTAGTGTTACTAATTTAAGGCCAAGTCGCTTTGCATATCTTATTTAAGATTACACATAAGATGGCATTGTTAGTTCTGCTCTTCAGTACCTTAGTTCATGCTGGTGTTTTAGTGCCCCGATTTTAAAAAAGATCATGACACACTGACCCAATGACGAAACAACACACAGAATATAATTTGCTTTAGTGCTGTGCCGTCCAGTATGCTGCATAAAGACTATTCAAAGAGCCAAGTTTATGTTAAATGCTAACGTGGGATGCAAGACTGCATTTGCTTATATTATCATCCATGTCTGTGTGTGGTCTTGAACAAATCCATGATTATCTATAAGTCATTGCAAACGAGAAGTAAAGGAAAGAGCAAGAAACAAAGAAAGAAAGAGACTTCAACCAAAAGAGGACAATAGCCAACTCGAGAGGGCCAAATGCCCCAAATTAAAACAAAGAGAGGAGAACAAAGGTAGAATGAAAAGGAAGAGCATAAGAGAGGAGAAGACTGGAGTGTCTGACTTCAGCAGCGGAAAGTCCTCTTTCTTTTCCTGGACAGCTGAGGGTCTTATTATGGGATTAAAGCTAAACATTGGCCCAGTGGAATGTTCTGTTGGTTTGGGCTGTGATGTCTGTCTAAGTGTGTGTGCGTGTGTGTGTGTGTGTGTGTGTGTGTGTGTGTGTGTGTGTGTGTGTGTGTGTGTGTGTGTGTGTGTGTGTGTGTGTGTGTGTGTGTGTGTGTGTGTGTGTGTGTGTGTGTGTGTGTGTGTTTTCGGAGGTACTACGTGGGGGGGAGGTTGGTGTTGGCTGATTGCCCAGGGTGGCAGATCAGTTTCGTTGATGTATGTGTGTGTGTGTGTGTGTGTGTGTATGTGTGTATAAAGCGAGGAGGGAGATCTATAAGGAACAGCTGCTGTATAAAGCACATAGGGGCACTTAAACTACAAGGTGACTCTGACAGAACTCTTAAAATACAACTTGCCTCCAGTGCGTTTGCCACCTCAAGTGCCAACAGACCACACTGCAACAGCCTCTACTGTATTTAAGCAGGAGCAAGGGCGCCGGTAATCCCAGCCATGCTAAAAGTCATCACAACAGCACAAATACAAGTGTGGATGCCCCGATATTAGTTGATCATTGTTTTTATGTTATGGACAACAACCTTTAAATGCATATATTAAAATTATATTTTGTCATATAAATAACAAAACACTAACATTATAATCAGTATAGTACAGTATAGAATGAAAAATGGATATTAAAGGTCCCATGGCATGGCATTTTTCTATTATTTTATAGTGTTTCCTGAGGTGTACTTATATTGTTAGTATGATTTTTACATCATAAAATGTCATAATTTAGAAATAAAAGGCATTTTGTCTATACTGCTGTTTGCCCTGTGGCTGACTGCCCTGTTTCAAGAGGGCTGACTGCCCTGTCTGCTGTGAGACTTCAGTAAAAACGCCCACTGTTGTGATTGGCTGACATCTTTGCATTTGAAATGAGCGGAGGGGGCGTGGTTTAACGAGGTCTACGACGCACGAGCTGCTGCCAGAGAGACGGATGGACCTGAGTTCACTTCTCATCAGTTCTCAGCATGTCTCAGTTCAGGGTGAACTGTTGTAGTTACTAGAATATACTTCAGGTTATTAGTTTATTTCTAGTCGGAGGGGCTGTCACTCATGTCAGAAAGTTAGTAACTTTAGTAAATTATGGATCAGCGCTGACTCGAGACGCGAAACGTTTAGAACGATTCAGTCCGATTTGGTGAACTGGTTCGGTTCACTAAAAAGAACCGATTCAAAAGAATGATTCGTTCCCGAACCGGACATCACGGAGACGGAGCGATTGCTAACAAAGTTATTTATAGTAACTACTGAGTTGTGAGAGCGCTGTCTGTCAGCGCGAGTTTATTGTGTTTGTATCTGAGAGTTCTGAATAAACACGAGTCCCAGTCACGTCGGGCCCGTCTTCATCATTATTCTACCAACTTTGTAACACATGCAAAGTACCATTACAGCGAGATGAACGAGTTAGTAAGTTTCATTAAAGCATTATTTCTAGATATGTTCCTATCATATCAAAAGCGTCAGTGACGCGCATTGAGTAACTTACACAGCGCAAACAAAGACACAACAGCAGTAATCGAATGTAATCCAGTTTATTGTGGGGCTAGGCTGGCTAGCCTAGCTGGATACCCTCACGCTTACCCCCCTTCTGCTTAATCTAACGGCGCGTTTGGTGCCTCCGCTGTGGGCCAGATGCAGTACTGGGGGTCGGGATGTTGAAGGCCGAGCTTCGGCGTGCTTGATGTTTATCTCTAAAGATGTGGCTCTGCCGATGTTGAGCAGAAACTCCCGACTGTATGCACATTTAAGAACAGATAGACGCGACGAGGACGTACAAAAACACTGACTCACAAGATAGAAAACACGAAAACACCGTTCTGTCGGGAGAGAGAGAAGCCGCAGTGTGTGCACGAATAATAAATAATTAGCTACACATAAGAAATCACTGATCACAGATCAGAAGGAACTGAAAAAAGACTTCTGTTTTCATTTGTACATCCAAACACTGAGAAACTGCCAGCATTCACTCGTTCACAAGCCTTGATCTCTCGAGCGCTTGCAAGGGCGTGCCAGATTCTCTGGGCGGAGGAAAGGGAGGTAACCGTTCCTGCTTGGACGTCAAACCAGGAGACTTCAGGATTGGCTCGTCTGGCCTGTCATTTTCTCAAAGGCAGAGAAAGACAGCCAGAACTCGGTTTTACACCGATCAACATTTCTATCCACTTGGGGACAATATTCAGGCTAGGGGAACTCATATTAATGTTGAAAAACCTCATAAAATGAAAATTTCATGCCATGGGACCTTTTAAGTTTGAGATTTGCTACAATGACGTTTAAAAGGTACATAACACACACAGTTTCTGCCAATCTCAAGTTAATCTTGAGTATAGAGTAGTATTGCATCCTTCATATCTCCGAAGGGTCTTTAGTTTTATCATATTTATAAAAGACAGATACGCTCGGCTGTTCCGATTCTTTCTGAAAACAGCCGAACTCGTGTAGGCTTGCAGTGGGCGGAGCAAAAGATTCATGAGCGCGCGCGCACACGCACACACACAAACAATATATCACGGCATTCTCCCTGGATAACTTTCGATTCACTATACGTTCGTGTTGTTTACATTATATGCACTTACACGCCGATTGCCAGTAAAACACAGACATTTGATGCAGTTTAATTCACCGCCTGTGGTTTCGACTCATGAACGGGAACAAACAAACACACTTGCGGAACTCTGTTGCTGCTCCGGAAAAACAAACTGCATCCACTGTTTCCTTAATGCTGGGTTATTTGGCGAGCTGAACAAGGTTATCTTTCCCTCACAACCAAAAACACACTTCTTTAGTGACATTGTTGATTTCGTGGTCTAAAAACAAAATGACAGCACTGCCGACAGCTTCTGTAACCCGTCCCGAACGAAGCTCTCGCTCTGGTTGATGTGTGCACGCGCCCTTCCGGGAGAAGTGCCATACAAGAAATTCCGCCCTTTATGATGTCATCCAGTAGCCTGGATGCCAGCCAAACATAGCCCCGCCCACAACATTTGAGCTTGGCCAGTTCGGTCTGGACTTGATCCATAGAGGAGTAATTATGCCCGAACAGAAACTGTTCGGACCAATGAAATTGTCAGGGCGGGCTTTAGACGATGATGGACAGATGATGAACAGTAACGTAATCATCCACGTCATCAAAGGCGCTTGGGTTGAATTTGTTCTAATCCTAAACAAAGAACTTGTTCGTATATGCATTCACCTTTACTATTTCTCTCAGAAATGATGATCGTGTTGGTAAGTACTCTGTGTATCCTTAAATTCTTTTTTTACAACACCGGCAAAGATCGTTTACACTCATCTTCTTCTAACGTTACTTATTCCAGCGTGCGGACAGACAGGGTTGCCAAGTTTTTACAACAAAACCCGCCCAATTGCTACTCAAAACTAGCCAAAAACAAGCCCAATAGCTTTCCGGAGGGGTTCCCCGGAAAAAAATAGCATTTGGGGGGTAAAATATGTGTTATTCTGGCAGGGCTGCCTGCTAAAATTCGCATTCCTGGGTCTGTATATCACATAATTGGGGTTGCTTCAACCCGCGGACTTGGCAACACAGTGCAGTTGAGTTCTGTTGACTGTTGACATTTGACAACTAACATTATGCATCGCTCCGTTGCTCTGATTGGTTGTAGGTCTATCCAATTGAGGTCTTTACTGGTTCGGTTGAAACACGCCCCATAATCACAGCCCAACAGAGCAGTATCAGACTCATATTCTGACTAGAATTGAGTATGATGACGTCAGGCTAGTCATACAGGGCCCTACTCGAAAAAATCTTTCTGAAACCTTGTTTGTATCCTGAAGGAGTGTATTTGGCACAGAAATACTCCGTCAAACGTCCAACTAGTTTTTTGAAATTTTGGCCATGTTTAGCATGAGAATCCAACTCTTTAACAGTGCAAATAAGTCAGAATGCATGAAATAGCATTAGACACCCCCTTTAACGTTATTAAATGATGTGTTTTAAAGATTAGCATTAGATAATGGCAATCTAAATGTAACATAGGTTTTTTTTTTAAAATAAATTAATACTTTCATTGATGCATTAATCAAATGTCAAAAATCAAAGTAAAACCTTTATAATGTTTATAACATTTATAATAAACTTGGTACCGATAAACTGCATCCCTAATTTTCTACCATTTTTGTGGGGTGTTTACTGCAATAAATAAATAAATATATGCGTCAAAAATGTATTCCATAAAGAAAATGTATGTTGGTATGAATTTCCTTCCATCCAAAAGTAACATGTACTTATTACTTCATTGTTCATTGACATAACTCTGACCTCATTAAATAAACAATTACATAGAATCACACTTACACAATGAGAGTATGAATGGTATTAATTGCTTTATGCTTTGTTTATTAATTTCTTTGTCCATCTGTTGAGTCACAGTGCCGGCATCGGATGTGAAAGTCATACTGTGAGGGGAGTGTGTAGGGTGTGCACTGACATAATTAGCTTGTGTGTGTGTGTGTTTGTGTGTGTGTGTGTGTGTGCTGGACTTAAGCTACAAGCAATACAGAAATTACTCACACAACATAGAGCTATACATAATAATAAAACATATGCCCAAAATCAGTTCCGTAAATAAAATAACTCAGTATGCCGAATCTGACATTGCATTAAATCTGACTTTACCCAAGTGTTTCCATTAGAACCCAGAGGAACTAGCCAGCTCCTCTGTCAAACTGTTCAAAGATGCAAATGAGGCCACTCTCGTCATTAGCAATAATGAATCCATTTACCATATCAAGGTCAACCTCCAGGCCTCATATGCTTCAGTGATCACCTTGAACATCTCAACACAACTCAAATGAAGGTTTTATTTAAACAAATACTTCTCCATTTCCCTCTGAAATAGCTGTGTTCAGAGCATCATTAAGTTCATCTGCTCAGCCAGTGTTTGACAACATTTACTATAATCACTTAATTTGTTTTCTGTTCAACAGCTGACATGAGCAGCTCAATTACTGACTGTCTGAATGAATAACTCAGGCCCTTTTTCTATTCTTGCAATTGCATAAATAATGCCTATAAATAGTGACTAAAGTAAATATCACAATGACAACTTTTATAACTTTCATAACAGAAAAGTCTTATCACAATTGATATGGTTTTATTTATTAAATGAGTTCATCCACTAAATTCCGGAGCTTTGAGTGCAGCAAAATATTGGTACTATTTTGGTTATTGGCTATTGCTCATTTTACCAACTTTCACATTTAAATTTTAAATAATTAACCTTTTCTCAAACTGTACAATATATGCTGTCATCCAAGATGTTCATGTCGGTCTTTCTTTAGTCGAAAAGAAGGTTTTTGAGGAAAAAATTCCAGGATTTTTCTCCATATAGTGGACTTCAATGGAGTACAACAAGCCTGGATGCCAGCCAAACTTAGCCCCGCCCACAACATTTGAGGTCGGGAAGTTCGGTCTGGACTTGATCCGATGTGCAGTGTTGCCAACTTAGCGATTTTGTCGCTATATTTAGCGATTTTTCAGACCCCTTTGGCGACTTAAAAAAGCGACTAGCGACAAATCTAGCGACTTTTTGGACAAACATCAGCTACTTTATTTTACAAATGTCGCCAGTGCTGTTCTGCGAGCGCGAGGTCTTGCTTTCTCCCTGCCGTCACACCTCTCTCTGCGTTTACCCTGTTCAGTGAGTGGCTGTGGCTGAGAGGAGCAGCGCGTGCCGTTGAACACACACAGCAGCTGACAGACGTGAATGAGCGAGCACACAGTGTTGCCACGGACCAATCACCATATCTGCTTCCTTTGTTTTATATTTAAAGAATTTAGTTTGACCCGTTATGATTTCCATTATTCTCTTGTGCTTATCACTTATATTACTCACTCTCACAGAGCTTTAGTTCATCCAGTTTCAGACATCTCTCAGATTGTAAAAAAAAAAAAAAAATGTAATTCACTATATGATACTCGTTCTACTGTATGAAAAAAAGATATAGGAAATGAGAACATATTTATTAGACAGTTGGCTGTATTGTATTCTTTTAAAATACAGTGAGCACGGATTAAGAGAAAACACATTAGGCAGGCAGAACGCAAGGACGACGCGGTGACGTCACGGATATGCTAATTGACGCATGACGTCATCTAGCGACATTTAGCGACTTTTTGGGCTGGCTTCAGCTACTTTCCTTGGAAAATAGTTGGCAACACTGCCGATGTGGAGCAACTATGCTAGAACCAGAGCTGATTTTGACCAATCAAATTGTCATGGCGGGCTTTATAGGATGTTGGACAAATGATCAACATCATCCAAAGTGTGCTTGGGTGGAATTCGTTCACTAAACGGAGAACTTGTTCGTATATGCAGGGCTCCAGAGTGCGACTAAATGGTCGCATTTTGCGACTAAAATTTGAGAGTGTGCGACTGAATTTTACATCCAGGCGCACATGTGCGACCAGTAAATTTGCCTGCTGTCGGTACTGGAGAAATTAAGAAAATACACTTACTAATTATAATTGATAGACGTTATGTCTGGCAAATTCTATCTTTCTATATGAGATAATATTAAAACCATTTGTCCTTGATGCATTTTTGCCATTCGCAATCCAGAAGAGAGAGAGAGAGAGAAAGAGAGAGAAAGCGAGCGCTCTCTCACGTGGAGCTACAGCGAACACAACACGTCAGTCAGCTTAATGAGTGACGATGGCCAAGAGAACTACACAAAAGTTTAGTCTGCTTAAACTCTTGGGATATGCTGTGATATTAATCTAATTTTATTTTCGATTTCGGCTTCCAAGAATTATAAAAAGATGATATGAGGTAAAACTATTCCTATAGCCGTGTTCGTCGAGCTCATCCTTCCCTTCACAGCCTTGCGCTGTCATTTCTCCTTAAACCTAAACTAAACGTCCGAATCAGTGATTGTTGTAAACTGCAGTCTCTACTGTTGCTAAACTGCGGGATGTGTGTGATAATAAAGAGCTATTAAATGCACAATAATCCGCGCAAGAGACGCTGTTTCCAACTTCAAGGCGGTTTATGTGTGTGTGCTGCGAAATGGACCGACTTGCACTTGATATTTTAGGCTTCGTGTGCGCGTCTAAACCATCAAATAAACAACAAATAGCCGGTGTCAAAATGACCGGATTGGAGAGTAGTTATTTTAACAGTTTATATCTTAAATGGGCGTAAATAGTTTGGAGAAATAGGAGAATATGATTCTATTAGTTCTACATTCGATCGGAAGGGGCAGCGTCAAATAAACCTGCTGACGATTGAGCCATTAATTCGAATCGAACAAAAGGCAAATAGAAAATATTCACATCTCTTGAATTAATAACTTTAGCTTTTATAAGCATTAATCTATCAATTTATACAGTGAAAACTATGCAGTGTTATTTTACATTTCATTACTTTATTAGATTTCTTTGTAGGTTTGTTCTTTACTGTAATATTAATGTTAGCAGACCTTCCGAATGCCTGCACACTGGTCCATTTACAAATAGATGTTTTATATTTTTGTTCAAACTTTGCGGTTTCTTTTGCTATAGATATTTTACTTTTCAGATTATAAAGCCATTTTAATTATGTTCTTAATTATGCTTTTTTTTTATAAAAAAAATAAAATAATGTATAATAAAAAGAACCGGTAAGAATACTGTTAAAGTATCGGATCGATAAGCAGTATCGGTAAGAGTAGTAATACCATTAAAACCTTAACAATACCCATCCCTATTAGTAATACAGTGAAAATTAGTAGATTTGGTTAGCATATTGATTTACGGTGTGTGCCCCTAAAATTTCTGGTTGTGCCCCTAAAATATTCAGTTGGGGGCCACTGTGCTCCTAGTGAAAAAAGTTAGTCTGGAGCCCTGATATGCATTCACCTTTACTATTTCTCTCAAAAATGATGATCGTGTTGTTAAGTACTCCCTGTATCCTTAAAGGGGTGGTAAACCACGATTTCACTATTCTAACTTTAGCTAGCGTGTAATGTTGCTGCTTGATCATAAACAACATCTGCAAAGTTACAACGTTCAAAGTTTAAAGCAAAGGGAGATATTTGCTTTTAAAGAAATACATTTCTAAGGACTACAGCAAACGGCCGGTAGGCGACTACAGACATTCCTCCAGGGTCTTTGACATCACCAGCCCCAATATTTACATAAACCCCTCCTCCGAGAATATTAAACAAGGGAGGGCGAAGCCATTTTGTATCGCTGCATTGTTGTGGTTAGTAGGCTGGAGTGGTGTTGCTGCAATGCCGACGAAACACTGTTATTTTCATCCGGATTGAAGGTCTGGGGTACTTGCTTTGTTCAGCCTTCCTAGGGACGGGGGTGTGTTGCAGTGCGTTTAACATACAGCATGTTATATGCATGTGTGTATGAGACAGCGGGGAACAGGTCGCATTTGCAGCAGATATATGCTGCCCATCATAAATCAAAGCACGAGACAGACAGGGGTCGGAGGAGAAGACTGAAAATGTGACATAATGGACAATATTCGTCTGTATTTGCAATTCACGAGCCGTGGTTCAGTTGCGCGAGACAAACACTGCCAGTGTGTGGATGCACGACGGGCGCGCGCGGCTCCCGCTGCACATTTCACGGAGGAAAGCTTCCACAATCTTCGCGAGTTCAATGCAGGATTTGCACAACGGCTTGTCATGAAAGATGGATTTAAAAACAGAAGCTGTTTACGGGTCACAACCTGTAAGTCTGATTTATTTTTCGTCGATGTGTTTTCCTGTAATAGGTTAATTGTACGTTGTAGCAAGGAAGTAAACAGATGACAACGCTGTTCTGCAAACCAGTCTGTTAAATGCTCATTCATACTTAACGTTATCCGACAAACACCTAACGTTACAAACACCTAACGTTAAAATCTCAACAGCGAACTTGGCATTAGTGTAAATTATTCTTTGATTAGAGCTTTTAAGTATTCTTTATCTACAGGCATGCTAAACATGGTTCTGTGTGTGATTAATTTTGGCTACTAGTGAAGCCAATGCTTATAGTTCTTGTGACAGATATTTGGCTCTAAACGTTCTAAAAATACAAAAGTAACAGTGCCATTCAGTAGCGATCACTATAGATCCGCAGTCTTTACTCTTGAGGACTGAACAGGTTCTGCTCGATCATCTTCACTAAAATGTTCTGGGTCTGATTCGGGCTCAGATTGGTATGGTTTTATTGTAGGGCTGTCAACGAATATTCTAAATTCGAATATATATTCGAATAGTTTTTAAAAAACGAATTTCGAAGGTGAAAATTAATATTCGAATAAATAAAAAAATGTGGGGGAAAAAACGCCCGCGGTAGTAGAGGCGTGGCCGTCTGCTTTGCGAGTGGGCGCGCTAGCGTGCCTGAAGCCTTGTGTACTGTGGCCTGTCTCCGCAGCGCGAGCCTCCGCTGACAGCGCGCTCCTCCCCAAACGGACGAGGTGTTTATACTTGACGCGCTCGCCGTTGTGCTTTTCTTTGAAACGACAGATGGCGACTCGGAGTAATTGTTCTATAAACTATCAGGAAAAAGCGTAGAGAAGAAGTGGGCTAATGTACACAGGTGACGATATTTATTTTAGTACACTTCACTGAAAACAACACTACAAAAGAATCATGTAAAACAGATCAAAATAAACCTTGATATTACTTGTGACATGAGAACAAAATGTATGTAGAAATGTAACGTTAACTTATACAACTCAATTTATGATATCTAAATGTTTCCTAATTTCACTAAACACTTTAGTGAGTTTTCACTTAGTTTCGTGAACTTTTCTTTATTAAACGGGCTTTTTTATGCTTTTGTAGGCTCGTTTTGTAAATATAAGCAACTAATTTGTATGTGCAAACTGGACCACCCTTACTTTGCATCGCCCGCCACAAGCTTCTCTGTCTGCAACACGACAAGAGGCCATAACGGAGAAATTAATTTTGTTCATTTGTAAGGACATGAGAGCGATCAGTGTCGTGGATGGGGCAGGCTTCAGGGAGTTCTGTCAAGCAATGGAACCGAGGTACTGACTGAATAGATATTGCTTGAATAAAGGATAAATGCACTGCTTCCACTGGTTTGATTATTTACCGTTTCAAGTCAAAGAAAAGTTCCATGTTTACCACAGCACAGCTCGCTCGGAGCGTTCAATAATATGCTGTAAAACTTATATTAATATTTGTTTCAATCACTGACTGAAGCCTGCTATATTTGGGACAAGAGTCGCGACCTTAAATTGCTTGCACAAAACTCTTGATCAGCTCTCAAAATGTGTTTGTTCATTTAAACCGTTATGCGCAGAGAGCGTGAGGGCGAGAGAGTGAGGTCTGCGGCCTTTAGCCATTAGTTGATTTATTTGTTTTTGTGTAGGTAATACGTTGTCAAATATGTTTAAACTTAAATAGACTACCTATATAAGTAGTTATGTCTCTTTGTATTCATTTGTCATGTTATTGACGTAAGGCGCGTCATTGATAAAATGCGCAACCAGATGTTCGAATAGTTCGAATATTCGTGCTTTTTTTAGAGGGAATATTCAAACGTCATTTTTGAGCAATTTTGACAGCCCTATTTTATTGACGCCATTGTTTCTAATACTACCCAAAGCACAGTATACCGGTAAAGGTAAGGGGCGTGGCGTTTCCGATAAACGTGCACTGAGGTAAGTGAATCACAACACACTGGGCCAGCTAACCAATCTGAGCCCATTGCGTATTTTTGAGGGACTGGCTTCATACAACCCGGAAACCATCAGATCGTTTTTACAAGGAGGGACAGAGCAGTGTAGAATAAAGGTCAAATACATGAAAAATAATGTTTTTTTTTTTAAAACGAAGCATGAACACGTTACAGTGCACTCCACAAACACAATCAAGCCTTCGAAAGAATGTGTTTTACCACCCCTTTAAATAATTTTTAAAAACACCGGCAAAGATCGTTTACACTCATCTTCTCCTTCTACTTCTTCCAGCAGTTGAGTTCTGTTGTTCTGTTGATGCGTCGCTCAACATACGTCACTTACTCTGTTACTCTGATTGGTTGTAGGTCTATCCAATTGAGTGCCGAGGCATTTTCTTTGCTGGTTCGGTTGAAACACGCCCCATAATCACAGCCCAATGGAGCAATATCAGACTCTGACTAGAATCTGAGTATGACGACGTCAGGCTAGAGTACAACTAGCACTATCTCTAAGATGAGCTAGGCATTACATAGTCTCGTTGGAAAGGTCACAAGGCCTCAAAAACATTCATTTCTTTTCAACTGAAGAAAGAAAGACAAACATCTTGGATGACGTGGGGGTGGGTAAATTATCATTAAATTTTTATTCTGAAGTGAAATACTCCTTTAAATTCACTGTAGCATTTACGATGACTGATTTTAGTTTTATAATCTTTTATATTTGATTTATTATATTAATTTATTGGTACCATATCAGTTATTGGTAATTTATACAGTTGTTATCAGTCGACATTGAACATATCGACTATCAGTTAGTATTTAATTGTGCATGCTCGTTTCCCGTTTTAACATTTATATTATCAACGATATCTCACGACCAATTCATACATATTTGTATTAGGTGGCCAATTCGTACGACCTCACTCGTATGAATTTGTGCGATTTGTCTAAACCGCAGTGACGGGTATAGGTTTAGGGCTGGGGTTTGAGGTTTGGTCATAGAAAATCCTACGAATTGGGCAAAATCGTCAAATACGATTTAGCAAAAAACGTACAAATTCGCAAAAGTGAGCTCATACAAATTTGTACGAATTAGCCACCTCGAAAAATATGTACGAATTGCCGTGAGATCGGTTTCATATTATACCTTTACCATAATTTAACTTAATCTTTAAAAACACTGTACACTGCACTGTAATGTAATGTAATCTTTAGCAGATCTCAAAATTAATATCAAATTTAGATTATAATGTGCTGCCTAAATTCACTGTAGCATTTAGTTTTTTAGACAAAAGTAGAATAAAATCTTAATGTCTGTCTTTTTATCAGTTATCATCAGCCATAACATGAAAAATAATTCTGTCAACTCTGTCTTTGCATACATAAGAAAGTGCAAAAAATGAAGAAGAAAAAAAGCATTGTTTCTGTAGCTAATTTGAGAAGCTGCTTTCATTAAGGTAAAAATCTGCGCTATTACTAATGGAGGCATATGCAACAATGAGGCTGAACAAAAGGAACACCAAAATACTCAAAAGGAAACTACTGCAGAACGGAGCCACATACAAAGAGAAGAAAGACAAAACCCCAATGATTCATCAGAGCAATTACTCTGGTGAGAATTAGCAAAGGTTTAGCATAGCCAAGCGAATTACCGTCTAAATCTCCATCTATTCCTGTGTGCCGTTGATTCTTTTATCTCCAGATAGATTGATTTTGCCGTACAGCTTTAGGCTACACACACACCTCTTCATCATGACTGAGGTGACATGAACACAAAAGATTCCTGGTGCTCACATTGTCAACCATCTGATTCATTAGTGTTCATTAGAGCACTACTATCACCACGACACCAGGGTCAGTGCTTATTGTAATCACAGCTGAGAGACTGACACAGCACAGGACACACACACACCTGTATCTGTGCGTGTGCGTGCGTGTGTGTTTTAAACTCATCTGAACAGAAACAAAGAGTTAGGGAGCCCGTCATTCATCCATCCTGATCTCCACCATCAAAATCCAACAAAAGCAGTAGAGGGAAGTGAGAAGGAAGAAAGAAGAGGAAGAGAGGGATGACAGGAGGTTAAAAGGATTTAAGAGCGACAGCTGCTAAAACTTTGTAATCCAGCCATGTGATGATGTCACTCACACTGGCAAGACGAGTGGGCAGAGTCAGGGTCGAGCAGGACAAGGTCATTTGAATGAGACGGGACAGATGAGGGCAGTTTCTTCAGCTGTCTGTGAGAGAGAGACAGAGACAGAGACAGAGAGATGGGCCGGGGAGCTAATGGCTTCATCAACATATGTGAGTTTTCTTAAGGTCAAGGGTGAACCTGACAACCCTAAAGCCAAGCCTGTCTGTGTGTCTGTGCGTTTACGACGTTTAAAAGTCCTCTTGTAAACTTTAATGATCCTTTACTGCTGCTTTTCTGCCTCATTTCAATAATGTGTTTAATTAGGGATTTGTTTAAATATTAACCCACAGATCTTTCTCATATTACACATTTATGTCCTTCAACCCTCAGAAACCCAAGCATTGATACACACACACACACACACACACACACACACAAACATATATAAACACACACACATAAACAATTAACATAAAAAATGTATCATTACATTAAATTAAATGAACCACATCTTATAGCCGTGTCACCATACGTGTGTGTGTGTGTGTGTGTGTGTGTGTGTGTGTGTGTGTGTGTGTGTGTGTTTAGCGCTATACCCTTTAAAGGAGCTCAAATAAATCATCGCATGAGAGTTAAGCATGAATCAGTCTTGATGTGTGAGGTGATGACGAGAATCATGAACCTGATTTGTAAAGCCCTTCCTCCATTTCTCCCTTTTCTCTTCCCAAGAGTGCAACAAAACATCGTTGCAGAGGTCTTAATCCATTCCCTCAGGGGGCTGCTAATTAATTATTTGTTAATGACTTTAGGGATTTCACAATGACACTTCAGTCAAGATGATGAGATGTTTGCTGGGTGTAGAGGAAGGGGCGGGGGAGGGTTTGGCAGACAGATTAGCCAGGTTTGCACTCACTGAACCAGGTGTGTGTGGGAGCCGGAGAGAACGTGTGGAGGTAATTGCAGAGCACCGGGTTCAACGAAGAGCCTTTGTGATTTCTTTACTAGGTTTTGAGGCGTGTGATGTTCATTCTTGAAAATGGATCTGTGGCCTCCTAAAGAGCAAAGGTTCCCCTTTTCCTCTCCTGATCCCTCGTTTCTTTCCTGTTTCTCTAATAAAGGCTTGAAGTGTGCAGAGACTTGAGGCTTTCTCGGACACCCTGCTGGTTTATGGGCCACCCCTGCCAGACACTTTGACAGGTCAAAATGTTGCACACCCGGGTCAAGAGGAGAAAATGCCTCAGATCAGTGCGGAAATAACATGTTATAAAGAACATACCCCTTCAGTACCAACTAACTCCCTCATTGCAACATTTTTAAGCACATTTCTTTCATTAACTTCCATTCATACACATGCGAATGCACCAGACCGGAAACACAAGCTCATGCAAAAAGTTCCACATTTCGCTGCGCTCCAAAGTTTAATTTTGGTGAACTCTGACCTGCGAATTCGCATCAAGTGAAGACCTGTGACCAGTAGATCGATACGTCACGGCATAAGTCATACGTCAATTCATTTAAGAGCGACAGCTGCTAAAACTTTGTAATCCAGCCATGTGATGATGTCCCTCACGCTGGCAAGACGAGTGGGCAGAGTCAGGGTCGAGCAGGACAAGGTCATTTGAATGAGACGGGACAGATGAGGGCAGTTTCTTCAGCTGTCTGTGAGAGAGAGACAGAGACAGAGAGATGGGCCGTGGAGCAAATGGCTTCATCAACATATGTGAGTTTTCTTAAGGTGAAGACCTGTGACCAGTAGAAGATCGATACGTCACAGCATATGTCATACGTCAATTCATGTTCATAAAAAAGATGCCGCAGAGTGTGACGTCATTTCACGACCGTTATTGTGTAATTTCGTGTGCTCAAAGTCTAGTGTGAGCGCAGCTTTACACTAAAGAATGATTGATGTATGGTATCAGAATGATATACAGTCAAACCAAAATTTATTCAGACACCTTCAACATTCTCACATTATCAGTTTATTCGCTGTAGTTTAGAAAATGGTAATAAAGTTAAACTATGTCAGAACAAATTCATCTTGATAATAACTTTGATAGAAAGGAATGCAATGGATCACAATCAACCAATCAGCTGTCAGCTGTTAAATTTAAGTACATAATTACATAATACCAATTTAGATCAACCGATTACCAAGCAATGCTTAATGTTGTTTAGTCTGTGGTGTAAAAGTTTGCATTAGCAATTAAAGAAAAAACACTTAAGCAACGTGGTCGGGTCAAAATATCGGAATAATTTTGCTCCCAAATTTTTATAAATTTTACTGGTAGTCCACTGTATGAAGAATGGTCACATTTTACTTTATTTTGCTATCCTCACTTACATAAATTAACTATAGTGTCCTGCACCCGCTGGTAAAAAAAAATTATATCTGGTGTCTGAATAATTTTTGGTTTGACTGTGACATAACACTTCTTTTTACAGCTAAATAGGATGTCACACCTTCAAACCAATATTTGTATGCATCTATCTATCTTTCTATCAACTTAAACTAATTTCTGTTAGTTTCCAAAGCAACATTTCAGAACTCTTCAGTTAACAAAAATGTTTTTTTCTCTTCCCTTTTATAGTTCTAGGTGTTTTTAATAACAACACTGTCTCATAGATGACTGTCAACCATGGTATCCCAACATGCCAGAAATGAAGGGAGAGATACACCGAAGGCATTAATATCTGGGTTACATAATTCAAGCTTTAAGCTGTGGGAGCAGTATGACCTTGAAACAAAGCACACACAGACTCGCATCTATGCGCAGATTCACACTCTGCATCCCAGAACGATAATGCCCTGCAGACACTGACCAGACTGATTTATTCTGCTTCTAACAATGCAGCCCACCTAACCACACCTCTTTCTCTCGCTCTCTCAGTCTTTCTCTTTCTCACATCCCTTCTCCGCAGTCTGTCATCATACCTCTACATCTGCGGTCCCTCCCTCTTAGTCTGTGACAGCGCCTTGGTCTCTGTCGTTTGCACACTGTCAATTGTTTCTTTGTTGTTTGTTTATTCCCACTGCAAAATATGAGTATGGTGAGATCTTTGGTAAAAAAAAAAAATATGTATAAGGAACATAAATGCTAAATAATAAGTTGGTACTTCAGTAGACTGGCATTAAAGAAGCATTCACACAACAGTACATGTGTTAAAGGATAAAACTATGTTGAAGGCTAATATTTATTGCAAATCATCCATTTAATCAGCTATTGGTGAGCATTCCAAACTAAGTGATGTAAAATTTTGCCCTAAAATCAAAGTATTCTTGTATATACCAAAATGTGTCTCAGATGGCATATTTGTGGGTGGGGTGGGGGGTGGAAATCCCACTGTATGCACGGGGCTTAAGGTTTAATGGGTTGTAAGAGTGTGTGTGCATGTCTGTGTGTGTGGGGTACACTGGTTTGATAATAGGTCTATGGCACCCCAGTGAGGCAGACTGTGGTATTACAGATCCTATAGGGGTGGCGAGAAAGAAAGAGAGGAGAGAGGGATGATGAAATCCTGGCTGCTTTTCAGCAACGAGCCGTACATGAGATCATCCCTTTTCACTATACATCCAGCCTCGCACACACGCTCGCTCGCTCGCTCCTGCCATTATGCAAGTGAGAGACAGACGGAGAGAGAGACGGAGGGGGGGAGAGGACAGGGGAGACAGGGTACTGCGAGGCTTTGCAAGGACACATGAAACACGTACTGTCTGGAATGCTTCATATGCTCTCACGTTTATACATGCACATTCAGCTCATGCTATATAAATAAATATTGATTTTCCTAGCACTCATGCAGTCTTCTTAAGTTACAGACAATGCTCCATGAAACAAAGACTATAGCAACCGCCCGTATAAATGTACATTTTAAAATTACAAAATGTTTAATTTCATTCATTGTAAAAAATAAACAAAAATATTGTCACAGTAATTGTTTGTACATAGTACGTATATCCCAGAAAAAATATTATAAATGATGAAATATAAACAATACTGATTATAATAATTAATAGAATTTTATAAATGACAGTATAACACACATATACACTGTATACACACACATATATTTTTTTCTTCTTTTTTTATTGTGTGTGTGTGTGTGTGTGTGTGTGTGTGTGTGTGTGTGTGTGTGTGTGTGTGTGTGTGTGTGTGTGTGTGTGTGTGTGTAAGAATCTAGTTGTCAAGGTGACGAAAATCATGACAAATAAATTATTTAAATGAAAAAACCATTAGACGCACAATAACAAATGTGCTTTGCCAAAGATGCAATATACAACGCCCCACATAATTACACGAATGTTACATGATTTTTTGCGTTTTATCTCTCCAGTTTATCTCATCTCTAACACAAGATAACAAAAAAAAAATTCTAAAATAAAAAAGATGGCCAGACAGCCCACAAATTGATATTCAAAACACATAAAAATTGTGCTGTATTATAAAAAATATATTTCAAAATAATTGTAGTTATATTTAATAGGGTGTTTTATAGGTTCTAAGACATATACTGGATGTGTAGAACAAAGCCTGCAGAATCCCAGGTGCAGTGAACAAAGAATCCCAGCTACGGCTAAAAAAATGTATTACACAACCACATGCTGTACAATAAAGAGGCGCTGCAGGATTGGCTGAGATGAGCTAGTCTGACTCCAGGTAATAAACCCGTTGAACCTTTCTCTCTCTCTCTCTCTCTCTCTCTCTCTCTCTCTGTCTCAAACGTACACGCATACATTCAAGTACACATACACACACCTTCTCTTGTGTACAGACAAAGCCAAAGTCGTTTTCCCTTATTCTCCTTCGCCCTCTCCTGCTTTTTCACTCTCTTCATTAACCTTGACGCTCTTTCAGCCAGCAATACAGTATGGAATTCACAAAAAAAAAGCATGTTAGGACACACACAGTCTCTACAACAAAGAAAATGTACAGTACAGGCTCACTGCTGGGCTTTTCAATGGATCTGGCACGAAAGCGCCAAGAATCATTAATCACCAGCAAGACCAGAGATATGAATTCATTGAGCACGTCACGGAGGGGTCATCTCAGTCATTCAGCGGCATGAGGAGGGAACGTTTCCTCTGCATTCCCACGACATCCGTGCAGGATTCCCAAACCTTACCACACACGGAGCCCGAACCGAACTCTGCGTACCTAACAAAGGTAAACGGCTCACAGCATACGGGAGGGAAGCCCGCTCCTGTCCGATCCAGTCAAAGCAAACGTCCGTCCCCACACAATCACTCAGTATGGGAGAAGACAAGAGACAAAATTACCAAGCACAACCAATTAAACAACACAATGTCTTGAAGAAAAGAGAAAGACAGAGAGGAGGAAAAGAATAGAAACGCAGAAATCCTTTCCTTTGTCACTGCCATGTTTGAAGCCTTTGTGCCCATGGAAATGTTTCAGGTTTAAGTGAATAGCCAGTGACGGGTGAGCAGAGTAGCGGGGCACATGAATTACCCCGGGTGGGGCGGCGAACGGCCAGAACAATGGCAGAGCGCCGGTTCGAGTTGGAGCTCTATTTGTGCGGCAGATGGATGCTGCTTTGCGTAATTTGTGTGCTGTACATGATAAGGGGCCCAGCCGAGCTCGGGTAGTTTCACCGCCCAATCGAAAAACACACGCATGGAGCCCACTGAGCCCACCGGGTTTGGACCACTGTTTAAAAAAAAAAAAAACAGTCCGATGATCAGAAGTGGGCATGCCCGCAAAAAAGGAATAGAGACACGTACAGAAACCCTAATGAGTTTGGACAAGTCTCCTATCACAGGGCTGCCAGTAGCCGAGCTCAAGTTTTGCTATCATTTCCATATCATTACACAATCATTGTTGCTGGATCTTTTTAGCAGTCCGGCTCCATGGCTGCTGTTGCTTATTAGGAGGCCCTGAGGTCGGCCCGCTCGCTCTGTCCTACACACGGCACTCTGTTCAGGCGAGCATCGTAGGTGGGTAAGGCGGGGGGCCAATCACCCACGGTAGTTCCCAGGAGCAGAGCGCCTTGGGCCCCCGAGATCCCCCTCAGGGGTAGAGGCATCTGGATAGGGGGAGGAGGGGGCTCACTATTGTCAAAAGCCATCAGATCTCAATATAAAGCACAGAACTCAAGCGAAATCCTTTAGAGCTGCATTTTTCCACCATTTTTACCCTCTTTCTCTTTTCATTTTTCCTTCAATGGTGGTTTCTTTTGGTCCTTCTCTCTTCTACCCTCACACTTTTATACTTTCTGCTGGCTTGAATTGAATAATGTATGGCTCAGGTTTGAAAGGAATAATTCACTCTCGTGTTATTTCAAACGTGCATGACTTTTGCGGAACACAAAATATTCATTTTTGAAGAATATTCTGTCACTCTTTTTATAATTATAATATACAGTGAGGAAAATAAGTATTTGAACACCCTGCTATTTTGCAAGTTCTCCCACTTAGAAGTCATGGAGGGGTCTGAAATTGTCATCGTAGGTGCATGTCCACTGTGAGAGACATAATCTAAAAAAAAAATCCAGAAATCACAATGTATGATTTTTTAACTATTTATTTGTATGATACAGCTGCAAATAAGTATTTGAACACCTGAGAAAATCAATGTTAATATTTGGTACAGTAGACTTTGTTTGCAATTACAGAGGTCAAACGTTTCCTGTAGTTTTTCACCAGGTTTGCACACACTGCAGGAGGGATTTTGGCCCACTCCACACAGATCTTCTCTAGATCAGTCAGGTTTCTGGCCTGTCGCTGAGAAACATGGAGTTTGAGCTCCCTCCAAAGATTCTCTATTGGGTTTAGGTCTGGAGACTGGCTAGGCCACGCCAGAACCTTGATATGCTTCTTACAGAGCCACTCCTTGGTTATCCTGGCTGTGTGCGTCGGGTCATTGTCATGTTGGAAGACCCAGCCTCGACCCATCTTCAATGCTCTAACGGAGGGAAGGAGGTTGTTCCCCAAAATCTCGCAATACATGGCCCTGGTCATCCTCTCCTTAATACAGTGCAGTTGCCCTGTCCCATGTGCAGAAAAACACCCCTAAAGCATGATGCTACCACCCCCATGCTTCACAGTAGGGATGGTGTTCTTGGGATGGTACTCATCATTTTTCTTCCTCCAAACATGTTTAGTGGAATTATGACCAAAAAGTTATATTTTGGTCTCATCTGTCCACATGACTTTCTCCCATGACTCCTCTGGATCATCCAAATGGTCATTGGCAAACTTAAGACGGGCCTGTACATGTGCTGGTTTAAGCAGGGAAACCTTCTGTGCCATGCATGATTTCAAACCATGACGTCTTAGTGTATTACCAACAGTAACCTTGGAAACGGTGGTCCCAGCTCTTTTCAGTTCATTGACCAGCTCCTCCCGTGTAGTTCTGGGCTGATTTCTCACCTTTCTTAGGATCATTGAGACCCCACAGGGTGAGATCTTGCATGGAGCCCCAGTCCGTGGGAGATTGACAGTCATGTTTAGCTTCTTCTATTTTCTAA
Organism: Gobio gobio; assembly: GCF_949357685.1. Lineage (NCBI taxonomy): Eukaryota > Metazoa > Chordata > Actinopteri > Cypriniformes > Gobionidae > Gobio > Gobio gobio. Next base: position 18,205,828 of record NC_137105.1, on the reverse strand, counting down.
TGATTGCTCCAACAGTGGACCTTTTTTCACCAAGCTGCTTGGCAATTTCCCACGTAGCCCTTTCCAGCCTTGTGGAGGTGTACAATTTTGTCTTTAGTGTGTTTGGACAGCTCTTTGGTCTTGGCCATGTTAGTAGTTGGATTCTTACTGATTGTATGGGGTGGACAGGTGTCTTTATGCAACTAACGACCTCAAACAGGTGCATCTAATTTAGGATAATAAATGGAGTGGAGGTGGACATTTTAAAGGCAGACTAACAGGTCTTTGAGGGTCAGAATTCTAGCTGATAGACAGGTGTTCAAATACTTATTTGCAGCTGTATCATACAAATAAATAGTTAAAAAAATCATACATTGTTTAGATTATGTCTCTCACAGTGGACATTTTCAGACCCCTCTATGCTTTCTAAGTGGGAGAACTTGCAAAATAGCAGGGTGTTCAAATACTTATTTTCCTCACTGTAAGTAAATGAGAACCGGGGCAGTCAAGCACTACAATGTCAAAAAAGAACCATTAAATAATTCATAAAATTGTTCGATATGAACTATGTTCAAAGTCTCCTGAAGTCATACAACAGCAACTGTGTCTAAGAGAACTAGATGTACAAATCATTCTTTCACAAAAACAGTCAAAATGATTTGTTCATGAATAATTTGAATAGCTAATAACTAGAATAACATAAAACATGTTGTGTTTGCCTATTTGTTTTCCGCCTTATGTACATTTACATCTTACAAACTGGTCAGAGGAGGTGACTAAATATTTACTAAATATTTGCTAAACTGTTGTTGTTATTTAACTCTTCTGACACAAAAACTGTTGAATTAAGTACTTTAAAACATGTCCTGTTTTGTCTCATCTGTTGGTTCTCACTGTCAATCATCGCACTTTCAGATTGTCAATCCAGAAATTTTGCAGTGTACTTAGCAACACGAAAAACTTGTAAATTGTAATTTACAGATTGTAAATGGGTAATAAACAGAAAGCAAGTGAAGAGTATAATCACTAAGGCTGTCAATAAAGTGCAAGCTCATTGAATCCTGGGGGGAAAAGCTGTCGTAATTGTACAATGAATCTATTTACATTGCGTTTAAAGGATAAAAGGATTGACAAATGTGCGGCTCACAATTAACAAAACATTGTGCGTTTTCAGCAGTGTTAAACTGATTCTGACCTACTGACTAGCACCTCTGATAGGCCATTGCGTTCACACCCTCAACAGATATGATTGTGATTGGCTACAATGATCAACGCTTATAAAAACATGCTGTAAATAGAAACCTCTGAAGCTCAGGGAGCACTCAAACAAACACAAACGAGAGCATATTAAATCAGGGGGTATGGAATATACGCAGTACTTGGCACTGCAGAAAACTTTTTTTTTAGTACCAACTGGTACCAGTATACCCAGTGCTCTAAGTGGGCCGGTACGCGCCGGTACTCAGTACTGCCACTTCCAAATATAGCTCTTGAGCGAACCGCCGCCTTTCCGTGCACCCAGAATGTGCTTTTAGCGTACCGGTACGCTCATTTGCGAGCAGAGACTACATTACCCATACACCCTTGAGTTTTACAAGTGAAAAGCGCATGCGTCGCTTTTGCCGCTGTCAGTAGGCTTGTTTGAGATGCGCCTCGCCTGAAATTCAGCCGAGACTATGCAGCTGCAGTGAGGAGAGGAGTGAAAAAAGTGCAGGCAAGCCGGACAGTTCTCTCTTCTCGTAGTGGATCAGACAACTGCAAGATCAAAGGCGGATATCGCGGGATTCACACTCGTGCGCTTTGTTGCTGATGAACTGGATGTAATTTAAGTTCTTTTGCTTTTATATGAAAATAAATATGATGAACAAGACACCCAAAGTTTTTTTTATTTATTTCCATTAGAAAGACGTGTTTATCAATCATTTTTACTTTAATTACATACTAGTTTTTAATAAAAACTTAATAAAAATTGTTGTCATATATATAAAAAAGTATATAAAAACGTTTTATATACTTTTTTATATATGACAACAATCACACATAACACATAACCCACAGAGAGATCGTCTGAGAGTTTGGGAATATTCAAACATACAAACATAATATATCAGAGTTTTAAAATCAAACATTTAAAAAAGAACCATTCATCACGGTTGTTTAAACCAATAAGCATTAAGCTGTGTCGTCAGCAAGTTGTTTCCCATCATGCTTTTGATCAACGCAGTCGGTGGAGAGCTGCGCTCGACTGCAGAATCCGACACGTCGGCCTTTCGCTCGCAAGAGTTTTTTGACATAGGTCAGCATGACATCAGAGCAAGGCGGACCGCCCTCGGACACATTTCTAACCGGCATGCATCTTGCGCTGATCACCGGTGATAGGTTCTGCGCAGATTTTGCTCATCTCAAACAAGCCTAGTGTCAACAACTCAATGTGGTCCGGAGAGGGTGTGTGAAACGTGCAACCATAGCTGCTCGGTTAAAATACAAAGCACTTGTGCCGCGGTCGCGGTCACAAGTGGTGACGAGGACGAGAGTGACACTACTACTACCGATGAAAACAGCCGCATGTTGTAGCTATAGTTTCTAACTGTGTTGCTATTTGATTAGAAAAAAGAAAGAAAAAAAGTTATCATTGGCCTGCATGGTAGCCTAATGAGGTGCCGTCAATGGTCTAGCTTTGTAAATAAACCCTTATTGTAACAAATGATATAGTTAAACAATTACAAGAACTATATGTTAGTTCTAAGGCTGAAAACAAGTTAGAAAGAGCTTTAAAATACGGACCTTCTTGAATTATTGACTAAACAATCCCCCCATAACCACGCCCCCAACAAAGCCCCACCCCCTATGGTGAGTATACCGGCACTTTATTTTTTCCACTTCAAGCACTGAGTATACCGGTACGTTTGACAACTCTACATGTCAGCTTTCTTTTTAGATATTTCATTATTAAGGCAAAAGTAATATACTTACGGTAGCTCTGGTGACATGATCATAGCAGCTTTCTCCAGTTTAGAACATTGTGGCTGGACAAGTTTTGCTCTGAATATACGTAATGTACATGGAAATTAATATGTGAATCAGATTGCAAAGTTTAGGGTTCATATAAAAAGAACTTGAGTCTGAAATCTGATTTCATTACCTAAGGATCCGGTTGGAATGGTTAACAGCTCACCCGAGTAAAAGTTTGACTTACATTTTGGATTGTTCCTCACACAAAGCTATTGTATTGATTTAAAAGACTTGGACCGGAGTCACTAATAAAAACATTTTTAAAAAAGGCCTCAATAATTTACAGTTTTTAAACAACATGATGAGTAAATGATGATGCAAATTTAATTTTGGGGTGAACTGTCAGTTTAAAATATTCTGAGCAGCCAAAGAACAGGGAAGATGACAAAACTAGACAAACACACACACGCCTCAGTCAGCTCAGTCTCTCTCCATCACAGCTATGAGCAAATCCTTGCACCATTCACCAGAACGTCACAGACGATGACATAAATAATGCATCAGAATAAAAATAGTGTGCATTTGTATTATGTATATCAGGGGTGAGTGAGTGCACGCTGACGGAGAGAAGCCACCGTCACTGTTAGCTGTTGACAGATCATCCTGACTCCCTCTCAGTGATGACATCATAAAGCTTATATAATCTACCAGTATCCCTGACCTGCTCTATTAAATATTTAAAAAAATGTGTTGCTGATACTAGTGTTCTGTCAATCCCATAATCGTATTCCATCTTAAATAACCCACATTTTACAGGAGAGCCACTATTATTTAAATTACATAATATGTAAGAGTATGTATGTAGAAGGTGAATAATTAGAAAGAAGTAGAGCTCACACATTCTGGTACAATTTAAAGCATGTTATTCTTAAAACATTTTACCATGGAATTAAAGTCAGTTATTGTTAAAATAACCCTGTAAAATAATAACAAACTAATATTAAAATGTAATAAAATCTAAAGAGAAAGATGTTATCAGAAAAACAGGCACATAGCCCAATATGATTATTTTAAATCAAAACAAATAGTAATAACATTATTTAACTGTTGTTTTCATTAAAATATTCATAATGCTTTTTTATTATTGCTCCCGAATGATTAAGCTATTATTATGTCAAAAAGTATTAAAACATGTTTCTGAATATAATTTACCTGATTCATAAAAACAGAAAAATAACTAAATAACTAATCGTTTTTGCCAGGCATAAGACAAATCATAGACGACATCATGATGAACGGCATCACCTCACTGACATCACAGGACATGATCCAAGTGTTTCTGTGCTAGAGAGAAAGCAAGAGAAATAAAAGGATAAAGAGAAACAAACAACAATCCATAAATCAAGCCACGAAAGACACCTCGAGAGTGTGACACTAATGTTTGAGGCATGAGATCTGCGTCGCTGCTTGAGAGAGCTCTCTGTTCAGACACCCAATTAGCCAATCAGCAGCCAAAGCTCCACAGGACTGTAGATTCTAATTGGCAGCTTCCTCCTCCCTTTGCTTAACACGTTTTGTTTTTGTGCAGTCAAAGGAAGGAAAGCCTCATCTGCTTCAACACGAGTGTGAAACTCGCCGACCCTCGCGCAACAATGCGGCCGCTTATCTGCATATGACAGGGCCAATTTAAATAAAGAGTACATATGTAAAACAGGGGAGGAGTGGGCACTTTGTTAAAGCAATCCTAATTAGTGCAAGAGAGCTGTCAGCCAATCAAAGGCCGGCTTATATTCTTAATGATTGGTGGCGCACTATAGAAATCAAGAAGCATTTCCGAGTTTCATATTATTGATCATGTTAACTATAAATGATCATGTTTAAAATGGACAGAGCAACAACTTCCAAGTTGTGTTTGAGGTCCCAGAGAAACCCTGAGAAACATCTCAGGTTGATACTTCATGACATTTCCAAAAGGACTGAGTAAATACATTTGAAAACATGCATCGAACTATGATATCTAAAACTATGTTTGGGGTTTCAGAGACCCCTGATATAAAACATGGCTAGATGGTCAAAGCTACTTAATTAAGAGGAACATGGATGGTAAAAAAATATTTTAACTTTGAAATGAGCTATGGGTCAATCCATGTCAACTGAAACCAGGGGCCAGTTGTTCAAAAAGTTTAATATGGATCGGAATGATCTGGATTTGGAAATCCCATGTTTATATCCATAATACTTTTGTGCCAGTTCTTCAAAGCAAAATTGGATTGGATCACCCTGATCCAGATACACACTTTTTCAGATTACCCAATCTGGATTACGGAGCCCCTAAAGGGACATGGTGATGGAAAAAAACATGAGATTAGGAAAAAAAATACTTCTTTTGCATCCTCTCAGAAAAGTTGAGTAGCATTCACCTGAGAAACTTTGGATTCGCTCGCAAAGATCTTTTGACTGGGTCATCTCTTATGATTGTGCCAATGTAGTTTACAAACACAGTGATAAAAACACTTTAAATGAATTATAATCATTTATGTTTGATATTTACAGCTGTTTAGGGATTATTTTATGGCGCCAAAATCTATTTTTTACTTTACTGTAAACTACCGAAAGGCTAAATAGGTTTAACTTTAACAGTTAAACTAATTAAGAGCAAAATTAAAAAAAAACATGTGTGTACAGTATATTACATGATACAAATGTTGTATTGTTTGACCAGTTTAAAAGTTGTATTACATTTTTGTTCCTGAACTCCACCTTTCTCCATGGGTCGTTATAATCCTGATTTTTTTGGGGAGGTCAAAGGTATCCCAATCTTACTAACAACACAAACTGATACTTTGATCCAGATCAGAACCAAGATTGTATTTTTGTGATCTAATCTGATTTATGAATTCTTTTTTTCTTTTGAACAACCTATTTCCCATTCCGATAGCCGAAATCCGATCAGATTACTTTTAAAGTTCATACTTTTATTCAGCAAGGACACATTAAACTGATTAAAAGTGACAGGAAAGATGTTTACATTGCTACAAAAAGATTTTTATTTAAAATGAATGCTGTTCTTTTGAACATTCTATTCATTAAAGATTCCATCATTCATTTCAAGTTAAAAATTAACATGTTAAATGTGAACATGTTAAATTAAATGTGTTTGATTTGACATTTTATAAATAAAGGACGTCTGGAACCCCAAAGATAAAGACAGTAAAGTTAATCTGAATCTCAACAGAACATGAGGGTTGAACTTTCATTGGGTCTCTGAGGGAGAGACAAGCATGAAGATATGCAAATATACACAAGACCACCCCAACTGACTGCAGTGGAATGTAGCATAAAAAAACAGTTTAAAAAAAAAACTTTGGGGTCTCCCCTCAAAAGTTCACAGAAAAAAAGAAAGGTAAACCTTTCTTCCTCCTCCATCAAAACCTGAGAACATGGCGTGAAAGTATCCTGCCCTGGAACCGTTTTTCAGTGCTTTTGATCACAGAAACTTCCCCCAAACTTACCAAGATGGGGTCCAGGAGGAAACCGGGCACATTTGTCCTATTTATGCAATTCAAATTCCGGTTTCAAACAAAAAGGGAAAAAATACAGCAAGCCTGTGGCCATTTTGTCCACAATTTGCTCCTTCAGTCAGTCAGCGAAGCATCTGCCCTAGGGAAAGTTTGGTGTGTAAATTACGCGTTACCTCGAAACATGTTTCAGTTCCTCAAAATCTTGTTTCCCAGGGGCGTATTTATGATGTGAAGAACTTCCCACTACAACAATAACACGACCCCCGTGAGCATGAGCTCTTTATGAAGTGCACAGATGCCACACATCATCACTCCAACATAAAGAATCCACTTCAACGTCACACAAGAGTGTCTGTAACTCACTGTAAATGGAAGTATTGTGCGTAAGCTTGAATGAAAGTATCTCAGTATCTTTGGTTCTGTTCTAAATGTATCTTAATAGCACGGGCCTCCATACGAGAGGTCGTGTATGGACATATAGATCAAAAACCTGGATAACAGGACGGTATTTCCTGTGTTCCTGTAACACAGATACACATATTCACATGGTTCGGGGCAATTTAACAACGAGCTTAAGTTATGGGCTCCAAGATGTTCCTCATTGTGAGCTCTCTGTGTGCATTTTACCCGCCGTAGCATGTGTTTCTGATGAGCAAATATAGATCTGAATTTCAAATAAAAGTAATGGCGAGCAGACGCCACGTAGGTGGGAGAGCATTCCTGAGCGTTGAGGTAAAGGGGAAGCGGAATTAAAAATATCCCGGTCGGCTGGCTCAAGTCCAGGTGTGTGAAACAGCGGGAGGCTCCCAGGAACGGTTAACGGAGCGGATGAACGGTAGCGGGCGCTGGGCACAGCGGATCCCGGTGACATTTCAAGCGGGAGGCCGTTTCAGCACGAGACACGATGATTAATGACTAGCATTATCCCTACTGAGAGAAAACACACCACTCACAGCCCCCCCAAAAATATACATGTGCCTCTTCCTGCAAGAATAAAGGGATGAAAAGAACAAGTGTGGGGAGGTTCCACTCCCTTCATCCTCACGGCTCCGCGTGTACTGTGGGTAAACTCACACATATGGCACATCTGAGTGTAATCATCTCACACACTCTCCCTTTATCTCACGGACGAGATATTTATTACTTTGTCTAGAGCCGGAGATTGTGTGTCACTGAGCTGTGCTACGGGGTGAAATAGACATGGGATATGGTCGGAATGGAATACTGACGTTCTCATAGAAGTTTGAGAAACAGTATGCGACAATAAAAGAGTTTAAAAGACACACTCATTCACTAAGCGTGCATGAAATCTTACGAACATTTACAAAAACAAATCATGATGCACTAATAACTTCTGTAGTCGGTTGGTAGAGGATCAACTGAAATCACACTTTTGCAAAAAATCACATACTCTGGATGGCCTTATAATTGTGCTAAGATAAAATTTTATACATAGATAATTCACCTTTAATATATTGTATTATATACAGTGAAAGAGTAAGAAAAGCTGTATCACTTGGTTTCTTTTTTAGGAAGGTTTCTAACAATTCAGATACGCGTATGTGCTGTATGGTCTGTAATCTGAGTCTGTATAAAAGGTGTGAATTGTGTTTGAACTGGTTTTGAGAATGGCAAACTGGCATTAGAGAAGGAGGCTTTAAAGGAAAGGTTATGCAAAAAGCTATTTTATAGAGATTCTTTGGGCAGGTATGTAATATGTGCAAAGTTCTCTTGTGCATACAAATATAAAATTATCTAGACAATTATTAGTGAATGAGACTCATTGTTTTATCATCTCATAGTTAAATAATGTTTGGGATGTTTAATTTAGTGTAAATTTGATGTACATGTGACTTACAAATAAACTGAACCTTGGCTAAGATCTGCCTTTAAAACATTACAGAGCAATCCAGCCATAACTTAGACACAGTTGTTATCCACTAGGGATGCAAACAATACACCTCGGTTTTTAACCACGGTTTTCGGTTCGGTACGGTTCGGTTCTGATGGCTTGCACATGAGTTTTTTGCTATTATATTCTTAGGCGACAGGAACAGCAAGACTTTTATATTGCAATACTCTTTCTTTATTTTACTTAAAAGAATTGAAAAACCTTACTTCAACTTAAATCTTTACTTTAAAAAAAAACCTTGTACACATTCCTAGTGTATTGTATAATATAAAATAAATATAAAGATTTACACTGGCAGCTCAGAGCTGTACAGCAGCATTTATGTATGAAATTGAATGAATAAATGTAAAAATAAAACACTACATAGACTTCACTATAAAATATACATTGATTCTTATTAAAGCTACTGTATTAGTTTTTCAGTCAAGAGCAGTGAGTGATTTTCTCTTTGTCTTTTGTTGTTGTATTAATATTAAAGGGATAGTTCACTCAAAAATTTAAATTCTGTCATCGAGAATTGAATACAGGTTTGGAACAACATTAGAGTGAGTAAATAATGGCATAATTTTAGAGGTGAACTGTCCCTTTAAGGACAGCGTGTTCACTAGGTTGCTGCTGTCAATTTAAGACCTGCGTGCATCTAATATATAGACACGCCGATTTTACTTTCACTTTAGACATGTGTTTAACCGATTGTGTTTATGTTAACCTTGTGTGTATTTGACAGTATTAGCGCAGTAAGACAGTAATCGCTTGTTTGACAGGCGTTTAGTGCGCACGCTCTGAAAAGCGCATGTTAAAACCGTTCATAAGCACGTGAGTGAAATATTTAACCGACAAGGCTGTAAAATGCATGCAAAAAATGAACTTTCGTGATTGTGAATATCTATAGTGTTCCATGAGTATAACTCTAACACAACGAGTGATGTGAATGGATGTCGTGTTGTTCAGTATATTGGGATGGAGGCAAATGATAGAATGTGTAGAAAAATAATTCATTAAATGCAAAACCGAATTCACAAGCGCGTATTGAACCGTGAATGCCGTACCGAACGGTTCAATATTATATTGAGAATTGTGGCATCCCTATTATCCACTACTGTAAATCTCAGACATTTTTGCAAATAAATTAATTTTAATTTTTACAAGATTTTTTAAATAAATTGATGGCAAAAATGGGTAACTTACTTAAACCCACTGTTTTTTTAAATCACAGTACTGCATAATTTAATATCTTTAGATAAAATTGCAGATAAAAATTACAATTCATTCTAAAAACCCTTTTCAAAGAAATGTCCAGTTTTTTCCTATGAGATTTTCTGTAAAGCTTATATGAGTTGGCAACAGTAACCTATGTGGCAGATCTTAATTAAGGGTTAAAGAGGTAATTCACCACTGGTAAGATGGGCTTTTAATAAAATGTGTCTGTCTATGCAGTAGAAAGGCAAAGAAAATACATGACAGAAAAATGGCTGTGGCGTTCACTATTGCCCAAAAAAATAGGGAAACTTCAACACCCATAATGTTCTGGCTTCAATTCCAACTGTCCATGTGCGTAAATACAAAAATTCAAAGTCATAGAGCTGTCAAAAGAACTTTAGCTGAAAAAATAAAATGGGGAAAACTGGCTGCAGGTACATAGAGAAAGAGTACATACATATTGTTCTTTTAAAAGTATTGCTGATATTGTAACAATAAGCTGGTTAAAAATCTTTTCTTTTAATTAGCAGTAGTAGTTAAAGAAACTACTAGTTCATTCATCACTTGAAATGGAAAGTGAAGATAAATCCACTGCATTATGGGATAAAGTATCACATGGGCTGCATCCAAAATTACAAACTTTCCTACTATAGGTGAAAAACAGTATGTGACAAAAGAATTATGTCTGATTTCACAGTACTCATAAAAAAGTAGACAAGAAGTACCTGGATGACCTACTTTTTCTAGTGATATCCTGAAGTATGCATGGACACTATCCCATGAGGTCAGGGGAGAGGATTTATGAACGGAGTATCTATTCACACCAAGTGTAAATAGCGTGCCTTGTTAGCTCCGCCTAACAGTGTCTGGTTGGGCCAAACAAGATAAAAAAACACCCTTTCAATGTCTTCAGTGGTCTTCAGCTAGAGGATCTGATTTTGATGTGATCGACCCGGGTTCAAATCCGCCTTTTGCCGAGCTTGCGTTCATCGCTTTTCTCGTCACAAATCACATCGGAAAGGCATTTACTTTCAATAAAAATTAAGAAAATGTTCTAAATGTAGAGATAAAGTGCCTAACGAAATGTTTAATAATAATAAAAGCATTTATTGGGTAGGGTTAGGGGTAGGTGTAGGGAGGGCTTTTATTGTCCTATTAAGGCCGCATCCATTTAATAATTTTAATAAATATAATCATTTACACTCCATGTTATTATTACATCCTGTTAATGTACAACAATACTAAGGTGCAAATAGTATGTATCTGTCAAAATAAAGTATAAACATGTAATTACTATTCACATTGCAAAGAACTGCTACTTTTATATGGTGTCAATAGAATATATCACTATTTTCACTTAGTAAATAGCCTCTACAGCTATTTGTACTTAGTGTAAATATCATATCTCGCTAAGAAAATATGTTATTTTCACTTAGTGCAAATAGAATCCATTTGCTATTTACACTTGCTGAAAATAGCATCTATCGCTATTTGCACAGTGTAGATAGCATCTATTGTATGCAAATACTTAGTGCAAATAGCCGCTGCTATGACTGGCAGTGAAACGATGTAACTAACACTGATAGGTCACATGATAATGACAACATGGCGAATGTAGTATGCCAAAAATTACATACATACTACACACATTCATACTTTATTGAACATACTTTTTAAGCGGTTGTGAAGTATTTATTTATAATAATTTTGGATGCTGTTAGGCAAATGTAGTATGTCATCTGAATATTCCATTCAAAGAAAAAATCTGCATGCTGTGCATAATATACTACATACTTGAGTAGTACATAATTTGAGTAGTAAGGTAGTATGCTATTCTGAACATTACCATGCGCTTCCACTCTTAATGCTTTTTCCATTTAGGATATGAACTCACATATAAAATCACATTCTCATACAAATGCACATTTATTTACGCCCAGTAAATATAAATATATATATATATATATATATATATATATATATATATATATATATATATATATATATATATATATATATATATATATATATATATATATATATATATATATATATATATTATATATTATATATATATATATATATATATATATATATATATATATATATATATATATAACTATGAAAAGCCAAACTGATAGATGTTGATGGTACAGTAACAGGTTTCTAAATCCTCCTTCTGTCTCAGGTACCCGAGTGAGGCCTTTCCACAGCAGATTGATTTCATTAAAGCATGCTGTTGTGTGGATGCAACCTAATGCGTGCTCAAGTGTGGCCGATCAATGAGGATAGAGACTGCGATAGAATTTCGCCTTCTCAGCACACCGGAGGTCGGAGCTCAGTCTGTTCTCTCTGACCTCCACAAGCCAGAGGACATCTGTCCGACCTGACTGATGACCACCTGCTACAGTTCTGCCACTGCAAAACTAGCACAAAAACACTTCACTAATCCTAAAAGGCCCTCTTTTAAAGGGATAGTTCACCCAAAAATGAACATTCTGTCATCATTTGCTCATCCTTTATGCCATTCCAAACATGCACTTTCTTTCTTCTGTGGAACACAGATATTTTGAAGAATACTTTTGAGAAAGAACTGTTTTTGTCCATACAGTGAAAGTCAATGGGTCAAAAACAACATTGAGATTGGATCCATTGACTGTCATTGTATGGAGGCATTTTCCAAAATATATTCTTTTGTTTTCCACATAAGTCATATGTGATTGGATCAACATAAAGCATTAGTAAATTAGAAGAATTTGACAGAGGTCAAAAATTTAGTTAAATATGTAAGTTATGAGTTAAATATGTAATGTATAATGTCCTTTCAGCCAGACATTATTGCACAATATATGCGACAGTGTCAGTCTTTTATCACCTTGTCAGGGTTTTTGTATTCTGTGCGTGACACAAGCCAGCATATCCCTTTGTGACTAAACAGAACGAAACATGACTCTCAAAACTTCACACATGACTGAGCAGACAGCATGTGGCCTCACGATCACCTCTGACCTGGATCCACTACAGCATCATTTTTTGGATTTCAACCCTGACCTTAACGGATTGCGTTTGGACTTCATTGATCATCTGGCCAGAGCAGTCTTTTGTGGTCACTGACATTCCTGTTCCAAAATAATGCAGAGAGGTACTATAATACCAGTGACCTCTCACCTTCAGGATTGGCCATGGAGTTTGGGTTAATCCAGTCAATGGACTGTGCATCAGATGACAACAGTTATTGGCGCTTATGAGAAAACAGCTCATCACTCATCATTGACGTTTTAATCTGATCGATCAACGCTTCATCAGTTAAAAAGAAAGGACAGAAAGGTATGCTTGGAATGGCATACTACCTGTTTTTTTTTAAAAAATCATATTTTTTGTATACATGGAACACCCAAACATTCTGCATTTGGCCAAAATTTGCATTATACAACAAACTGTGGGATGTTGTATCCCAAAATTCAATGTGCTTAGCCTAATGGCTCATTTTCAGTGATAAATGACTTAGAAGCTACATCAACTGCAATTTCTGACTCATCCACCTAAAACTGGTACTTTATAATCCAGTGGTACTTTTAATGTATTACTGTAATCATAAACACACTGATTTGTTGTGCAAATAGTTTTACTGTATACTGCAATTTGTTATTATTCTAGTTATTTACCTACAGTGGCTAAGAAATAATGAGTCTCACACGTTCATAAGAAATAGATAACTGCCACATTGAAAAAAAGGAGGATTTGCTCAGGCTACTAAAAGTTACGACTTTTTGGGGGGGGTTTACATAGAATTGGATAAAAATGCTAAATAATATTTTTTGAGATAACTTCACTCACTGAATTATACATACAAAGTAATGACGTCATGTGACTACATTTACAGCATACCGCACAGACTGCGTTTCCCAAAATTAATATAAAGGCCTGTACACACCGGGACGAATATCGCGCGCGCTTATCGCCAGCGTTTTTCGTGACGTTTTTCGGTGTGTCTTGAGTGTTCACACCCAAGCGATTTTCACTGACGATGCGCCGAGTGAACGTGCACATTCAGTAGATAGCGCTCCCGGTACACAAGGTGGTGCTGCGGCACTTTACGCTTCTGACACTCGCTTGTCACACAGAAGAAGAAGAGAGACAGTATTTACGTGCTTGCCAAAACCACAGATAATTATGTCTATGGCCAAAACCATTCACACACTTTTTGCTAACTGGCAAGCAGCATTAGCAGCTCATCTTCTTCTTTGTCTACTTACTACGTCTTCGTCGTATCAATGTGTGCTCGGCAAGACCGTTTTGTGCTTGAGCGCCACAAAGTCGTGTTTTACTGTCACTTCAGCAGCTCCAGGCACGTGAACAAAAGCGCGGATCTCATTGGTCGGCCAGTTTTTAACGCGGCGCGTCAAAATAAAAAAAACGAACCCGAGGCGTTTTTTTAAAAATGACGCTTTTACGCCTGCCGTTTTACGCGTCGGTGTGCACACTCACATTGGCGCCCTTTGTTTAGTCACGAGGCATTAAACGTCGGCGATAAACGCACGCGAAAATCGTCCCGGTGTGAACAGGCCATAAGACATTCTATAAGCAAATTAATATCAATGGCTTCTATGACCTACATAGGCTTTGGGGAAATTCTTTCCAGAGTAAAGAACAGTAAGCAGCACTGTTTATTATATACAGTGAAGTTTACAGTAAGCAGTACAGAAATAGTCCACTACAAACAAAGGGCGGTATCCAAAACTGGTCCCTATGTGTGTGTGTGTGTGTGTGTGAGAGAGAGAGAGAGAGAGAGAGAGAGAGAAAGAGAGAGAGAGAGAGAGAGAGAGAGAGAGAGAGAGAGAGAGAGAGAGAGTGTGTGCGTGTGTGTGTGTGTGTATGGCCTGGTAAACCCTACGTTACGTCCCCACAAAGATGGCAATATCCGTATAAATATATAGTTTATACAGTATAAAAACCATTATGTCTATGGAAATTCCCTATAAAACATGAAAACCCAATGTGTGTGTGTGTGTTTGTGTTTGTGTGTAACAGAGGCAAGCTAGTAAGAGCTGTGCGTTTAAACTTCACTTTGCTGGCGCATTAGCGACTGACACTAGAGACTAGCATCCTTATTAGAACGACTGCCTATTTTAGGTTCAGGACTCCATAGCCCAGGTGTTAGTAATCTGTACTTAATATGTGTTTCAGAAAACCATTTAAGTCACGCTTAACTATTCTAGATTAAGGCCTAGTCCTGGCTTAATGTAAACCCTGTCTGGGAAACAGCCCCATTATGCACTGAAAGGGTTGCCACTTTTGAGTATAGGCCGTGCTTTCTATTTAAAGGGATAGTTCCCCCAAAAATGAAAATTACCCCATGATCTACTCACCCTCAAGCCATCCTAGGTGTAAATGATTGTATTCATCTGAAAGAAAAATGTCAGAGTTATAATAAAAATGTCTTGGCTAATCCAAGCTTTATAATGGCAGTAAATGGCAGCCCAAAATTTGAAGCCCAAAGAAGTGCATCCATCCATTATAAAAGTAATCTATACAGCTCCGGGGGGTTAATAAATGTTGACAGGATTGTGTAAGAAAAATATCCATATTAAACACTATAAAGTAAAACATCTAGCTTCCGCCAGACCACCTTCTGTATTCAACTTATGAAGAGAGTGTAACGCCTCTCGCAGTGCAAAACGTTTACATTACATCCGATTGGATTATGTCCTTGGTTAGCCAGGACATTTTTTAATATAACTCCGATTGTATTTGTCTGAAAGAAGAATGTCATATACACCTAGGATGGCTTTAGGGTGAGCAAATCATGGGGTAATTTTCATTTTTGGGTGAACCATTCCTTTAATAATCACTTGACACTTGGCTAACTGTTAAATTCCAGGAGTAATGAAATTGTTTAGCATATAATATGTCAGAAACTACACTGAACAAAATTATAAACACAACACTTTTTATAAACACCCCCATTTTTCATTAGCTAAACTCAAAGATCTAAGACTTTTTCTATGTACACAAAAGGTCTATTTCTCACAAATATTGTTCACAAATCTGTCTAAATCTGTTAGTGAGCACTTCTCCTTTGCCCAGATAATCTATCCACCTCACAGGT
Source organism: Gobio gobio (assembly GCF_949357685.1). Classification (NCBI taxonomy): domain Eukaryota; kingdom Metazoa; phylum Chordata; class Actinopteri; order Cypriniformes; family Gobionidae; genus Gobio; species Gobio gobio. Next base: position 18,190,155 of record NC_137105.1, on the reverse strand, counting down.
CTGGCATATCAAGATGCTGATTAGACAGCATAAGTATACACTCTAAAAAATAATTCAGTGGCTTAGTAAATATCACAGTAATAATTAACTTTATTAACTTAATAAAATTTCTAAATATCATTTATTTGATGTTTTGAGTTGAACATACCAAAATAATTGACTGAAATTCAGTTATATTTAAGTTTTTTTCACTAAAAGAATTTAGTGTTCGAATAACCAATTATTTATTTCAAATATACTTAATATATTTGTGAAATTTCTATCAAAATATTTGAGAAAGGAGAATTAAATCGATCTGTTTCAAGAACCACAAATATTACTTAATTCAAATCAAGATTATTAATATTTAACACACACTGAAGAAATGTAGTAAGTTTACTTGATTATAACACTGCACCCCTCCCCCGTCCCTTGACGTGATGACGGCCCGACGGTTGAGTGAGCGCTGCTGTTTGAATTCTCTTCAGTCTCCAGAGGAGTTCCTTCTTCTCAGCGTCGCAGGACATTGGAACATTTCCTCTGTGAAATTCAGGTTTGTGTGTTTTATTTTATCTATAAAATCATTACTGAGCTTAAAATCTTTTTATCTAAAGCTACACTGTGTAACTTTTTTAGTTTATTCTTAGCTAAAAACACTTAGTTCTTTCAAAAATATATGTGCTCATTAATGTATATTTACTTCTTTCAAGTAATAAAGTATTCTCGTAAGGTTCTAATATGCCATTGAAAATACATACGGGTAAGGGGTTCGAATGCGAGTCGCCATGTTGCCCCTCCATCTTGAAAGTACATTAGCTAAAGAGGGACATACCCGTAAATTCAAGCTTTGCCTTTCGCGTTTTAACACTCGATGGTACCGTGTCGAATGTGGACGAGGTTGAACTGGAAGCCATGTTAATCTTGGACTAAATCGGCCACCGTAGGAGTTAAAACGAAATCGGAATTGAGAGGAACAGAAACTAAAATTCACTGGATGGTCATATACCATTTCACCACTAGATGGGGGAAAATATCACACAGTGTAGCTTTAATGCAAAACAACATACAGGGACGCATTGTGCTGCATCTGTCTTTGAAGCCCCTGGTGCTACTGCCTTGCTCAAAACACACGACTTTATTCCTTAAGATAATGAATATAATTATTTTGGATGAATAAATGTTCTTAAAACTGTGCACTGTTTGTTTATTGGCAGGTTATGGAGTCAGGCGCGTTGCAGCATCTTTGAGCTACGAGTGAAACGCCGGACGGCGGTCTGAAGTTCAAAGTCCACCCACAGAGCGCGAGTCCATCTCAGGCTCGTGAAGCGGCGCTGATACGGTGGAAATTGGATAACAGACAGGTTGATTACACTTGAATTACTTTAAATGTTTAATTTTTACTTCTAAAATGTTTGTTACATGAGTTTAAATGCTGTAAATATGTTGTAAAATATTGTATACATGTCAAAACTGTAATATATGCTGTATTGCTTTACTCATCGACAATAAAGGCCACTGTCATGTATAAGTGTGGTTGTGTGGAGTATTTTACAAAGGTTTAGAGGAAATTAAAAGTTATACTATAAGAGTTAATATTACTCATAAATAAAAACAGTTAATTTTACTCTTAAATATTGGTTTTTACATGTTTTCCCCCTCAAATTTATTTGTAAATGTACCAAATGTAGTTACACAGATCGACTTAATTTTTTTACTTGCATTTGCTCAGCTCATACGGTGTATGTAATTGATTTCACTGCTTTAAAATGTACTCAATTTTTTTAGTCTAAAAATTTTTCACCAAAAAAATGTAGTAAATCATAGTAAACTTTTTTAGAGTGTATTGCACAGGTGTGCAGGTGTGTGAAAAATGTGGCTAAAAACAAAAGTGTTGCGTTTATAATTTTGTTCAGTTTAGCTTGTATAAACTTTATGTATAAAAATCAATAAAAACCTGTATGATCCACTGTGGATGACATTTACTGTTACGATGCAGGAATTAAAGGGTTAGTTCACCCAAAAATTTAAATTAAATTATAGCCTACCATAATTTATTCACCCTCAACCCTTAGGTTATAATGGGAGTAAATAGAGTTACGCAAGTCTAGTTCAGGCGGGAGAGTTAGGCCAACCTCTGACCCGACATATGAAGTAGGAAGTAGGAGTAGCGTAAGCTTAGGTGAGAGTAGTTCAAACAAACAGGGCTGGGCAAACTCAAGCTCCTCCAACATCTCCCTTTAAAAATTCTTGTTTTAAACTTCTAATTCATGACCAGTGTTTTGTTTTGCTCTATCCTCTGCACGTTGCGTTTGTCGATACGTCATAGACTCACATACAGCTGTTACCGGAAGCCAGTGATTATAGTTTATAAAGTTATAAATATGGATTTTTTTCTTACAAAAGAGCATAATTTCGCTTAGGAGAATGTAGCATGGCTTGAGGGTGAGTAAATTATGGGATTATTTTCATTTTTGGGTGAAATAACCCTTTAATTCGCCCTGACCCTCACAGTGTTTAATGGGTTTTCATTACCCTCCGACTGTACATATTTGCACAATCGTTCTTGCTTGCAAGGGAGTGCACTCCTTAATGTCCACTATGGTTTCTAACACCATTTAAAAATGGCTGTCCCTGGAAAAGTGCATAAGGGGTGATTTGTGAGCACACCTTGGGACTGATGTTGGACAGACTCTATGAACACTTGGTTTGACAGTAAGTGACATTTTCACACTGTACAGAGCACATAAATAAAATAAAATATAGAGATATCACTCCATTTCCAAACAAAAACAACATGTGCAGCATCAGCTGACGACTGACCAAATCAGCTGGTGTGAGATTTAGAGCAGACAGAGAGTGATGATTGAAAATGTTCATATTCACTCATAGACAGGAAATGATCTGTCATGTAGGTCTATACAACAGCGCTGACCCCTGTGCCTCTGACACGAATCTGTTAACGATCGCCTGAATGCTTTATTGGAGTTACGGGGAAAGCCATATAAAAATGGGCAAAGTCGACCAAAAATCACAAACATCGACTTCTCACACAGTAAAACGAGACTACTTGTTGAAAACTTTGAGTATTTAACTCAGTACTCCTAAGGTTAGCGTCTGTTCCACTCAGGAAACAACATACAGAAGGGCCTGGCATGTGTGACACGACTAAGAGGCTAGAGCTCTAGTCAGTACAGGACAGAAAATTTGCTGTTTTTATAAAACTTTCCCATTTACAAAATAACCGTTTAAAAACAACTAGCATTGGTACCGGTGGCGTTGTTGTTGTTTTTGTTTGTCTTGAGATACAGTAACTTAGAAAACGGATATTGCATGATGCCGTATACAGCGAATAACTCTGTCCCATGTCATGAGTTGCACGGAGTGAACCGACTTAAAGGGTTAGTTCACCCCAAAATAAAAACACTGTCATGTATTACTCACCCTCGTCCCGTTCCACACCCGTAAAACCTCCGTTCATCCTCGGAATAAGATATTTTTGTTGAAATCCGATGGCTCAGTTAGGCCTGCATAGCCCGCAATGAAATGTCCTCTCTCAAGATCCATTAATGTACTAAATACATATTTAAATCCGTTCATGTGAGTACAGTGGTTCAATATTAATATTATAAAGCGACGACAAAAACTAAATAATGACTTATATAGTGATAACCGATTTCAAAACACTGCATCAGGAAGCTTCGGAGCATTATGAATCAGCGGATCTGAGCGCCAAATTCACGTGATTTCAGCAGTTTGGCGGTTTGACATGCAATCCGAATCATGATTTAACACACTGATTCATAACGCTACATTTATTTATTTTATTTTTTTGGCGCATCAAAAATATTCTCGCGCTTTATAATATTAATATTGAACCACTGTACTCACATGAACTGGTTTAAATATGTTTTTAGTAAATTAATGGACCTTGAGACTGAGAGAGGACATTTTATTGATGGCGAATCGAATCTTTGTTTTGTTTTTGTTTTTTTTACGCTGGTACTGGTTTTACTCGCACTGGTTCGCAATTAATCCATTTAATCCCATTTTTTCCCCCAGAGGGGACATATATGAATTTGTATGGTATTTGAAAGGATATTAAACAATGTCAATTATGTAAAAAGACGTGGTTAAATAGTTGAAATTAATGTTTTATTCCATAATAAAGAAGTAAACCTTGTCTGGCTCAGTCTCAAAAATAAATAAATAGATAGATAGATAGATAGATAGATAGATAGATAGATAGATAGATAGATAGATAGATAGATAGATAGATAGATAGATAGATAGATAGATAGATAGATAGATAGATAGATAGATAGATAGATAGATAGATAGATAGATAGATAGATAGATAGATAGATAGATAGAGTAAGATAGAGTAAGATAGATAGATAGATAAGACTTCTATTTTGATCCATTTCATGGTAATTTTAAGAATCAAGAAAACTAGTCGAATCAATTCTATTGATTCTAAAATCCTGGGATTGGAATCAGAGTCAATTCCAGAAAATTAAAATATCAAAATCCACTTAGAAACAATACCATTCCAAAGGTTTCCTGCAACTGTCACTTTCACAGATGAAGGTAAAAGGCACAAGAAAAGGTCTTTCATGCTGTGGCCCTATATGCCTCAGGTCATAGAACGGACTGCGATTAAACATGTTTTTGATTAGCATGTGAAGTCCTGACAGAGTGAGACACATGAACTGAAGCAGACCTGCACAATGGATTTGATTGTTAGCAGTGCTCTTCCTCTGAGACCAGTGCTGACCTGTTAGCCCGTGACCACCGGCGGAGACAGTAGACAATTACATTTCAACAAATCACTGATCTTCAACCAACCATAAAATCTGTGAATATATTACTGCACCTTTAAATTCAAAACCAGCTGTTACTGTACCAGTTCTGACCCAGAGAGGGTTTGTCAGAGGAGCTGAATGGTGCGCAGTGATTTGTGGTCGGTGGGGAACGGCTGAGCCTCAGCTAGGGAGTGCTTCCTGTGTCATCTCGTGAAAGGCCATTTTACAATCTGAGCGGTGGGCTTTATGGACAGCAGGAGAGAGATCTAAACGCCCCTGATGTACTTTAACAGAGATGACTCTGTTCTCTCCCTCAACACATAAATCGACACATATTAACCGTGTTTCCGAACTTTTAAAGAAGTCATGTAGATTTAACCCATATGCAAAAGAGAGGGTAGAAAGAATAGTGTGTATTGTACCATAGTCCATTTTAAAAGGTTAGTTCACCCAAAATTCTACCATCTACTCACCCTTATGCTATTCCAAACCTGTTACTTTCTTTCCTCTGTTGACAGAAGACAATTTAAAGCCTGTCAATAAAGTCAATATAGGGTTCAAAACAACACTGGACCCCACTAACTTTCATTTTATGGACAAAAATAATTAAATCAAAATATCATTTTGAAAGTCAAACATGTTAGAAATTACATGATTAAAGGTGCACTATGTAATTTTTCAGTCCACTAGAGGTCGCCTGTTCAAAACAAAGGCGTAGTTTGATGACGCCAAGTTTGAGCGCAGAATCTTGGGACATGTGGGCTGCGTCCGAAAACCTAGGCAGCTGACTCGTTGCCTCGCATGAAGGCACCACACAAAACTAATTTCGGACAGACATCTTAGGCAGTGTAACAGTTTAATGATGTACAGCAAAATAGAGAGAGCTTTGGTGAGAACTAAACAAATATTTAATTACTACATTAGTAATTTCTCGCTAGAAATGACATCAGAAGTGGAAAATGTTGGTCAAAAAATTGACATTTACACATGAACTGACCAGCAAACACAACTTTCGGACGCCATCTTTTTTTCCAGCTCAACTGTCACAGAATGGAAAGCATAGGATTGTGGTATATCAAAGGCAGCGAAGGATACATCTATGCTGCCTTCAAAAATCGATCAGATGAAGGTATCTCAGAAGCCAGGAAGTGAAGCTAACATTAGATTCAGACGTGCCTTGATGCCTTCGTACCTTGAAATGTGTCCTCCGAAGGCAGCATTTTCCAGGTTTCGGACGCAGCTGTGGTCTTCACCTCACATCCGGTGGAAAATAATCGGGATAGGACTCGGGCAGAAATCATGTTCATGGATGCGATTATTAATGTTACTGTAGTATGAAGCAGAGCAAGGCCGCTGGAGCGATTGTTAATAAGATGAACGCAACACACGCCTTGCGAACAGCGGGACATTTATTATGACAGTCGCCGGCGCCACTTCCGCTTTCCCGCCCAGTCATGAGTATGAGGTAACATAGCTCTGATTATCATAGATACATCAAGTGTGTTGAAAATGAAGTTATGACATTACTCTGTGCGTTCGCTCGGCGACTGCTATGACACTTGTTGCACACTGCAGTGAGAGTAAAGCGTTTCTGCAAAATAAAACCGGAAACCGAGGGTAACGCAGATACGATGCAATCGACAGGCGACTCCCTCACACGTCCAAGTACCTTGGTTAAAATAGCAATTTCTCACGATTCATAGTTGGAAACATTTGGGATATTGCAAGTACTCAACTGAAGAAAATATATAACACTGGCCTAGTGGTTTTTTGGATATTTTACTGAAAAAATGTTATATAGTGCACCTTTAAACAACTTTTAAGAGAAAAAAAAGTCCCACTGTCATCAAACAAAGAAGCTCTTTTGGCTGTTTTGTTTCAAAAGGCGGAACTTCCTTAACTAGAAATACAAGTGACGCCCGTCTCTGCTACTTGCTGAATTCGGAACCGCATAGCATACTACTCTTACTATTTTTCCCATATCTTTCTATGGCAAAAATAGTAAGAGTAGTATGTTAGTATGTGGTTCCAAATTTAAATCTCTAAATATTTCAAATGAAGATGCAAAAAACAAAGATATTAGACAAAGAATTTATTGGATTTCTATAGATAAGAAAATGCAGAAAGGCCTGGCTGTTGCCCTACAAATTTTGCATTTCAAATAAATAGAAATTAATTTAAAGATCATAAGTTTATGGAAATTGTCTTTTGTAATAATATTGAGGAGTCTTTACATTATTTGTTTTCTGATTGCCATATTGTACAGACATTTAAGATTTTTTTTTTAAAAACTTTTTTGTAAAAACACATTTCAAGTTAACACTGGCGTGTGAAAGAAAGTATTTGTTATGAGCATGAAGAAAAAAGGATTGACCATTTTTATAAATGTGAATGACAAATTATTCACAAATACAGAATGCCCCAAATTCCTGTCACAATGCCTCTCATTTTACAGCATACAATAAAAAGAGCCCAAAATTATTAATTATAATGAATTAAAATTGCCCAATGCAATCAATGATGGTGGGAGACCTGACTCAGGTTGCAAAGCAATGTTAACAACCTGTTTTAAGCATCATTGTGTGAGAGAGTGTGTGCATGTGTGTTAAGGGTTATGAGACAGATATGAGAGCGCTGAGAGCAGCACTGGTCTTTCATGCTGTTGTTTTTATGATGCACTCAAAGGAGCTCTTAAAATTAACAGAGGGAGAGAGAGAGAATAGATCCGTGCTTCAGACACAGCGGCCTGCAAAAACACATTTTATAGCTCTTTAACAGATGTTGATGACATTACAGACCAGCCTTAAAAAAACACATTTCATTCATGCAATTAATTACATTTAATAACTTTTTTTTTCATCCATGCCCAGAGCTCTAAGCTAAAAGGAGCGTGTGGCAATTTGTGCAAATCGGTGAGTATAAATCACAAACGTGGGCTCTGACACCTCTGTTGAAGGATGCAGGTGTTTGACAGTGCGGCCTCTGATGTAGAAGCATTTCAAAGGTACCATGTGATGGCACGCCACATGTGCTAATGAGAGAGCGCTGGTCTGGGACTTGTCACCAGATAATCCACCCACTTTCAACCCTGAAATAGTTTAAAGCGGTGAGAGAGAGAGAGAGAAAGAGAGAGAGCATGAAACGGAGTATTACAGTGCTAAACAGCAGTACAGTTTGACACACTTCTCTTATCTCATGCCCAGGCTAACCGAGACCCCAAGGCTATTGACAGCGGAGAGAGAAAGCGAGATGCTGAACAGCAGAGACTGACATGCTTCTCTTATCTCTCGCCCAGGCAACTCAGAGAGAGACTGCAACAGTCGTGACCCGTTGCACAGACGGCCAACAGTTAAACGCCGTACACCATCCAGATCTATGAGGAAGCTGTAAAGACCCCCAATTTAAATATATTAATAGCGAAGTCTGTAAAAGTTTTATAGTGATATTTTAACATTAAAAGTCCAATGGCGCTGCCAAGAACAGCACGGATCCACAGCTGTATAGGTTATATTTACCCTCTAATTCTAACAAGAATTACAGGTTATATTTATACTTGAGCATGAACTACGGCAGGCAAGGATCCAAATGTGTGTACATGTTTTTCTATCCAGGTGAGAAATTCAACCTGAATGCACAGTGACTCATGGGTCTCGTGTCACCGTGGAGACCTAAACTGAGGTCCCCATGAGGAAACAAACTTTTTTCTTTTTTCTGTAAAAATGCCAAAAGTTTTGTGTGATGGGTTGGGTTAGTGGGGATAGAATATACAGTTTGTACAGTATAAAAACCATTACTTCTATGGAGAGTCCCCACAAAGATAGCGAACCATACGTGTGTGTGTGTGTGGTTCAGGTAAACCCAGAGTTAGATGGCAATATCCAAAATTCTGACCTTGTGGGGACATGTTTTGGTCCCTGTGAGGAAAAACAGGTTATAAATCAAGTGATGTTTTTTGAAAATGTAAAAATGCATAACGTTTTCTGTGACGGGTTGGTTTAGGGGTAGGGTTAGTGTAGGGGGGTAGCATACACAGTTTATCATTATGCCTATGGAAAGTCTGCATAAAACATGAAAACACAACACGTGTGTGTGTCCACGTGGTAAAGCCATTCCCTCTTCATGTCTGCTCAAATGTGTTTATTGATTAAGAATGAAAACACCTACTTGTCCATTTATGTAACATTATACAGGGTCAATTTAACATGGTAGATTGTCCTGCTATACTAGACCAGACGACGACACTGTTTAGCCCACACTAGAGACCAATATGTGAATTTAATAAACCTTGTTCAAATTTGTTTTCTGTCTAATCAGAGTTTGTTTAGTCTCTATGCAAAGCCAAGCCGGAGAAGACTGTGGGCGGTTCATGAAGTTGAGGCCATAGAGTTCGACCTTGGTTACCATTCACTGAAGTAAACATCATTCACTAAATGATTCATTTAACACAATGTACATTCATACTACATATAACATACTTTTTTAGTGGTTGCAAAGTAATTACTTATTCAAAAGAAATGCCTACTCATGCGATTTCGGATGCAGCTGTAATTTTGTAGGCCAACCAGCAATTTCCAGAAGTAAAATTTTATGTGCTTTCACGCCATATTGTATTTACCGCAATTGTGAGATTTAAACTTGTAAAAAGTGTTCACGTCCTCATTAAGCTTGTAAGATGAGAATTTACTGAGAGCTCCTATTTGTACCACATGACGGCGATACCGCCTGACCGCTGTGGACTCATTTAGGCATTGACAGTGTTGCCATTGAAATGCATTACTCCCAGTCAAAGGAAGTGAACACTTCCAAATAGAACGTCATGTGTAGTCATCTCGAGCCTACAGTAATTACGACATGGCATGAACACAGCATATAGAGTGGTGCAGGTGACTTTAAAGGCCAACTGGCAGTTGGCATCACATTGGTACCCTCAACAAAACCCAAATAGGATTTTTCCATTGGCTTTTGAATTATCGCAAAAAAAAAACAAGCTCTGCCATCAACAAAAGTTTATGATACTTACACGTTTTGTCTATCAAGATAATTATCACAGATGAACACAACTTTTATTTTGAAGCCGAAATGCAGCTGACAGAAGTAAAAAGCTCAAGGTAGGTTATAAACGGACTCCACAAACATCACCACCACTGAGCTTCCAAAAACTTTCAGTTTTTATATAAAAACATTCTCCCAGAAAGCTTGAGTTAGAATAGTTAATAAAAGAACAATTATAAGCATAAATTAAGCTGTAAAAACAGACTGAGGTTACCTGCTCGGCGTGATGAAGTCTAGACAGCCTCAGTCCCATTTAGCCACTTGTTAGCAACCTTTTTTCAAGCCATGTAACAGCTTTTTTTTTTTAAAATGGGGGAAATACTGATGTATTTTATGTCTTTGAATAAAGTGTGAAAGTGTCCTGAGCTTGTGTTCATCACAAACCTTATTTAAGCCATTTAACCTAAATCCCATTAAAGAAAAACACTTAGGCTACTTCGGGGCGATGTAACCGGAAGTGCTAAAATGCTAACTTGTTTCCGCGTTTTGGCCTACAAAGTGATGTCATACCTGCACTGCACCCCTCTATATTGAACTACACAATGGTCACATGACTTCAATGTCACCACTAAGCTTCCAAAACCATATTATTTAAAATCAACAAGGTGAAAAGTTTGAGTTAGAATAGTTCGCTAGAGCAGGAGTATAAACTGTAAAAGGGAGTATGAGTTTTGATGACGTTTAATGTCCCGGACAGCCTCTGTAGTCCATTGTTAGCAAGACAAGTAAAAACTTTAAAACATCATGGGGTATCACTGGTGTAATTTATGTCATAGAGTAAAATGTACAATATCTTGAGCTTGGGTCAACGTCACACCTTACTTCAGGCATTTAACAAATACCCATTGACTTTGGGGCAATGAAACCGGAAGCTCAAAAACTGCTAACTTGGTTAGTTATTTGCAAAACCGGAAACAAAAAAGCAGTATGTATGTCGAAACTATATCAGAATATGAAGTATCTGAGAAACAGTAGGCAAACAATACTCAAGTGTCTACTGAGATTCTGAAGTGAGCAGCCAGTGGACACTTAGCTATCCCATAATCCTCAGATTCTAACAGTTGTGTAGGCTACTGCACATTTTGAAGGCCATTTGCGTATCCTGCGCATATCTACATACCCTACTCTATAGCCTACTGTAGAAATATGGCAATAAAAGAGACAATCATTTAGACTTTAGAATCAACAAAGGTTCATGATGACAGTATGCAAATAGCCTAAAGCCAAACTGAACAGATGTAAACACATATAGGAAGCGAGCAACACTTTGGGTTTGGAATAGATGTTTATGATCATGCTACACTGAACAAAAGGCTTTAGTGAGTATTCCCAAAGATCAATCACTTTTAAGACGTTTATTCAGTAATCAGCCAAACTCAAAATAAAACAAATCCCAATCATGTGAATCAGCCAGTTTCTTTAGCGCCTTAATCTCAACCATATGCTCAAACTTTTGCCCCCTGCTCTCAGCGCTCAGCTACCGGGCACCGTTAGACACAATGACGCATAAACGGAGAGGCGCCCGTGGCTCCTCGCTCCCACCGAAACGGATACGCTGCAGTTTTACACGGTGATTAATCACACAAACAGACACGCTATGCTGAACATGCCCCTGATCACCTCCACAGCGGCCGCCGGGCCATAAGGAGGCGGCCCGGCCGACACAGAGGCCACTTTGTGCAGCGAACACAAGCGATTGTTGGTAGGGGCGACAGGGTCCAGTTGTGCACATGAAAGTGCACATTGTGCGGCTGTTTTGACAACCTCGACGAGAGACGCTGAGGATTTCCTGTTCGGCAGACTTTACTGCCCCTAAACGATTATACAATCTGTCACTAAAGCCTTTCTCCTGGGGAAGAGGTGATGTGGACATCGCCCGCCATCTACTGGTGGATTAGAGGACGTACACGTGACTTGAAATGGATTCACTACAAATTTAGTTCGAACAATGCAAGTGCACACATAGTTTTTGAAGCGCAGATTTCTTGTCAAATATTTCACTCTTATTACATTGGAGTTTTATAAGTGCTGAAAAAAGTATATTTTTTGTAATAAAAAGTGATTAAAAAAAACGACGAGACAAATAACACGTCAAATATATATATATATATATATATATATATATATATATATATATATATATATATATATATATATATATATATATATATATATATATATATATATATATATATATATATATATATATATATATATATATATATATATATATATATATATATATATATTTATATATATATCAAGTGGAAAAACTTTACAAATAAATGTTTGGATTTGGTATCATTTCTAAATGTTTGTGAAAATGTTTTAGGCTCACCAAGGTGATCAAGTAAAACACTAGTAGTACAAAATGCTGTTTTTTTATTTTAATATTTTTACAAATGTAATTTATTCCTGATGTCAAGGCTGAATTTTCAGCAGCCATTACATCCAGTCTTCAGTGTCACTTCAGTGATTCTAATATGCTGATTTAGTGCTCATGATACATTTATTATTGTTATCAATGTTGAAAACAAAATACACACTGCTTAACATTTTTGTGGAAGTCATAATCTTTTTTTTCAGGATTCTTTGATGAATAGAAAGTTTAAAAGAACAGCATTTATTTGAAATACCGTAGGTGCTTTTGAACTTTAATACATACTTGCTGAATTTAATTTCTTTAAAATACAGACCCACAAACTTTTGCATGGTAGTGTAGTAACATGTTTCATAAAGTGCAATTCATTTTAATTATAGTATTGTCCAGTATTTAAGGTATGCACTGAATCCAAGTATGTTTAACCACACAATTGGCTCGCTCAAGACTTTTTAACCAACAAGAGCATGTTAGTTAACCAGGTCAAGCAGATTTCAAAAGAAACACCATGCTGGTTTTACTGGACAGCACTATACTGGTCTAAGCTGGTTTTCCAGCAGGGATAGTTGAAAACAAATCAGTTAAACCATCAGCCCTTTCTTGATAGGCTGAATGATATTTGTAAAGATCCTGATCTGAGTTGAATCACTCAGTATCTGGGTGGCTTCACATCAAAGGGCACATCTGTAGAAACTCTCCATTGGCATCCTAACAGGCTCCATGCGCACTGGCACTGCCACATGCCAATGGAAAGGACCAATAATCCTCAACAAATAAATAAAACGCAGCTTTAATGTGCTCAGACCACCACACACGAAGAGGGAGACACTTCAGCCCGTGCGGTGATGTTGGCAGGGCGCGTCTCCTTTGAGGAACTGCCAGGATCTCTTGGATTTGACTGGCGTCGGATGGGGATGAGCTGAACTCTGGGAGAGTTTGTGTGGCTTGATTTGTCATGGTTAACTTTCTAATTAAAAGGCGCGTTAGTGCCAGGATGCTGGCAGGTGTGTGCTGCTTATGCGAACATAATCTCCCCAAAGATGAGACATATTGCATTCAGGCAATGATGAGAAGAGATGAAGTGGAACAACATATGGTCAAACTCATAAATAGAGAAGGGCTATATCAAATGCATTGCTTGCTAAAACAGAAAACAGACCAAGATTGATCTGTACATGCTGAAAATTGTTTTCATTTGTGCAAATTAAATGAGGGGAATAAATGTCTTCAACTTTTACAGCATATCATTAGAATTCCATACACCTGATTTTTCTTGTAAATTTATAAAACTGTTGTTAGATTGTTTTTGAGACAAGTCTCTTAGCAGCCTTGGTGAGCATGCATTTCTCAAATACAGTATAAACAGTAATATTGTGAAATATTTTCTCTGATGATAAAGCTGAATTTTCAGCAGCCATTACTCCAGTCTTCAGTGTCACATGATTCTTCGGAAATCATTCTGATTAGGTGCTCAAAAAACATCACGTTGAAAAAGTGGAAACTGTGATACACTATAATTACTTTATTTTTCTTTATTAATCCTTTTTTTCTACAAGGATGCATTAAATTGATAAAAATTGATAGGAAAGACGCTTGCTACAAAAGACTTCTACATTTAAAAGAAATGCTGTTTTTTACTTTCTATTCATCAAAGAATCCTCGAATCAGTCTCCATAAAAATGTTACGTTTTCAACATTGATAAAAACAATTATCAAGTTAATATTACCAGTAATATTAAAGCACCAAATAGGCATATTAGAATGATTTCTGAAGGATCATGTGACACTGAAGACTGAAGTAAAGATGCTGAAAATTCAGCTTTGCCATCACCGGAATAAATTCCATTTTAAAATCTAATAAAATAGAAAACAGTACTTTTAATTTTTCACAATATTAAGTTTTTTTTTTATTGTGTTTGTGATCAATATATATATATATATATATATTTTTTTTTTGGACTGGTACTATATATGGACAAAGTTACTTTCTGGCTCCTGCTTGTTGCTTTTTGCACAAACATGTCAATGATGGTGAAGTACGCCCTCTAGTGCATGATTACACCCTTCTCAGGGATCTCAAGTACAAAGGGAAACAAATGATATTTCAGAAAATAAAAACTGTGATCTTTAATCGTGTGCAGGTTTTTTAGAAAGCTTCCGTCAGCGGAGGCAGGACTTTCCACTGACGTATTCAGACGAGCAGACAGGAGGATCATTTCAGTGACGAAAATCCCATTTCAAAAGACAAAATATCAGCACAGTTGACATGATACAGGGAACCAGCACAACCGTGAGAGATCTACTACAGCAAAGATCTTTTTAATGGTCCCAAATATACTGAACAACTAAGAGTACACTCATGTAAAAGAAAAGAAAATGAAGATATGACAAAAATCGATCACATCTAGAGTTCCACTCAATCTTTAATCAAGACGGGCTTACAAATTTTCCAAAAAATCTGCAGTTTTGAAGGGCAAAAAAAGGGTAAAACTATCTCCCCCCACTGAGGTTTTAAAAACCTGTTCAAGTGCGGCTGAAAACGTCCTGAACATTTAAAGGCAGGTCTCTTATGTCATTTAAAAAAATGAGAGAGGAGAACAACAGAATAAGAAAAAGGAGGGAACTGCTGGCTTTGAAAGATGAAGAACTTCCGCTGAGCCACGAGAACAACGGTGACATCATAAACAATGACGACCTAGACTTCTTTGCTCCCTAGTGTCCCGTCTGGCCCTAGAAACTAAAAAAAAAAAAAACAATCAAGAGGAAAAAAGGCCAACAGAAAAAGGTCTAGAGGAAGGAGAGAAAGAAATGGAGATGATGTCAGCAAAGGTGAGTGGTGGTTGTGAATTGGCTGGCCCAGTTCGGGTCATGTGAGGTCCTTCCCTGAGAGGGGGGGCAGTGTGTCCTGGTCCAAACCTGGGACGCTCTGTGGGGTAACAGTTTGAGTGTCTGTGAGTGACTAACTGTGTGTGTGAGGTCATTTTTACCCCCCAGTACTTTTAGCTTTGTCGAAATTCATTTCTTATTAAATCCTTTTTGATTCTTTGTCCAGACCACAGTTTTATCTCGTCTTCAATCTCTCCGTTCATTTCACGAGTCTCTCTCTCTCTTGCAGATTGGCACTTGGACAAACTCCACGTGGAGACATTCACCTTTTCGCTCTGTGACCGAATCTTCTCCCTCTCTTGCTCTCCATTTCTCCGTTCCTCACATGGCACCCCATGGACTCCTGCGGGGGGCTGCATTCGTTCATTTATCCATTCATTTATGTATTCATTCATTTAGTTTCAGTTTTGAGTTCTAGGCTGAGCGCTGCAATAGTCTCTGGATGAAGCTCCCTTTGAGCATGACTGTGCTGATTGACGAGGGAGTGCTTTAAGAGCTCAGCTTGGACTTCTTGGACAGCGGAGGACTTTCTTCTTTACTGTCGGCCTCTTCCTCATCCTCATCCTCTTCATCGTCATCAGGGTAGTCCACCAACCCCACTAGACCTCCCTGAAATGGAAGCAAGATGCCGTCAAAAACAAGCAAGCAGTAAGAAATACAATTTTGGGGCATCGTTTCAGTGTTGGAGCCCGGATGATTACCTTGGTGGTGACAGCTGCCGTAGGTGGGGAACTCCGGGCTCCTGTCCCGGGAGAGCTTGGAGAACCAGGTGAACCAGGGTGGAGGGATGCGGATGGAGGAGACGACAGACTAGGCTTTGGAGAGCTGGAAAACGAGAGTTTAAAACTGGGGCTCTGCCGTCCTGAGAGGCTCGCCTTCCCTGTCAACACCTCCTTTTCTTCTGAATCTTTCACTTGGGGGAAAAAAAACCAGACAAAAAACTAGTAATCAACCAAAAACACACCAAGCAATGCAAGTTATATAAAAGCATCTAGCAATCAGATAGGGAATCGTAGTGGTTGGTCATCAACATCATGCCATCTGCATGTAGCAGTAAACTTACGTTTCTTCCTCTCCATGAACTTGCTGATGGGATCCATCAGGTCCTCGTCACTCTTCATCTTATCTGAGGGCGGCACCACAGCTTCGCCATCCTCCAAGTCTTCCTCGTCCGTGTTAAACCACATCTCCTCCTCGTCTTCCAGCGTCCGCGCATCCCGGCGAAAACGGTGATTTCTCAGAATCGACCGCATACTGAAGACAAGCATGCAGGCACACAAAAAACATTCATTAAAAAGGTACATCCACTTGAGAGTAACTATTACAATTGCACAATGAATCTGAGCAAATTTTATTTTAATAATGAAAAATGCGAACTTATTAGGGGTGAAAAGGTGACTATTTCAGTTGTCTCAGGCCGCATTCATACTGTTGTTTTTATGGAACCCATTCAACAAGGACACAATTACAATAATAATAATAATAATAATAATAATAATAAGTTGTTACGGTTAAAATATTGTATTAAATAAATAAAAAAAATTATATAGTAATTATATACACACACATACATACATATATATACACACACACACACACACACACACACACACACACACACACACACACACACACATATATACATATATATATACATACATATACATATATACATACATATACATTATATATATATATATATATATAGTAATTATACTGTTGTTTTGTAAAGTTACAAATTTATTTTAAAAACAACATACTAATATTATACCTGTCTTAATTGCTTTCAAATATTAAACCAAAGGGCTTTTATTTTGGCTGAAAACCAGAGAAACTTTAAAGAGTCTCTTTAGTTGAAAACAGATTTATAAACGATTCTCAATACAAATTTGGGAATTGCATCCTTGATTAGGTGACAATGGTTTAAAGACCACCGACCTGTCAAGTTTAGGGTTGTCCTGTCTTTCTCTCTGCTGTTCATATCGGAGCTTCAGTCCCTTAAACGTCTGAACATAGTCTACATCCTCCAGGGCTTTCCAGTAGTTCTCTATGATATGAGCCGTCAGGGACTTCACATCCTCCTACACACACAGAACACAGCAAAATAAACAATATATCAGTCTAACTTTGTGTTCAGGAGCATCAAGAAATGTGGTGTTTGAATTAATGTACTCACCACTCTGACATATTCAAACATCTCTATAATGGCTGAGTTGATGAGGTTGTATCTCGATCCATTGTTGAGGAAAGCTTTGACCACTGGCTCAAACAGGAAGTTCCTCATAATGTATCTGTTATAGAACTCGTCCTTCAGGCCAATGATTTTCCTCATGAAACGCAAAGCACCTGAACGAGAGAAATGATTGAGAAAGGTACAGAGACATTTAACAGCCAAGTTATATCTGATGTCTGTCAGTGGGGTAGCATTGAGTGCTTGGAATAAATAAATTAGTGCTCGTTAATGCTGCTGGCACAGCATGTGTTGAAATAATGTAACTGTAATCATTATCAACAGAGCCTTTCATTGTAGAAATAGATCAGTGTGAGTTAGTGTTATTGAATATGCGGTTTTAATCTTCCCATGGTGAGTGGCGTGACTAATTATGCCTCATGTCATTTGTCTAGTACTACTTATCTTTTAGAGTATTTCAAAACCACACTAAGTTCATTGAACCAGTGATGTAATCATTAACTAACTTTGTTCTTAACTGAAATATTAGACAGAAAAGCAAAAATTAGAAATGTGGCCTTGACAATTAATTGTACTAAATTAAAATTAAACTAAACTGAAAACTAAAACATACATACAAAACTAAATATAAAGGCAAAAAAAAATAAATTACAAAGCAGACAACAAGATCACTAATAATACAAATAAAAACTATAATAGTATATAAATAACACTGTAACCACTGTTGATGAGCAGAGGATTTGATCTGAACACAAAAGCTTTGTGTCACAAACTGGGATTCCATCCAAACGTGAATCAAATCTTTTCAAAGTTCGCAAAAAAAAGCAATTGCGAATTATGTGCGTTTCCATCGAGTTGTTTGAGTGGACGACGGTGGTATTGGTAACCTAGTAAATAGATTATATTTACACTAAAGCCCTATTCGCACGGGATTAGTATTATCTGGGGACCTCTTGTGATTTGTAATAATTGGAGAGAATGTCTGTGATCTTAGTCCCGTGCCAATCGGCCATGTCTGTAATATGTAAAGTAAAAATTCCCCCGCAAATTACCTACCATATTTCGCCAAACACTGAGGTCCTGTGATAATATTAGTCCCGTGCGAATCGGCATCTCTGTGATTTGGCCGGGATTAGGCGGATCGTATATCATTTTTGCAAGGTTTTTGTTTCCTGTGCGCATTTTTATCTTTATCTTTCATGAAGAATGGAGCTAGGCTGCATAAAATGCGCACCGTTATGAATTCCGTGCGGCCGTGCGGATTATACTTTCACTTTAGAATGAGCACCAATTTGGGAGTAAATTGCTTGAATGGGGTGTTTAATATTATTTTTAATGAAAAACACAAAAACAGAAAAGGACAATGACAAACTCGCTTAAATGGGCGCTTTTACATTTAAGTTTGAAACTGAATCTTCCGCCGTATATTGTTATTATTGCTCAGTTCAGTTTTTAATTGTAGCGTCTGTTCTCTAACTGAACTAAATAATTTTTATTACTATAAAACAATCAAAATGATATCGATACGACTGTTTATAATTTCATACAGCTATATCTATAACGAAAAAACATTTACATGTCTTGACATATCCGGGAGATAAGTCAGTAAATTTGAGTAAAATCACAGGCTTGCTTATCCCGAGTAATTTCTAAATCACACGAGGTCCCCAGATAATACTAATCCCGTGCGAATAGGGCTTAAGTGAAAATAACAATGGATGAGATTTACATCATATAAGTGCAAATAGCTGTAGATACTATTTAGTAAGTTTCCTAAGTGAAAATAGTGATATATTCTATTTATACCATATAAAAGTAGCAGTTCTTTGCAATGTGAATAGTAATTACATGCAATTTATACTTTATTTTGACAGATACTTATTATTTGCACCTTAGTATTGTTGTACATTAACAGGATGCAATAATAATAGTGTAAATGATTATATTTATTTAAATTATTAAATGGATGCTGCCTTAATGGGACAATAAAAGCTCTCCCTACACCTACCCCTAACCCTACCCAATAAATGCTTTTATTATTATTAAACATTTCGTTTGGCACTTTATTTCCACATTTAGAATTTTTTTTTTTTTTATTGAAAGTAAATGCCTTTCCGATGTGATTTGTGATGAGAAAAGAGAGAAGAGCAAGCTCGGCAAAAGGCGGATTTAAACCCGTGTTGATCGTGTCAAAACAATGATCCATTAGGCATGCACTTTACTGATTGCGCCACT
Organism: Gobio gobio; assembly: GCF_949357685.1. Lineage (NCBI taxonomy): Eukaryota > Metazoa > Chordata > Actinopteri > Cypriniformes > Gobionidae > Gobio > Gobio gobio. Next base: position 18,170,630 of record NC_137105.1, on the reverse strand, counting down.
GAATTGCAAGCAGGTTTTTAAAATGTTGTTTGGCAAAGCCAGGCATTGTTAGGCGGAGCTAGTGTGAATAGCACTTACCAACAAGGCACGCTATTTGCACGGTGTGAATAGACACTCCGGTAAATAAAACGCCATCAGCTTGTCAATCACCATTGTAGTGATGTGTCATTCGCGAACAAGTTAGCTCTGAGAGTCGGTTCCCGTCTGAGAGCCGTTCTACCTTTTTATATATTAATATAAGACAGAATAATATGATTGTCCTTACACTAAACGGCTCAGCCACACATCAAGAAGTCAATAACTGAACGTTATTTTGACGTGCGTGTGCGATCACATGTGATGACATTAACGGCGCCGCTAAAGTCCATGTAAAGGCAATATTAACTATGTGTTCCGAGTTTGTCACACCACAGAAAAATGTGTTATTAACCACCCTGCCAAATTTAAATGATAAAAACTGCCAAGTATACAAAAATTATCAAAATCCTGAAAAAAATAAACAGTATTCTCTGCTCTCAAACACTGGGGGCATGTCCACTGTCGGCGCTGAAAACACGCCCACTCGCGGGAACGCTTACACTCATTGGTGGTTATGTACTGCCAACAATGGCACCAGATGTTGGTGGGACAGGAGGATGAAGGCCGGGACGGGAGATAGTCAGTCCGGCCCTATCACCAGTGGTTGGTGGGATGGGAAGATTAAGGCCAGGACGGGAGATAGTCGGTCTGGCCCCATCACCAGTTGTCGGCATGACGGGAGGATGAAGGCCAGGACGAGAGATAGTCGGTCCTGCCCCATCACCAGTAGTCAGTGGGACAGGAGGATGAAGGCCTGGCCGGGAGATAGTCGGTTCGGCCCCATTCACCAGTAACAGCGGATAAGTGGATCCCAGTTGTCTCCGATGAAAGTTTGTAAAACTATCAGGTGTAAAATGATCACTACAGAGGCGGGTGTTGGTGGTGACCCTCAGCTCTCCATCAAGGTGGCTCTTCACAGAATTAATCCACCTTCTTCTTGATATAATTGTTTTTCAGAAATTTAAATAAGGGCACAGAGCTGTTTTGTAAGTTATTGCAACCAGGTAATATGCATGTACGTGACGATGGCATAACTAGCAAGCAAACTGTAGGCTGTAGTAACTAATTGTACTTTCAGTAAACTCGCGATTGAGCGGGTGAACTGATGCGAATGTGCATTTAGTTATTATAGTGTTAGGGGAGGGGCCATGTCATGACTCCAGTGATCATTGAGCTATGATTTTAGGCCCACCCAAAAAATCCTGAACACAGAAATGGTGAAAAACGTTTTAACAGTCTAACGCCACAATTCAGTACCACACAGTTCACACAGTCTATGTAACGCGTTTCAGCAATACATTTCTAGCATTTAGAATGTGTTTAGAAACAAATCTCAGAATTGCCTTTACACAGACTTTGAATAAATGAATAAATGTACACGTCAATGCAAACCTATACATTGAAAAATGTATTTAAAAATATATTGTAGTTTTTGAAGTAAGTGAGAATGGTGACATGAAAAATTACAAATTTGAGCTACTGAATGACCAAACCAGCAAAAATCCTTACTGTCATTCTGATATAAATTCAAAAACAACTGACCCCATGACATTAATTACAACTGACATTTTGAATTTTATATGTGTGTGTGTGCATATACTCACATAAGGCTAAGAAAGCGTGTTGAGAAGCAGTGAGCACCAGTACTCTGCGGAGGATGTCTTTGTTGATGATGTAGTTCTTTATGTGATACGTGTGATGCTCAACACAGAAAGTGAGTAGCTCTACGATCAGAGCCAGCAGCTGACACGTCTGGAAATCATCTGACAAAACAAACACACAGAGTGAGAAATTTGCTATGTCTTTAAAAATAGGTATGCCAATTTCAATTGAGGAATGATAAAAAAGACTGCCTACACATCTAGTCTGATTCATATAAAACCTTCATTGTTACCTTTGCTGGGTTTTTCTTCTGTGGTGTTGGCAAGAAGTGGAGCTGAGAGCACATGCATGCAATGCTTATAGAAGAAACTCAGGAACTCAGTCTTCTCTGTTTTCTACAGGGACCCAGACAGTTCATAAAATTAGGTTTTTCTGACAATGAAACTGTATATTTGACACATTGTACTACATTTATATTAATACAGGTCTCACATTAGCAGTTGCCAGCATGTTCTCTGGGTCCACTAGCGTCCTGAGCAATCCCATTAACTGTACGGCTCCACCCAACTCTGGGTCAGTGTCACAGATCATATGCTCAATTATCAGATTTATCAACAGAATGTCCTGTGAAAAAAAGAAAAAGAAAAGACAAGTAGTGAAGACGACAGGTAGATAGAATGATCACACGGGTCAGTGGGCATTTCTGACTTACATCATCATTCTGTTGAGACTCCTGCATAACAAACTCTCGCACCATAGAGGGGTTGTACTCCACCAGGTAGGAGAAGATATCAGTGGCTGCTCCACGCACCTGTACATCATCCATGCCCTTTAACAAAGCACACACACATTGGTAAATACAGCAGGGAAGCAGAAGCAAGCTTACATGAGATACATAAGGTCTCGATAACACACAATGCAAAAAGGTCATTACTCATGAATAAAGATGTAAGTTTAAAAAAAAAAAAAGAAACCACCAAACTGACAACTGACAATAAATCTGTTCTTTGAAACAGCAAGGATATCTTACAAGAATAACTTCCAGCGCTGGCAGGATTCCCATGTTGGAAAGCGTTTTGAAGAATGCATCTCTGTTCTGTGGTTGTAACGTTTGCGAAAATGCACAAAACTCCTTCAGGAAATTTACCTGGATGTGACACACAATATGAGTTTTGTATGTATCCATTATGTTGAGGAGGAGGCATCCATTAGTAATCCATTAGTAATGCTGCTATCATACCAGTTCATGCCGCTTGTCGTCATCCGTGGCTTCATCAGTAAGCTGTGCAAAGAGCTCAGTCAAAAATTTCTCATCATCCTAAAAAAAAAGGACAAGAAATAGAGCTCTGGTTATTACATTATCTCTGGTTATTACACATATACATATATACATATCAGTTAAAACTTCAAACGACACTAGAAGGTAGGGGTGGGAAGAAAATCTAATTTCAATTCAAAATTAAAATCAATTCTCCGATGCATAACGATTCTCTCTCTCTCCAACAATTCTGAACATTTCATAAAGCAGTATGGAATGCTGTAGGCCTATATATATATATTCAATACATGAAACTCGCTAAGTGACAGACGGCTGTTTTCAAATGCTCATGTGCGCTTAGTGAAGAGCGTTCGCGGCATGTAGTCATGTGCGACTCCACGCAAGCGGTTAAATGCACTTGCATCTTTTATGACATGCTTTTTATGCCCCTGACTAAAGATTGTTTTTAGTTGACTAGCATTCATTCATTTAAGCCATTAGTCGACTAATTTCACGTTTATATTTATTTAATTACTAATCTCACGTTTATATTTATTTAATTACTTAAATACAGTATATACATGGTGGTATACTAAACCATAATGAGCCTTTAATATATCATAGGCATAATATATGCCTATTCCATGCTCAAAAGCTTTCCGCAAAGCACCGGCAAAAGTAATGATTATGAATGCGAATGACGATGCCGACTCTCATCTCCGCAGTATAGTGGACCAGACTTTCCACTAGAAAAAAATGGTGCCGGTCAAAGTTTCGTTTTCCGGACATTTTGATGATATGCCGGTCAAATATCGCCTCTTAATTATTCAAGTTGAGGAAAACTGAAAGCAGTTTATGTAAGTTAAAAAAAAATGACATAATCAGGCCGTATATGCAACATGTTTATTAGCCTAACTTTCAAATAGACGGAAAAAAAAAACATGAACGTCCGATTGGCGTCAATCAACCAATTTTTTTTACTATGGTTTCACATTTCATAGTTTAACAAACCAACCCCCCTTCCCCACATAAAATATCAGAATATAGCATTGTTTTTACTCAAGCAAATTTAATTATAAACTCAGTATGTCTCATTTAGTTGGTAACATTTAAATTGGCCACCGTGTGAAATGACTCCTTGTCAAATGAACTTGAACAAACAAATGACATTCTCAAATTATTCGACCCTCTTGTGAATCCGTTGCGTCGTCCTGCCTTTTCGCAGCGCGAACAGAACATTTTTTCGTTACCATCAACTACCTCACATCTTAACCATGGGAACTTGTCACTCCATTCCGACCGATACGCCCTACACTTCGGCTTTTTCTCCGGTGGTGGCGGAGCTGTCTGGCTCTGGACATCTGAGGCTTCAGGCGTTCCTGATTCAGTATCCTTCTTCGCGTCTGGCCTTTGAAAAAAACTTTTAAGGCTAGTCTGCCTGGGCCTGGCCATATTTGAAACGTCTCTCTATAGTTCGTGGTTTAGGTCTATATTATAGCCGTTAGGCGTGCGCTTTATTTGAAATGCAACATGCGATGTTGTTTAAAAACTTTCAAACGGTCGATTCAGATTGTGTTAGGGGCGCGGGGCCGGGATTATTAGGCAGTTTTAATCTGACAATTTGACCGAAAAGATTTAATTTTGTCGGACATTTAATTTTTTTCCCGGCCAATGTCCGGTAATTACCGGACAACGGAAACCCTGTAGTAGACGTGTCTTTAGAGAGAAATGCTCCTTTCAGTATTTGGCTTCATAGACATTTCAAGCTTTCTATAGATATTTTTCTCATGTCTGTGAGGCAAGTAGCCTATACGCTAAGTTTTGGTAAATTTTTTTGATGGCAGAAAGCGCATCCCGCTTGTAAAATAAAGAAAATAAAAGCACAATGTTTTGTTATTGTGAGTTTACACATAAAATATGACCCTTTAGAGTTTGGAATGTATTCTCTATTACTCTTATCTGCACGACCAAAAATGACTGAGTATTTTAAGTTGTTTCCACTGTTGTCCAGAAAAAAATGCCAGTGATGTGCCGGAGCCTCCATGTCATACTTTAGCTTCCACACTCTGCACAAACACTTGGTTATGCGCCTAATAATAGCGCAAATTAATCTAGGTTAACATGCCGTTAATAATCTGTCCTTCATGACTGCATAACTTAATTTTTTTCTGCGACTAAATACAATTTTGGTCGACTAAGCCTATTCTAGTCGACTACTAGGGGGCAGCCTTAGCAAAGAACATTTCTAGGATCTTTTGGCTTCATTTTCCTACAGTGGAAGGAACCAGAGACATGCTGTCCTACCCTATTTTGGGTAAAAATAAAATATAATTATACTTTGAAGTATAATTTGAAGTAAACATTTCAAAGTTTTTCTCCAGTGTAAAGATAGAGAAGTGTACATGAGCTTTTTTTCCTTCTCCGTGGACACATACGATAATTTAATATTCTATAATAAAACCAGACCTTTCTAATGATTTATAGTTGCAAAAATAATATTAATATTATTATTATTATTGTCATATTGATATGAAAATTTTTGGCCCCACAAAGTAGTATCGCTATATTGAGATAGTGATATAAAAATGCGACGATACATATCGTTGAGGTAAACGATATGATCCGCGATATCAGCTTACTGTATTCATAAGGTATAATTCACCCAAAAATTTAAATTCTGTCAACATTTACTAGGGCTGTAACGATTTGACAAAAAATAAAAACCTCGATTAATTGAACATTTGACCTCGATTACGATTAATGAACGATTATTTTGCATTTTTCTTTTTTTTTGCCCTCATAAGGTTTTTGAGTAAGTTCACTGATAAGGTTTGTACTGTAAATATTTTCTACTACTAAAGGTGGATTTTTTTTCCTAATGGAAACGTGCATTTCTTTGTGATTTTAAAATACTTGAAGGAAACGGTTGACTTTCAGCAGTTATTGTCTATGGGGCAGATTTCTTCTTGTTGTACATCAGATACAGATACATTAGCACATAGGCCTACATTACATTTATTTGAATGCATTAATGAGAGAGTGATTGTGTGTGTGAATTACTCATGCTGTCTCTATTCATTATGAAGCTGTGGTTTGTACTTACTGCAAAGGTATTAAAATGTATGCCTATAACGGTTAAGTTTCTTAGCTCCTTTAGTGACTTTACTTTAGTCACAGGACAGCGTTGACACTGCGTTTCTGCGCTGCTCTCTGCGCGAGCTTCTGTCTGAGTGTTCGTTTGTCACAACATATCAGGCATTAGTTCAACATAATACACATCTGATGGTCGAAACTCGCTTTAATGTTCAAACTGGCAGGGCTTAAACCACCGACAAATGACAAACTTTGTGAGGACGCACTTGATAGAGGTCTGCCTTCAGGGCGCGCGCGTTTTCAGAGATGTGACATGGCTCGGCTCTCTGTGTCACAGAAAAAAGCTGAGCACTGAACGGAGAAGTTTTCCGTATTGTTGTTTTTGAATAGTGCACAATCGCGTTAAATGTTGAAACTGGCAAGCCTTTAAACGCATTTACTTGACAAACTTTATGAGCACGAAAGTGTAAGCGATCTGGCTTCGGGGCTTGCGCGCGCCGTCTGTGTGTGTGTGTGTGTGTGTGTGTGTGTGTGTCAGCGCATAGGCTATAAGAACAGCAATTAACTGACCTGTATAAACGGTGTAAAACATGCAGTTACTATAGTGAGTCTGGGCATTTATAAAAACAGATAACTGCTCCTGCATCTCTCTGTGTGCCTGCAAACTGCACTTGATGTGACTGACGGGGCGGAGTCACGTGAAAACCGAAATAACCGACATGGGAAAAATACGTCGGTTAGAGGTTCTGAATATCGGTTTCGGTTATTTTTCGATTAATCGTACAGCCCTAACATTTACTCTACCTCATGTTGTTTCAAACCTAAGATTTTTGTTCAACTTCCAAACCTAAATGAATCTATTTTTATGAAACCTAAGAGATTTCTGTCCCTCCATTTAAAGTACATTCCTCTAAAACTTAAAGGATCCAAAAAAAAAGTCATAAAGGCATCGTAATTAATCGAGTGGTCTAATCCAAATCCAAGTCTTCTGAAGAGATACAATGGCTTTATATGATGAGCAGATTTACAACAACACACATACTGTAGTAAACACAAGACTTTCAAATGCTTGCGCGATGCAGGAAAACATCATGAGTGAGTAAATGCAGAATTTAAATTTTGGACCAACGTGTCTACCATTTACAGTTTGGGAATAGTCATTTTGCTTTCTTGCGATTGGTATGGTGATTGATTGCATTGATCACCTGAAGTGCATATTTTTCTTCACGCAGTACTCGCGCTTTTTCAATGCAGGCATTTGTTGGATCTCAGACAAGCCACGCATGCACAGACTCTCCTATGTTCTGTCTCTCCCGCTATGAATGCACTGTAAGAATAAACCATCGAAAACGCTTTGAATAATCATACTGCTTTCGAAAGCGCAAACATCATTTAAAAATCACCATATCATATTTAGTTTTAGTAGTAAAACTAAATGTGATACAACAAATGCCTGCATTGAAAGTGCGAGAACTGAGTGAGACAAATTACGTTTAAAGAGTTTCAGTTACATTAAACTACTATATATAATAGGGATGCACCGGTTGACCGGCCTTCTTTGTATTTTTCTGCCGATTTATCCGGAAGTGCGCCCGCGTACACATACGCCTATATTGCAATCATTCGCGAACATGTCACTTGTGTGTTACAAACGGAAACTGGAGAACTGAGGGAAGAGACGAGATACGCTGAAGGGAATGAAGAGCCGCTTTCCTGCGCAAGCTGAAGTTGCACAAGCTTACTTCTCCGCCCTGCACAAGCGTACATAGTGAGCGTTTGTTCAGCTCAGCTTCTCACGTGTTAGATCGGATGAGAACAAAACAGACTAACTTGTGACAAAGCCGAAATACTTCTTTTTGTAGCCTTAAGAAGAACATGCATGCACTTTTGAAATGAAATACTATCAGTTCTGTAGCCTATGGGATGATAATTTTTATTTGGTAACACTTTAGAATAATGGTCATTAGTTAATACTAGTTAACTACATTAGTTAACATTAACTAATAATGAACTGCACTTATAAAGCGTTTATTAATCTTTGTTAATGTTAATTTCAACATTTACTAATAAGTTATTATTAAAATCTTGTTAACATTAGTTAATGCACTGTGATGTTTACACTCTAAAAAAAAGGCTCGTAATCATAGGGGAACCTTTTTTAGTGCTATATAGCACCAATTTTGGTGCTTCAGTGGTTCTTCAGCGGTTCTTCAGAGGTGCTATATAGCACCTTAGTCAAAGAACCGGTGAAGAACCGGTGAAGAACCTCTGAAGAACCGCTGAAGAACCTCTGAAGAACCGCTGAAGAACCACTGAAGCACCAAAATTGGTGCTATATAGCACTAAAAAAGGTTCCCCTATGATTACGAGCCAAGAACCATTTTTGGTGCAATATAGAACCTTTTTTTTTTTTAGAGTGTATATTAACTAACGTTAACAAAGATGAACAAATACTGTAACAAATGTACTGCTCATGGTTAGTTCATGTTAGTTAATACATTAACTAATGTTAACTAATGACCATTATTCTAAAGTGTTACCTTTTATTTTACCTTAAAATTACATTGACTTAATTTGATTTAAAAAGCACCTGCTGTAGCATCTTAGTTTTTTTCGTTGCACTAAACATTATTTGATTGAACATTTTGGAACAATTATATACTTTGGTTTTATTTAATTTCACTGGTAAAGACTTTTTTTCTTTACACTGAATTTAAAAACAAATGCTGATTTAAGTAACAACATATGCAGTTGTTGCCTTTAATTTCACCTTTCAGCCTTTTAATTTCCAATTAAATTTCCTGTTAATTTCAGATTGAGGACTTGTTTTCATTAGCCAAAAACCAATTTAGCCTGTTAAATACCAAATAAACATCTTGTTCATGTATACTGTCATTCTTTTATTATGTAAAAAAAAAAAAAAAAAAAAAAACTGAAATCGGTATCGGCCAGTTTTCTTGAAATCGGAATCGGCCATGTAAAATCATGATCGGTGCATCTCTAATATATAATGTATAATAGTACAATGGGGAAATAATTGTGGGTCCTGATAATAATAATAATTAATGTAATAACTTTATTTTGGCTTTAAATATCATGATAGAATTGTATCGTGAGTTCAGTATCACGATTTGTATAGAATCGTGACATGAGCGTATTGTTACACCCCTACAAACAAGCACAAAAAAAATGGTGTTTTTCATAATTTAAAAAATAAATAAATCAAATTTAAAATATATATACACATTTGTATATTTTAAAAATATAAAAATCACAATAGCAATTTTAACCAGAAAAACCGTAGGAAAATATTAACCAGAAATTTTACCAGAAAATATTATTATTTATTTTTTGTTTTTGGTGGGGCAAGTAAAAATTTTGGCAGGACAAGCAAAAATGAACCACTGGCCTGACTAGGACAGTAGAAAAATTCCTTAGTGTTGAGCTCATAATAAATAATAATTTACAGATTTAAAGTCAGTAAACTAAATAATTACTAAAATAAAAAACATCACCAAATCCAGAATCAGAATCAGATCGTGACACCCAAAGTTGGATCGTGAGGTGCCTAAAGATTCCCACTGGATTATATATATTTGGAAGCAATTTATTGAATTATTTTAATTAAAATATTATTCATTAATATTTAAATAATATTCACAACATTCAAATCTATTTTTTGATACTTAATCCCTTTCCTTCTGTTGTGTGAATTACAACCATACATTTTGATTAGCCAGATTTGCCACATTAAGCCTGTTTTTGATAAATGGTCATTTACAGTTGTCTATGTCTAAAATATATATATATATATATATATATATATATATATATATATAATCCTAATGTCATTTCAGGTCAATATAAAGTGAATCACAAAGAGGCTCAAATCTGTTTTGCAACATTACTTGACCTCTAGCTGAACGAGGGTGGCGTGACGTATATTTGATCAATGCATGTCGACACCAAGGTTAGACATGTGACTGATACTGTATTTTACTGCATCACCTTGTCATGGACATAAAAGATTACACCTCAAAAAAGAGGAACAAGTCAAGTGAACGAAAACATTGTGATCACACTGTCATGGGAAAGTACATCTAATTGCTCAGACAATCATAAGAAATAGCTTAGTATCTATAATGGACAGTTTATTCAACATCTATATTCAGGTAGTAATCGGATATGCGAATATTAAAACAATAGTGTATCATATAATATAGGGCTGGGTATTGTTAGGAATTTGACAATTCGATTCGATTTCGATTCTTGAGGCTTTGATTCGATTTCGATTCGATTCGATATTGCTTTATTAGCTTCGATATCGATTCAATAATAAGTAAATACACAAGTAATGAAGTACCTGAGTATATTTTTAAATAATGTGTGCAGTATTACCAATGTTTAAGAACAAATTGACCCCAGCATGTTTCCTGTCATGGTTTATTTAGCAGAACAAACCGTACAATATTGTACATGTGTTGAATACAAACCACAACTGTAACAAACAGGTGCTTTATTAACACCTCTAAAGTTTAAGAACGGTGTGGCAATGCTTACAGACCACTTTGGTTTTATCCACCTCTTCATTTGTTCCCGGCTTTCGCCGTTTCACACTGCAAGCGTGAGCAGTGCGTGAGCAGTGCGTGAGCGTCACGTCAGCGTAACCACACCGTGACTGCAGCTGCAGACGCGCAAGAGTATTCACACTGGAAGCGTTTTTACAGCGTCACAGCAGCGGCTCCAATACTACATATAATGCTCACTTATATCATATGTGAGAATTTCTTTATAAAGACAACTAGCCTATATTTGTTTTTAGAAGGTGGTCATTTATAAACTTGATAGTCTTGAAACTTTAACATGGGGAGGTGTAGGCTGCAACATTTGCATGTAAATGGTAAACGACAAACACAACCAAGAAAACTGCGATCATGTGGTTTCATTCATACTTCGATATGTTTAGAAGACAGCAAACTCCGTAGACAAAAATAAAACTCACACTCTTGTTTGATTTATAATGCTAGAGCCTAGACCTGTCTGTGTAGCCTAAAATAATGTTTATATATATAAACATTATTTTATAATTATAATGTTTATAATTATACACACATACACTTTCACCCAAGCTAATTAATTAAAAACGGTTTAATGGTAAATCTTCTACAAATATCTTTTTATTTTTAATTTTATTTTCTGACACTCAAGTTTTTGTTAAAACATACTGCATGTGCTTCTTGTGTGCATTTTGAGCACCTTTTGTGTGAAATCATATTTATTTTGTCCATTAAAAGTGTGCTTTCACTTTAATTGAGCGTCAGCAGCTCAGCAAAAATAGGCTCTGCGCCGAAACCCCCGCTTCACTACTGCTCACGCGCTGCTTCTGCTCCCGGTGTGAATGCCCTCATTGATTAACATGGGCGCCGAAAAAAATATGCGCTGCTCACGCTAGCGGTGTGAAACGGCCGTTACAGTGGAATCCAAAATGAGCCCAAACGTCGGCTTTTAACGTTGGCGGTGCAGGCTTGAACGGAGCGCAGCTGCTGTCTGCCATCTTGCTGTTTTTGTAAAGCGCGTCTTGTACAACGCTGAACGCTCTCACTAGAGTGTTACACACAGTGCCGCCACTGGCCAGTGAGCTGAATCGATTCATAGGATTTGATGAATCGATATTGAATTGAGAAACAAATAATTGCAATGCATTGACGAATCGATATTTTTACCCAGCCCTAATATAATATGCACCCTTATCTGCAAATATGGACGAAACAACCATACTGTACTGAAGCTGGCTTGAGTCTGGAGAAAATGATCATCCAGCACGCCTGCCAAGCGTTTGTGACATCACATGATATGGCTCTAAAGAACATGATGGTGCTGTTCCCATGGAAACTAGCCCCTTCCCCTAACTCCAACCCCAGTATCAAACAATTCCACTGTAAGGCTTAGGTGAGAAGCAAGTATATAAAATCATTTTTATAAAATATTATTTTAAATCAATTAAGCTATAACTGCAGTAAAATCTAACTGAATTATGAAAACATCTTAGATAACAATCACTCCACTTTCCTCTTGAGATCTACTATTGAGGCATACTGTTGTGGATTTTCTACTAAATAGGATTGCATGCATCTAAAAATGTTTTTGTTATCCTTAAATGTGTTATCTACATCTGTAGACCTTTTGGTGTGGGAAACATATATGATAACCTTTACAGCAAAGAACCACAGTACAACCCACCATGGGTCCTATCCAGAGCAATGAGATGTGCTCAGGTAATGTAAACAGGGAAATATTAGTAGCAACAGCACAAACATGTAAACGTATTCACTGCAGCCTCAGCAAACAAGGTTTTTTGCCGAGGATGCAATGAATTTGAGACGGAAGTTGCTGATCTGAAAATGGTGGTGAGAAGGCACAATGACACAGCGAGCCTGAGAATGTACGTTACCAGTAGAGATGTTCCGATACCCTTTTTCCCTTCCTGATACCTTGGCTCAGGGTATCGGCCGATACCAAGTACTGATCCGATACCTGTGTGTGTATCTGTATATACAGCTGTATATACACTACTAGCCCTGTATGAATTGCTAGAATTATTTTATGGTGTGCTTCAGACTTATCCCTTAATAAAACATGAACAAATACTACTGTAGTGAACTACTGTATTTATTACAGTATTTTTATTATCTGACATGCATTTGACAGTAATATTATTTATTTTTCTTAAGCGAAAAAGAACTTAATGCAGCCACGAATCTAACACTGCAAACTGAAAAAGGTATTTTAGTTTTACAATATAACTGTATAAAAAAAACAGTGCAACAAATAAATTACATATTAATCAGAAAATAATCTCTTTACAACAAAAGTGAAAATTAGCAACCATCTAGGCATTATTATTATTAGAGACGTATTATTACATAGAGACGTAGCTAAATCTACTGTACAAAAGTAGCCTAATATATTCTGTCAATTAAAAAAATGTCAAACCGAACTTTTTTTGACGGGTTGCCGTGAAGACAGTTTTCACAAATGAAACGGTAAATTCTCATGAAGTGACAGTTTATGCGTTTGTGTCCTCATATAGTGACCATAGACTGTAAGAAAATGGACGTAGAGAAACTGGGGGAGGTTGCCGCTTGATAGTGACACAAGATAGAGATTACAAAGACAGCGAGCGAGTGTCACGCGTGGGCGCCCGCCATCCACACAGAGACGAAATACCGCTGAACAGCGGACATAGCCTACTGCTAACGTGTTTTCATTTCTTCTTCGCTGCTCTAAATAGTGGTTACTTGTGGCAACAGAGCACAACATCCTGTGTTTGCAATGCATTCTGAGCAGCGAAGAAGAACCGCGCAGTGGTTAGGCAAAGCTCGCTGTCATATCTTGTTTAAGAAAATGGTATCGGATCGGTACATGGGCTCAAGTACTAGTATCGGAATCGGAACAACTCTAGTTACCAGTGAGATATGATGCTAGAAGCCTGAGAGAAGAATTAATCTATAGTTTGTTTCACTCGGTACAGTGAAACAAAGTTCACTACTGATACTGACATACACACAGCTGAGTAGGAAAACCCACCTGAAGCATGCCAACAATCTCCACTTTGTTGAAGAAGATGAAGGAGTGCAGCGTGGAGAGCATGTTTTCTTCAAAGACAGAGGGGGTGGGCAGCACCATGTCCTGAATATACTGCACCCGGTACGTCTGGTGAATCTTCTGCCTCAGCTCCGGGTCCGAAATGGGAATGACCTCTTTAAACCGTGCAGTGGTGGTCAGGAACTCTCGATGCCTCCGCGGTTGGGGTAGCGACGGATCGAACTCCAGACACCCGATCACATCCATGATGCATTCTTCGGAGAACATAACTTCGAAGAGCGCCGTGCGGTTGAGGAGGAAAATGCCTTTGATGATGTCATAGAGGTGATGCAAGCCTTCTCGGTTCTCCAAGTCCTCGCACACGCGAAACAGCTCCAGGAGCTTGCGGATGTAGCCCTCGTTCTCTAGCGCCAGGGCCAGCTTTTCCCGCCGTAACGGAGAAGGTAATGATGAGGCCACCAGCTCGGCCACCTCCTCTAGCCGGGAGAGCTCACATGGTGGAAGTTCAAGGCCAGGAGAAGACATGTCATCAAAGCGCTCCTCTTCAGACTCATCTATCAGCTCCTGGGTGATATCTACCGAGGGGTCCTTTCCCTGGACCTGTAAACACAAAAAAAGGCTTTCAGAATGGAGCACTACACCAACATGCAGAACTTAGTGAAACCTAGAGAAAAAATGATCAATGTACATCATGATCAATGTCATGAGCATAATCACCTGGCATATTTTCTCCCAGATCTCATCACAACCAGCCTTTTCCTGGAAGCTGAGGGCCAGGTCATAGTTTTCAGCCTCAGACCAGACTATTAATGTGTCCTTCAAAGAAAAATGCAAATGCCATCAACAAATGCCTAAAGAACAGGTTACTGACACAAGGAAGTGTTTTTCTACAGGTACTAACATACAGGGATCTATAGTTTAAGGCTTCTTTCAGGCCAGTAGATACAAATATACTTTGGATGTTGTTTTCCAAGTATTTATTTTGTTACATTATTAATTTGTGCATGTAGATTTCAATAACAATACATATCTTTGAAGGCTGATTTTTCAAGCTAGAAATCTCCACTTCAGTTATCACTTACATACACAAAACTATTCTGAAGGTTTTTACAGAGAGCTTTAAATATTATTTTCCTGATCTATATAATACTTTATTCCTAAAAACAAGAACACCTTTTTTTCTATCTATAATTTTTTTTTTTTTGAGTGATAAAATGACATCCAAAACCCCCTCTGTGAAGACCTTGAACTCGTACGTCAAAAAAAAAAAGAAACTACAATTTTGAACCAGGCTTTATCCAATGTTCAGATTTCTGTTCTGGAAATGTATGCAAATTAGTACACGTGGATGAGGAATTATCTAACTACACATATTTAAACAATATTTCAGAATACTTGTAATACAAAGCAAATGTCTTAACCATATAATGCCTACTGTATCATTTAATAGATACAATTTCTAAGACCTCTAAAAGCTACTTAGGTTTACTTTATTATACATACATCATTTTTTTGTTTTGTTTTTTAAATCATGTTAAAGGGTTAGTTCACCCAAAAATGAAAATTCTGTCATTAATTACTCACCCTCATGTCGTTGGACACCCGTAAGTCCTCCGTTCATATTCGGAACACAAATGAAGATATTTTAGTTGAAAGCTGATGGCTGAGAAAGGCTTCAGACAGGCCTCCATTGGCATTCAGTACATTGACACTTCCAAGATCCATGAAAGGCACTTAAAACGTCGTTACAAAGTCTCTCTCACCACAGTGGCTCTACAATAATCATACAATGCGACGACAATAGTTTTTGTGCGCAAAAAAAAATCAAAATAACACCTTTATCCAACTTGTTCTCGACTTCCGTGTATGCCTCCACGACGCATGCGCGAGAATATTACGCAGATCCGGCGTTCGGACATATGACCCAGAAGCGATTTGTTTACGAGCAGAGGAAGACGCGCGTGTCTAAGCTGTTGGATTCTACATTGATCGTGCTTTAGGTCTCGGCGTAGTGCTCAAAATGGGGCTTAAGTGTGTATTTCATCGATTCCCGAACACCGGCGCTACGTCATATTCTCGCGCATGCGTCGTGGAGGCACACACGGAAGTCGAGAACAAGTTGGATAAAGGTGTTATTTTGATTTTTTTTTGCGCACAAAAACTATTGTCGTCGCATTGTATGATTATTGTAGAGCCACTGTGGTGAGATAGACTTTGTAACGACGTTTTAAGAGCCTTTCATGGATCTTGGAAGTGTCAATGTACTGAATGCCAATGGAGGCCTGTCTGAAGCCTTTCTCAGCCATCAGCTTTCAACAAAAATATCTTCATTTGTGTTCCGAATATGAACGGAGGTCTTACGGGTGTCCAACGACATGAGGGTGAGTAATTAATGACAGAATTTTCATTTTTGGGTGAACTAACCCTTTAAACTATGTATTAAATATGATACAACAGGCATTTGTTTGAAAATCTCTCAACCATAACTACTGTACTGCACTGCATCATATGATTTGCCCCCTACAATTAAAAATTGTAATAATTGTTACAATTAAAAAAAAAGCTTTGATCATAAAACAAAGCATTTAATTTAATCTTACTAAGAACTATTATTGCATTTTTGTTAGTACTAGTCTGCCATAACAAATCTCATTGCTTTAAATTACAAGCTATCACAATTTAATCTGCTTTCTGGGCATATAAATAACATCATAAAAATGACATATTCATCAAATTGCTCAGTTTGGACCTCTGAATAAAATTGATTTTTTTTTTTCTTCTCAGGTGTGAGCTCCATATTTTATATGGGCCATAAAAGCCTGATGTGTCAAATATGATTTACAAAACACATGCAAACCTTTTACAAATTTTTGTATAATATTTCAATAAACTGTTCTTACTATACTTCTGTTCTGAAACTGTTTCTTACTAGATCACGTGTTTAACGTACTGGGGAAGTATGGTTGGTGATATGTATTAATCCCATTCCCCTGTACTATCTTGCATTTGTGTATAATATCGACAAATGTATACTTGACTAATTTCAACAAAGACATTTAAAGCAGATCATTATGATTTATGTTCACAAAACCACTAGTGAGTTGTCAATAAGAGCATGTCAGTTCAAACGCACCTGCTGTTTCTGATAGGCGGTGTTAGGGTTTATTTTTGACTCCAGCAGTAGTGATCCTGTTTTAAAGGATAGGCACATCTTAATTGCAATGTCAATGAAAAATGAACATGTACATTATTTTTGTAGTGTTTTGAAACCTACCATCACTTTCGGCGCGCACCAGGAGAGACATGCCTTTCAGCCTCTCCACGTAAGCGGATGACACATGTCCCGTCCCCCGATCATCCCACTGGCGATCCTCATTCAGAGTGTACACTTTTACTCGTCTACGAGTGTCAGTCATCCTTGCAAATAACTCTCGTAGGCTTTTGCCTTTAATAAAATAAATCACAACGTCCTTGCCTTGCAAGAGGCAACAGAATCTGCCGTCAACTTCAAGCTGAAATGTATGGCATTCACTGGCAAGCTGTCTCGAAGCTGATGCAGTATGTTGTTGTGGGGTCTATAACAGTAAACTTATGCTGTCCAGGAAAATATTCTGACCAGTCTGGCGATGGTCAGCTAGCTGCTGTGTGCAGCCGAGACTCTCCACAACATACTCAATATTTTGAACTCTTTATAAACGGAACAACGAAAAGCACTTCCGTTTCTAAAAGGGAATGAAACGGTGAGAGGTTCGTTTAAAAGTATGCATGCAGAGCACGAATGTGTTTATTTTTCTCCGTGCCCCCTTACTTTAAGCTAGCTAGGCTAAGCTAACGCTGCGACTAATTCAGTCAAACGGGGTTAGCGTAGCTAGCGCCTCAGCTAGCAGGCTATCTCCTCGCGCGAGACATTTTACACATAAACGTTCGAAACGTGCGCGAATGAAATCCAAAGACGTACCGATAACGCTATTTGATCATTATACTCGCGCGCGGTCGTTGAAAATGCGGGAAGAGTCGTGTATAAAGCAGCGCGTTCATAATAAGCTAAGCTATATTTTCTCCAAGTATTCCGCCATATTCTGGCTAAGGGCCGCGGATGGACCAGCCAGTCTCTTCACACAGAGATAAACATTCCCCAATGCAACTAATCGAATAGACTCGTTCGTTTCGCTTTCCGGGATGGCGAATGGCCAGCGCGACCGTCGAGCACCATAAAATAGCAGCGACCTGACGAAAAGTAATTATTAGCCCCACTGTGAAGATTCGGCCATCTTGGGTCCCCTCAGAAAGTCGCTACGGGGTTCAAGTACCCCAGAGTGCAGTATGGACGATGGGGCGGGGCGACACGTTGGGGCGGGGTGACACGTGTCGCCCCGCCCACCTCAATGTTTATTGGATTCTGATTAAGATGAGCTTATTGGTGTAGAGAAGTATGACGCCATGGGCAGCCTTGGAATGCGGAAGTAGAGAACAGACGAATAAACTTGTATACATTTTGCGTTTTTCGTCATTGTTGCGTTTCCACAATTCCGTGGAAGTAGAAATAGAAAGAGCGGTGGATTACAACAAACAGAATAAAAATAAATTGTTTAATTTTCAATTATCCTCTCGATAGGTGTAGACTCCTCGTCATTACTCTGTTTTTTTGTAAGTTAGCGACACAGTAATATAATGCCAAGTATGGATATGTACATGTACCTTAAATATATATAGCAAACTATGACACGGCAAGTCTCTGAACACCACAATAGTAGTAACCACATAAAAAAATATTGTAAACTATTGTAACCACAGATTAACAATGGTTTTGCTACAAAAACTAGTTTTAACTTTCTTTGGCTCCACAAATAGTAATTAATGCACCAAAAAACATTATTTTACTATAATAAAATCATGGTTATTTTTTAAAGGGAGAATCTCTTTATTCTCTTAAGAGCTTTAAAAAAAAGACAGGAGGACTCTCATTTTCTTTATTACTGCACTTTACTGAAAATCTCAATCCTGAATTTACATAGTAAATGTATAAATCAATATATTTAAACCCCTTTGAAAAAAAATCTAAAATCATTGGTTACTGAAATATGGCACAGAATTTTCAAAAGCAAATGAAGAATTGATTCGTTAAATTTTAATACATAGCAAATGTTAGCATCAAATATAAGAACAGCAGAATGGAATCTATACAAAAGAAAGAACCAGAGAGATTGAAATGACTAAAACTGTAAAAATGTGATACATGTTTGCCATAGCTTTTCATTATTCCCCTTCTGCATAAGTTATCGATTCAACACATCAATGTGTTTCCTGCTGCAAAAAAACAGTCCTGGGAGCAAAATCCTGTGCAAACATCTTCCGAGTAGAAGCCCAGCAGTTCACCTCGTCTACCTCTTCCCCTATACCCTGGTGGATAGGACTTGAAAAGGGCTCTGCAGTCCAAGCATTCCCTGATGCTGTACATCTCTCTGAACTCTTTGCGGTAGTCCTGAGAGAAACATTTCCAGTTGACCACACCTTAAAGTGTAAAGAAAAAATACAGGAGAGATAAATAAAGATTTTGAGTTTAAATGCATCATACCACAGAAAATCTGAATATATGTTCATTGTACAAGGGAGGGGAAAAAAACATACTGTCTAGCCAGGCAAAGTGTGCAGCTTTCCGAAAAACTTCATCTGTGACCACATCCCTAAACCTCCTGCATACCAGTGAAAGGGTCAAATATGCAGAATCACCAGTTGTTAAAATAACTTCCTTGAGGACGTTGGAAAGGATTTCCAGGGGAAGCTGTTGAAACAAAAACATAAATGTTAACTTGTATATAAAAGTTGTTGAAAAAAAAAAAAACATTGACTAAAGACAACCTTGGTCCAGACAAACCTGATATATTGTTGTCACAACAGCAAGATCTGAAAACAAAAAAAAAACAAAAAAAAAGATTAATTTTCTTTTATAATAATCATATAATTAACACACATTAGCTACTTTCCCACTGTCAGGCCAGTGTGAGCAAGGGCTTTCAACAGACCAGGCGGAGTTAAGAGCTTTGGACCTGTAGCACAGAGACCAAAATCACTGCATTTTCATCATCAGGTCAGCGAGATCGCAAAACAAACATTTGGGGCAGTTTGATTGCATAAAGTGCCCCATTATGCTTTTTTTAAAGTGTTCTCATTTAGTTTTGGAGGTCTCCTACAACAGGTTTACATGCAAAGGTCAAAAAAAGTGTTTCATTTTCTCATAATATAACGACTCAAATGACTCTATGGATGAATCAGTCTCTCTCCCTCATTTTCATGAGCTTACTTTGGTCTGATTTGGTCAGATAGCCCAGTCTGTTGTGAATGGTCTACCGCGTACAACGCATATTTCGGAAATAAACGCCTATTACCATAATGGAACTCCAGCTCAATCAGGAGGCTTCTTAAAAGATCAGCTATTGTACACTGTACAGACAGTAAGGATGATGTTGATTTTATATCAATTCCAGCGAGAGTCCGAATCGATGACGAAACATCAGAAGAACTAATTTTTTTTTCAAGCCCCAGTTGGCCCGCATTGGACCAAGTTATTAGGAGGCCCAGAAACCCCTGGCCCTGAGGAAGCCCGAATGAGGAACGAGCAAGGCCTGGAAGTGACAGTGAAGGCGTGTCGCTTTTGGCCAAACAGTGGAAACGCTGCTATTGGATGACCAACAGAATCCTTGTACATCCCTTCCATTGCATATCTGACAATTATGTAGCTATAATATTTAGAAAAAAAGAAAAAAAAACCTAGACTAAAAAAAGAACACTCAATTCATAATTATTAGTGCACAAATAAATAACCTGCTTTGTCGGACTGTCCCTGTAGACATTGGCTTTTGTTTGGTGAACCTCCTCCCCTCAGTGGTTGAGCGCTAAAAGAACAAGTGACA
>NC_137105.1:17275083-17427583 GCF_949357685.1 Gobio gobio | reverse complement strand
AAAATCCAGCATTGAAGACATCATGGCCTATATGTTTCCAAATCAAGCTTTTTCAAATCAAATAAATTATCAAATCAAATTATTTTAATTAAGTTTTAATTCAATTAAAATTTAATGAAATAATACAATTTAATTTAATTAAATTATTTAATTTAATTAATTTAATTTGATTATTTAATTTAATTAATTTAATTTGATTATTTAATTAATTTAATTAAGTTTGATTATCAAATGAAATTAAAGCTGCACTATGTAACTTTTACGTCCACTAGAGCTCGCCTATTCAAAGCAAAGGTGTAGTTTGATGACGCCACGTTTGAGCACAGAATCTTGGGACATGTGGTCTTCACCTCACAGCCGGTGGAAAAGAATCAGGATAGGACTCGGGCAGAAATCATGTTCATGGATGCGATTATTAACGTTACTGTAGTATGAAGCAGAGCAGGACCGAGTGTTGTGGGAGCTGAGCAAGGCCACTGGAGCAATTGTTAATAAGAAGAGCGGAACACACGCCTTGCGAGCAGCGGGACTCACTGTTATTATGGCATAGTCGCCGGGGGGACTTTTATTATGCCATAGTCGAGGGTAACGAAGATATGACGCAATTGACAGGCTACTTCCTCACAACTCCCGGTACCTTGGTTAAAATAACAATTTTCTCACGATTTACAAATAGTTGGAAACATTTGGGATATTGTAAGTACTCAACTGAACAAAATATATAACACTGGCCTAGTGGTTTTTGGATATTTTACTAAAAAAGGTTTTACATATTTATATACTGTATTTGTGTATCGTACCTTTAGCAATAGTGGCATGGATGGCAAACTCCAGCATCTCTTCTAGTGGACGGTACAGAGCGCTGATAGCCGAGGCGTGGAGCGTCTGCACCAGATAGGGCATCTTTCCTCTTGAGGGTCCGTATGTGATGGTATGATTCCACGAGTAAGGCACGCTCACCCTGTCTATACTAAACATACGTGTAGACAGAGCATACAACTGACCAGGACCTGTCTGGATGTAGTCTTCAGTGTAGTCCTGGAGTTTAAAAAATATATTTTAATGTGATAAAGTTTCTAAGCATTCTATTTTCAAAGTATAAAAAGGTAAAACAATAAAAGAATTCAGTGATGATTCTACCTTGAGACTGATGTCTGCATTGGAGGGCAGTTGCAGGATGTGTCCGTTTACTACAATGTCCAGCAGAAGCGTTCCATCTGAGTCCAGCCCTCGTGCCACATGGGTCATTCGAAGAATCTCTCCTATAGTCAACACAAACAAATTACATGAAGAAACCTTTGAGGAAAAATGCAGTTTACAAGGATTGCAACAATCAAGTTGATTCCTCTTACCTGTGGCAAACTCCACCTGAGTTTCGCGTCTGAAGATGCCATTTGTGAGAGTGTAGCCATTGACAGCTTCACCCAGCTCCTGTGCTGTGGTCCAGTAAATGGGGTTCAGGATGGAGATCAACTTCCTCATAGCAGAGCCTGAATGATTTAGCGGAACAAATACAAGCATCAACTTAAATTGCAGTTTTCTTTTAGATTTTGATTAATAATCTTTAAACTACAACCCCATTGTCACATAAAAATAATTAATATACTGCCAAATACTCTACATATGGCATATTAAATATGATGCATTGCTGCTCGTAACAAAAACTGAGTAGCAGAGACTGACCCAGACTCCTGGGTATATTAGTGATGGTGGCCTGTATAACTCTCCCTCCAGTGGGACTGCTAGAGATGGTGGCATTGAGGATGGCATTGTCAAAATCCACATCATTAATGTTCCCAATGATACTTCCTCTCGCTTTCTGAGGGCCACCTTAGAGAGACAAGTGGAAAAATGTAGACAATGAGTACAATCATATCTTGTTTAGTTAATTTAAAATCAAGGTCATAAGTTAACCAGCAGTTGGGGTAAGTTGCATAAAATGTGTCTGTCGAGTTCTCTCATTCTTTTCTAGGCCTATATAAAGATATGGGTTTTGTCCCACTACAGCCACTGTAGTGATCTATAGCTGTCAAACACCTGTATTCCCAGTGTAGAGGGTAATGCATTACAAGTGAGTTACGTTATCAGATCCCTTTTTTTTAAGTAAAAAGAAAAGAAATGCATAACTTTTAAATTAATAACAAAATATCTGAGTTATTTTTAAAAAATAAGTAAATCAAGTTACTTTGTGAACTACATTAACAGCATTTGTATTTCCATTTTTGTTTTATTTCTGAAGAAAGAGTGTTGAACTTTCTTCTCCTGTATCATTTCACTTTTGGTGTGAAAGGGCCTTTACATTTGCCAAAAAAAGCACTTTTGTTGTTTTCTTATTATAAAACAAACAAGCAAGCTGAGGCCGGGTGAGAAAAAGTAACGTAATGCATTACTTTCCATAAAAGGTAACTAATTAAAATTAGTTACTTTTTAGGGAATAACTAAATATTGTAATGCATTACTTTTTAAAGTAACTTGCCCCAACACTGGTATTCACCGTTTAAATGTGTAGTTAATAAAAGCTAAGTGAAAACACTAAGTGTTTTCTTCACATTCATTCATAAATTCATTACAACCTACTAAGACTACTAAGAGAATTATTAATATCAATGTATTATTATGATCTTGTGTGCATTATTTACAGCTACAATTGTATTCGATCAGGTTTGAAGTTTTCTGAAAGGAATAAAAAAAAAAAAAAAAAATAATATATATATATATATATATATTTTTTTTTATATATATATATATATATATATATATATATATATATATATATATATATATATAAAATACAAATAAAAATTAATTAATAAAAATTAATTTCTGACACTTGAGACCGTGTTAAATCATTAAAATGTTGCTTGATGAAAATCTTAAAAGAACCATATATAGTTAGTTGTACCTGGACATGGCTGTATGTTACATCTTGATAACTGGGTGGAGTCTCCTGGGCAGGATCGGCCGCTGTTGCTAGGTGATGGATTGTTACAAAGTCTGACACGTGTCCGTTCTCCACCTCCACAGGATGCTGAACATTCACCCCAGGACTCCCATGAACCCCACTTACCATCAACTTCACACATACATAGAGCACAGAAAGGTATGTAATCAGTTATGGTCAAAATGAATCCAATTCTATATTTGATGTGTAAAGACATTGGCACAAAAAAGGTCTATTTCAAATAAATGCTCTTCTTTTGAATTTTCTATGCTGAAAGAAATGTTACTTGAAAACCAAATCAGCATATTAGTATGATTTGAGTATTGGCAGATAAATATTCAGCTTTGCCATCACAGGAATAAATTACATTTTAAAATATTTTAAAATAGATAAGTTATTTTGAGCATAATCACTGATCTCAAACTTTTGAACGGTAGTGTATGTTTTGAACGGTGCTATACCAGGGCAGCTGGCTGTGTTGCACTTCTGGATCTGCGAGTCTGATCCAGTACACGCTCTGCCTCCATTCGCTGGTCGGGGATTGTCGCATGTTCTGTAGCGACGCATTTGTCCACCGTTGCAGGTCCTGCTACAACTGCCCCAGCTGTTCCATGGGCCCCAGTTACCATAAACTATGAAGAGAGATAATTAGCCTTTATTACACCAATATGTCTGTGTGTTTGCCATATGTGAAATGTGTTTACTCACTGGGACAGGGTTCATTGTTGCAGAAATCAATGTGGATGTCATTTCCCTCACACTGCCGTCCCCCATGCTGGGGGGCGGGGCTTGCACAGGTACGGGTCCTTTGCCTTGTACCGCCTCCACAAGAAACACTACATGCCGCCCAGCTTACCCAGGATGACCACTTGCCATCCACTGTTGAAGAAGAGAAGAAAAGATAAAGTATTTTTAGATTCACACTCATGACGTTCCAAACTTGTATGACTTTTTGTAAAACACAAAAGGATATTTAGCTGAACACCCATTAGCTGTTTAATTTCAGCTAATGGACAAAATTAAATGTTTTCATTTTTGAGTGAACAATCTCTTTAAATAACAAAAATCATCATTTTCACCAGAACACTTACCAGGACAATTCCTCTCATTGCACACTTGTGTCTGTGAGTCAGGTCCTTCACACGATGGTCCTTCAAATGAGGGTGGAGGGTTGTTGCAGAGTCTGAGTCTTGTCTGCATCCCTTTGCCACACGTTTCACTACAAGGGCTCCAAGGCAACCAGGCCCCCCAGTTCCCTGCCACTGACAGATAAGAAGCCAATCAGACTGATAAAGACATACAATACATGTGTAAGCAGAAGGTATATGTTCTTCCACTCACCTGGGCATGGCCTTATACTACACATGATGGCCTCCACTGCTTTGCCCTCACAGGTTCTGCCTCCATGCTGGGCAGGAGGATTACTACAAGTACGCACCCTAGTCCTGTTACCCTGACCACAGGTACGAGAGCACTCCTCCCAGGAAGACCACTCGGACCAATTACCATCCACTATGGGGACAAAGAGACAGCATGGAGCTATGTTTATACTGTTTTCCATGTTTTTATCTATTTTTTTGTTTGTTTGTTTAGGAGAGATCTTGGTGACTACAGTCAAAAATGTAAGTGAAGAACTGAACATCTAATAAACCAAATATATTGCTCGTAACACTTAACTCATGTTTACAAATAAACACTTAAATATTCAAAAATATACACTATCTTATGAGTTGGTAACGTTTTTTCTAATGTTTTTGAAAGAAGTCTCTTATGCTCAAGGCTACATTTATTAGATAAAAAAATGCAGGTAAACAGTAAGATTGTAAAATATTATTACAATTTAAAATACAATTATTTCTATTTTGACATATTTTATAATGTAATTTATTCCTGTGATGGCAAAGCTGAATTTTCAGCATCATTACTCCAGTTTTCAGAGTCACATGATCCTTCAAAAATCATTATAATATGCTGATTCAGTGCTCAAGAAACATTCTTTATGTTGAATACAGTTGTGCTGCTTCATATTTTGGAGGCACCTTTTTAAAATTATTTTATGAATAAAAAGTTCAAAAGAACTTGAGTTACTAACCCCTAACTTTTGTAGTGTTGACAGTCACAATGTATAGCCCTGCAAAAGTAGCAAAAGAGATGAAAAGATAAACTAATTCACCTGGGCAAGGTTTGCCTTGACAGTTGCGCGTTTCTGTTCCTGAACCAATGCAGTGGCGTCCTCCGTTTGCAGGAAATGGGTTATTGCACTGTCTCAGTCTCCTCTGACCTCCTGTACCACAGGAAACACTACAGGCTCCCCACTCCATCCATTCAGAGAAACCTCCGTGAACTGCGAAAAACACAATTCAAATCGCCCATTATAATACATCTAACAGTATTACAATCTGAATACTTACAAAAGTCCAAAGCTCACCTCGCACTGTGAGGGTTACGCGTACCAGCACAGAGCCTAACAAATTTCGGGCCACACACTCATACTCAGCCGTGTCCTCTTTCTGAGCACTACTGAGCCGCAGAGAACCGTTATTCAGTGTGGTGATGTGCTCATTACCCAACAGGGGACGCCCCTGACGGGACCACTCAATGACAGGCACAGGCTCTCCCTCTGCTTGGCAGTTTAGCACCACGGTGGAACCGGCGTCTACCACTGTCTCTAATGGCTCTACAGTGATGGTAGGAGAACCTATGGAATATCACTGATGTTATTACAGTAACACAAGCAATTGTTTCTTTTTAATTTTATATAAATATCATTATTACGGCTTATTTTCTGTGTGAGTATTCTATGTGGCTTTTACTGCAAATGAATAACTTTAAAGGATTCATTGTTGTTTTGAACTGTAGACTTACTTTGTAAGGTCAGTGTAACGGTTCTCTCCACTACTCCTGCATCATTTGTGGCCACGCACATGTAATTTCCAGCATCTTCGCTCTGCAAAAATTATATAAATAAATAAATGTTGTTTTTGTTTGAGGTTGCAAGCAGATTTTGATGGTTAATTTTATGTGCCTCCCTACACAAAAAAGGGAAAATCTGCAGAAAATGTAAAAAAATAACTGTAAAATAACGTGTTATACACAGCAGAAAAAAAAACAATGCAGATATCAGGCTCTTAAACTCTTTTTCAGTGTAATTAGCATTCTGTTGCAAGAGTTAAAGAAATAGTATCTTCTGGAACTACATTGGGGTGAGTAAATTTTTTTTTTTGGGGTGAATCACCCCTTTAAAAGATATAAATGCAGAGCATTTTATATGCTTTGCATTTGTGCAGCTGTATCTGCGAATGTAGTGTGCAGGACTGTTGTGTTGTGTTTGTGTACCACTGTGCCGTAGATGGCTAGAGACCCGTTGTCAAGTTGGCGGATTCGATTGCTTATCTGGACATTAATGCCCTTTTTGCTCCATTGGATGGTGGGCAGAGGGTCTCCTCGCACCTCACAGTTAAGTATGGCATTCCCTCCGAGGGGCTCAATGCGATTTGAATGAACATCTCCGTCTATTATTGGTGGTTCTGGAGAAATTGGACAGATTTTTCACAATTGATTTACGATTATACAAGCAGAGCAAGTCATCATATAACACTGCAGATGTTTACCTTTAACATATACAAATCCCAGAGATTTGATGGATCCCACGCGGTTCTCAGCCATGCAGGAATAAGTGCCCGAGTCGTCTTTACTCACACGCTCAATAACAAGCTCACTGTGGCCATTAAAATGATCATACTGGGCTGTGGGCAGAAACAATACCTTTCCTGATTCTCACATAACTGCTTATTGAAACATGCAGCAACTAATAGTGCTGAACTACAGGGGATGCAAATTGAGGATATTTGTAGGCTCAATTAGAGGAATGATCTATACCAGGGATGATATTGTTGTTGAATGCCCACGTGATCTTGGGTGAAGGGATGCCGGTGACACCGCAGGACAGCAGGAGGCGCTCTCCCTTGTTGAGAGCCACATCACCCAGGAGCTCAGTGAAGGCTGGATGTGTGTGGATGGACAGACCGATGGTGCGACTGTCCTGCCCAACTGAGTTGATTCCGACACACGTGTAACTCCCAGAATCCTCAGGCTACATACACAAACTGTTACAATATGTAAACACTCTGAATGCAAGCAGTTTAAAGATTTGGACTCTGACCTGTGCAGTGTCTATGAGCAGCTCTCCTGTGGGCAGGATTGTATATTCTCCAGTGTTGTCGGTAAGTGCAATATCATCTTTCTCCCAGGTGATGGTGGGCTGTGGGACCCCGTCTGCCACACAGGTCAACAAAGCTTGGGTGTTCTCCACCACGGACACCTCTGACTCTCCTACACGGATGGAAGGAGGTACTGAGGTAGAGAGGGAGAGGAAATGAATAAATAAATGTATGACATTATTTATTATTATAATTCATAAAAAAACATTTAAATCAAAAAATTATTATGAATATCATTATTAAATCACATAAATCAAATAATTATTAAAAAAATATTCAACCAAATATTTTTCTTAAAAGTTATTCTACCAGATCATCATGATTATTATTCATCATCATCACATAAATCATCAAATAAATTATTACTGATAACATACATCAACTAATTAAAAATAATAAAAAAGATATTCTACCAACATTCTACTTAATATTCTAACAATATTCTACTTGATAATAGTTATTCTACCAAATAATCGTGATTATTATTACTATCATTAATCACTTAAATCATTAAATGAATTATTATTACTATTATTATTAATAACATAAATTATAATTAAAAAAATCTACCAATATTTTACTTAATAAAAAATAAGTTATTCTACCAATAACTGACGATCAATACAATAAAAAATAATGAAAAATGATGATCAATACAATAAACAATATTTTCAATCAGTTCATTCAATCAATCTCAGTTTTTCCCTAAATCACTCTGTACAGTGAAGCCATTTATTTAATCCAATCCATCTATTTCAGCATGCCCTTGACTCACTGTGTACAGTAAGGCTCATCTCCAGACTGGTGGTTCCAGCCACATTAGCAGCAGTGCAGGTGTATCTGCCTATGTCTCCAGGTTGGGCCAAGGCGATCTGTAGCGCCCCTGTGCTGAGGACCCGCTGGTGCACAGACTCACTCAGCGGCTGCCCGTCCTTGTACCAAATGATAGAAGGAGTGGGGAAGCCCTCTGAGTGGCATTGCAGAGTTACAGATGCATCTAGTGTCACAGTATACGCCCTGACTACCGATGTTATGACAGGGGGCACTGCAAGAGAAGTTAAATGTATAACCTTTGAGAGGCCATTTCCCATAGACATCTTAACTTTCATCACAGCCTATGTGTACGCCTAACCTTGAACTCGGAGTTTGGTTTTCCCTAGTGCAGTGCCTGCTGGATTCTGAGCCACACACATGTAGGTTCCAGAATCCTCGACTCTGGCTTTAGAGATCTGCAGACCACCATTGGGGAGCACCGTAAAACCACCTCCTGATGATGAAAGGTATTAAGTTTGTGTCAAATTATTTAAAGGGTAATTACATTAATAAATTCATAATTAAACATCCAATTTTAAATAGTAATTACTACCATTCAAAAGTTTGGGGTCATTAAGATTTCTTTTTAGATAAATTAATAAATACTTTTATTTGCATTAAAATTGAGTTAAAAGTGAAGTGACAGTGAAGTCTTTTACAATGCTAATTAAAAAAAAAAAAAAAAAAAGTTTCATGCTGTTCCTTTGAACTTTCTAGTCATCAAAGAATCCTGAAAAAAATAAATCACAGTTTCCACAAAAATTAAGCAACACAACATTAAGTTTTCAACATTATTAAGAGACTTATCAAAAAAAAAATTGTAATGACCCAAAGTTTTAAATGGTAGTGTATGTAATACAATATAATTATATACTATATAATCAATTACATTATACAGAATTATTATATACATAAATTAAAATAATCAAGTAATTAATTAAATGGTACTGAATATATGAAAAGCTTGCCAATTATCCAGATTTAGCTTTCACCTGCAGTAAAAATGTTGATGCCCTCTTTCTGCCAGGTAATAGTTGGGCGAGGGGAGCCCGTTGCTCTGCAGGGCAGGGTCACATGATTGTTCAAAATCACATCCAGTGTTGACGGGTGTGACTGTATCACCGGAGGTTCTATAAAATATAAATGCAGACCATTTTTAAATCGCAGAAATGTCCAAATGACAAAAATGGTATAGAGAGAAATGAATGTGAGCCTAACATGGGCATTTGTTATCGGTGATCTTATTAGACAAAAATAAAACAAAGAGGCATATTTAAAAGCATAATAGGTTTCAGTGTTTTTGCAATTCTCATACCGTGTACTGTGAGCTGAACGTGTCGGTGTGCGGTGCCTGCAGCATTCTTGGCCACACAAGAGTAACGGCCTGAGTGACTCAGATCGGCAGCTGTGATCTCAAGAGGACCTGAGAGGAACCAAGGAAATAGAAATGTAACATTTAGATTAACTTTAAACTTCAACCGTTCCTTTTTTTCACACTATAACTACATAAAGCTAACCTGACGGTAGTATCGTATAGCCCTCTCCATCTTTAGCTAGTCTCAATCCATCTTTGCTCCAGTATAGGACAGGATGAGGCACTCCGGATGCAGTGCAGCCGATGACCACCGGGGACAGTCTACTCACCACAAGCTCTGTGGCCTCATCAGCAATAGAAGGAGGAACTGTAGAAGGAAATTAATATTAGTTCCTCCTGAAATGCACACGTTGGCTGTGTCCGAAATCGCATACTCCCCTACTATATATGAAAAACAGTATGTAACAAAAGAAGAATGTTCCAATTCAAAAAGTACCCAGATGATCCGGCGAGATTCTGATGTGCACATACGATGAACACTTTACTATCCCATGAGGCTACGGGAGAGGATTTGTGAATAGCAGTGAAGTGATGCTGACTCTGGTAGGTCGCATGATAATGACAACATATAGAAATATATCATACTTTTTTAGCGCCCGCAAAGTAAATACTTATTCAAAATAAGAACCTACTCAAGAGAGTATGCGATTTCGGATGGAACCACACATGTAGATGGATGTCATATATGGCAGTAGGGATTCACCATGTACAGTCAGCTGAATGTCTCGGCTCTCCTGGCCTGCCTCATTGGATACAACACACTTGTACAGCGCTGTGTCCTCTACTGTAGGTGCGATGACAACCAGAGAGCCCGAAGACAACAGCCTGAGGACAGATTGCAAACTGATTAACTGGACACAATCATGAATCTTACTGTGTGTCTTACTGTGCAATATTAAGCATCAGGGTCATATTGTGACCCAAACCAGAAGTAATGCTCATTTGGTTGGTGATACAATAAGAGGTGATAAGAGGAGAGGGAGGAAACCTGGCTGAACCTGTACATATTCTGGTTCTGGTCAGTGTTAAGGGCTTGGGTGTTTTTGGTCCAGCTGACTGAAGGTTTGGGGATGCCGGTGGCCTCACAGGATAGCGTGGTCTGGACGTTCACCATCACAGTGATGTTAGTGGGACCCTCTGCAATGGAGGATGGCACTGGAGTAGGAGAGAATATTTGTGTACTGTATATTAGGAAATTTCCTTGGACAAAGAGCCAATATTTGAAACAGTGATAAGCAAACAGTAGCTTAAACAGTAGGTACACCAGGTAATGGCTTCGGTACCAAGAGAATGCATTAACTGAAAATGAATAGCTTGAATTTAGTGCAAGTCACTTTGGATAAAAGCATCTGCCATAAAATGACACTGTACATGAAATGACTGAAAATACAGGACTGAAAATAAAGACTTTTGGTTTAGTTTTTATATATTTTTGCCACGGCAAAATTTCTAAATGTCATTTTATTTATTTTTTTGTTTACAATATTAATTTAATATTTATATTTAATTTCATTTCAATTATCGAAAATTATTTTTAACTGTGATTTGGTTTTAGTTACAATAACAACACTGTTTTGGATCATATTTACCATATGTACAATTACATTATTGCTTGCATTTCAAGACTCACCATAAACCTGAAGATCTACTCTCTTGCGCTCTGTTCCCGCCTGGTTGGTGGCCATACAAAGGTAGCGGCCTGTATCGGTCACCTGGGCTGAGAGGATGTGGAGTGAACCATCCTCACCAAACCTGTACCTAAACACATAGGGAGTTTGTTAATTCCCATGGACAAAATTGAGAGTTATAAAATGCTCTGAAGTGATCCGTGCTGCTGACCTGGGGTTGTTTCCTGCCAGGATGGATCCATGCTTCCTCCAGGTAATGCGTGGGGTGGGTACTCCATTCACAACACACTCAAGAACCACTGGTTGATTGATATGGACCAACACAGACTGAGGACCATCCTTTATTGTGGGAGGGACTGCAGAGAGAATGTTTAAATCAGTATTTTCCTCAGGAACACAGGTGCCTTAACATATGTAGAAATTGCTGGTCACCATTGACAGTAAGTTTGAAGTTGCGTCTGGTTTCTCCAGCAACATTGCTGGCCACACAAGTGTACTGGGCACCATCTCTCAGCTCTGCATTGTTGATCTGCAGATAACGACCGCTGGACAAAATGCGCACTCGTGGAGACATCTGGAGAAAGCATTGTAAAAGCTATTTAGTTACATACCTGATTTAAAAAAAACTTTGGTGTCAGATTAAAAAAAAAGAAATTATAACATTTACTCAGCAAGGATGCATTAAATTGATCAAAAGTGACAGTAAAGAAATTCATACAAATTATATTTCAAATAAATGCTGTTCTTTTGAAACAGCACAATTGATTTCAACATTGATAATAATAAGAAATGTTTCTTGAGCACCAAATCAGCATATTAGAATGATTTCTGAAAGATCATGTGACACTGAAGACTGGAGTAATGGCTGCTAAAAATTATAAAATCTATAGAAGATCAAAATTTCTTATATACATATTATTAAAACTAAATTAAACAGACACTTAACCACATTCAATTCTTGATAATCTGTGTACATTTACATTTTACATTTAGCAGGCGCTTTTATCTGAAGTGACTTATAAATGAGAAACATAAGCAATATATCATACAGATTTGCATTTGAAACATAAAAAAGCACCGCATCTGTCACATCAGGGTTTTGTTAAATGTAATTCACTCCAGGGTAAAATATTAAATGTTGTTTTCATTGGATACCTTCAGTGGCGCTCCATCTTTAAGCCAGGTGAGGGTTGGAGGTGGAACTGCATCTGATTTACATTCAAGGGTCACTTGTCTGTTTTGCAAGACAGACACATCGTGCACACCTCTGTCTCCAGCAATGTTGGGTGGCACTGTTGGAAAAAAATGTTGTTTGGCAAATTACTGTAGATGAGGTGACTGATTTTATGTTGATATGATGAACTTTGTAATTGCTTTTAAGCCTCACCATGTACTCTGACTAGAAACTCTTTATCATCATCTCCAGCAGGGCTGGTGGCCAAACAGGTGTATCTTCCAGTGTTCTCCACCTGTAAAAAGATGGGAGATAACAAAACATGATTTAAGAACATGTCAGCATGAGAAGCATGGGAGCAAAGATAAGAGCAAGAATGCCACTTCCCATTTTGACACCACATTTGTAGTTTTTACCTGAGCAGAAGCAACTCTGAGCACCTCTCCATCTCTGATGAGCCGTACACTGTCTGTCTGAGGCAGCGGTCGCCCATCCTTCAGCCAGGTCAGTGTGGGTAAAGGTATGCCGTCAGCCTCACAAACCAGCTCCAAGACATGATTCACAACCACAGAGATCTCAGCAGGCACACCAGAGCCATTGATCCGCGGTGGCTCTGAGAGATGGGATAGATGTCCATGAGTCTGTGACAGAAGGAGTCAATTTGGTCTTGTTTTATTTGGTCGCTTTTTCTCTCACCTAGTACTTTGAGGCTGAAGTGGCGGCTTGCGTCTCCAGCCTGATTATGTGCGGTACAGGTGTAGCGTCCGGTATGGTTGACTCTCGCATGGGAAATCTGCAGGGTGGTGTTGTGGTTGAGGAGCGACAGGTGAGCATCTTTCGGCACTGCTGCACCATTTCTCAGCCAAGTAATAGTTGGATTGGGCGTCCCATCTGCAATGCAGATGAAAGAGGCCGTATTTCCTCTCACAACTGTTACTTCTTCTGTGCTGCCTGCCCCGTCCAAACTGGGAGGAACTGAGAAGAATGACACAGTAAATGTATTGGTTTAATACTTGATGGCATTATCAGATAATTTTTTATATATATAATTAAAAAACATTGTTTTCACAGTAAATGCAGCTACATTTTATCTCTGAAAATACACAGGCAGGTTAACTCACCATACACCTGAAGGTTGTAGTGTCGGTTGTCCACGCCAGCTCTGTTGGAGGCCACACAAGTATAGCTCCCACCATCTGAAACCTGTGCACGAGCAATGCTAACACCAAAAATGACAATCAGAAGCCGAGCATTTAGCACTATGAATCATGCCGTCAGCTCCATTCATGGTGAGATATGAACACCTGCCACTAGCAAAATGCGGGAACATGTTCGATATCTTGTGCCTTATCTAACTATCACTGTAATTAACTACAGCTGGACTACGTACTCAGTAAGAATAAAGTAAAGAAATGGGTTCTTTTTGCACTTGGTTGAAATTTGAGTACATTGTGCAAGTGTGCGATAGTGTTTTTATTGTTAACTAAAATTAAAACTATTACAATTATTTTTGTTAATTGAAATAAAGCTGAAATTAAAAAATATATATAAATATTACATACAAAAAAAACCTTAAACTTA
Source organism: Gobio gobio (assembly GCF_949357685.1). Classification (NCBI taxonomy): domain Eukaryota; kingdom Metazoa; phylum Chordata; class Actinopteri; order Cypriniformes; family Gobionidae; genus Gobio; species Gobio gobio. The sequence continues at coordinate 17,413,851 of NC_137105.1, read as the reverse complement.
TTATACGATTTAAACCTAAAATATTGCCTCGGCAAATAACTTAAATACGTTTAAATGGTTAGTTCACCCAAAAATTTTAATTCTGTCATTAATTACTCACCTTTATGTCGTTCCAATCCCGTTAGATTTTCGTTCATCTTCGGAACATATATTAAGATAATTTTAAAGAAATCTGAGCGTTTTCTGTCTTTCCATTGACAGCTATGCAACTACCACTGTGACGCTTCAAAAAGTTCATAAAGAGATCGTAAAACTAATTCATATGAATTAAGCCGTTTAGTCCACATTTTCTGAAGAGAAACAATCATTTTACGTGTTATGGCCTAAAATAATACATGATTGATTAACTTATCCTAACATTTTTTTAACATTCTCTTTTCTAACATTTTTCAATGTACATTTATGAAATGCACTTTCTGTGAAGCTGCTTTGAAACAATGTGTATTGTGAAAAGCGCTATACAAATAAATTTGAATTGAATTGAATTTTATATGTTGAACAGATACATTTTAGGCTTTTATTCACATTTAAACATTCATCAACTCATTCATCAGTTATGATAAATGGTAGCTCATGCATGCTTGCTTGACGTGTGAGAACCAATGAGGTTCATTCTCGTGTGTTAAGCAGCATGTTTGAGCTTCCACAAGAACCAATTAGGTTTGTTCTCGCATGTCAAGCAGGTGCGGTTACGCTTCTGTTTATGTTAACTGATCAATGTTAATATGATCAATGTGAATAAAAGCCTAAATTTAATCAGTTCATCATATAAAGCAATTTGGACCAAACCATTCAATTCATATAGATTTGTTTTACGATCTCTTAATTAATTTTTGTAGTGTCAAAGTGATAGTTGCCTTTCTGTCAATGGAGATTACAGAACTGGCTCAGATTTTATTAAAAATATCTTTGTTTGTGTTCCGAAGATGAACGGAAGTCTTACAGGTTTAGAACAACACAAGGGTGAGTAAATGATGACAGAATTTTCATTTTTAGCCTAAAGTATTTTTAGCCTAACCTAAAGTATTATTTTATGAAGTACTAAAAATACTAAAACTACATAGAGAAAAAAATGTTTTATATGTTTGAAATAAAAATAGCATGTAAAATGTAATTTAGGCAAGGTGTGGCTGAGGGGCAAAAAATGTATTTCCCACGCTGGGATCAGAGGTGGGTAGAGTATCCAAAAACTGTACTCAAGTAAAAGTACAAGTACTTATAGAAACATTTACTCACAATAAAAGTAAAAGTACTAATCACAAGTAAAAGTACTAATCTGAATATTTACTTGAGTAAGAGTAAAAAAGTATCCTGTAAAAAACTACTTAAATAGCTAGTTACTAGTTACTTCATATCATATAAAGCCTATATAACAATAATACAATAACATGTTAATACTTAGATAGATATTGAATTTAAATTGTTATATTATTATCATAATTACATTTCTTTGCAACAAACACAGAAGAGACAAGCATTTTTTTCTGGCATCTGTAGCCCAAAAATCATTGCATATTCTTTGCATTGTATAATATTAACATTTTGGATTATTAGACGATGTCAAAATAAAGTGAACTTGCAGAGTTTTGCGTTCAAAGGGAATTGTAGTGTTTGGGTTGTATGTAAATTTAGGAATAAGCTTTTAGGAATAAGTTTGGCCACTCTAGAGATAAACTCTGGGTTAGTTTTTGGCATATTACAGTAAACTGAAAAGAAGAACATCGTTGTCCTGGCTCTTATTTGTGTTATTTGAACAGTATTAAAAGCTTTTTTCGTAAATTGAATACGGAAGGCGGTCTGCTGGAAGCTAGATATTTTACTTTATAGTGTGTTTAATATGGATATTTTGGATAAAATGGATAAAACCCATCGCTTCAGAAGGCCTTTATTAACCCCCGGAGCCGTTTGGAGTACTTTTGTAATGGAGAGATGCCCTTTTTAGGCTTAACATTTTGGGCTGCCATTCACTGGCATTATAAAGCCTGGATAAGCCAGGACATTTTTAAATATAACTCCGATTGTATTCGCCTGAAAGAAGAATGTCATATACACCTAGGATAGCTTGAGGGTGAGTAAATTATGGGGTAATTTTCATTTTTGAAAATTCATTTTAACTGTGTCTAAGCTAAGACATTCGTTTTCAAAACGAACAGATCGCTGCCTCTGCGCAATACTCACAAATTACTGCGGGAAGGCGGGTATTCATTGATCTAATGTATAAATTGAGGTATATGTCCAAATATTACTAGTAATGTCATACTTTGTAGTAGTGTATCGTGGCGTAAAAATATGTTTGGTTGTAAAATATTTAACCTGAATGAAATTGAAATCCAAGGTAGCTTGTTCACAAACGGCATACACAGATCAGATGTTCAACCAATAAAGATGTTCATCGCTGACAAACAATAGGATGCATTTGCAGATTTGCTTTCAATTGACTGTAACGTTAGGTCCATGGCCAATTCATCCTCTTGATGTTCTTAAATGTCCTGTTACGACTCCGAGTGAGAAATGATTCAGTGCGTGCAGGGAACTGAACAAATCATTCAAGCCATATCGCGAACCAATTCAGACAATTTTGCCAACTTGTTTGATCAAGTCTTTGAACAGAATCGACTCAAAAGAGTGATTCATTTGTGAATGGGGCATCGCTCATGCCCTAGAAAAAGAGACAGCGTGCGCTTGGAATAACTATACGTATTTTAGGAACGTCGCCCAGTGTAACAAAGTAAAAGTACAGTTTTTTCATTAGAAATTTACTTGAGTAAAAGTAAAAGTAACCACATTTAAATCTACTCTTAAAAGTAAAACTTTCCCAAAAAGATACTCAAGTAAATGTAACAAAGCAAATGTACTTCGTTACTACCCACCTCTTCCTGTGATTATCATGATTTAAACATGTTAGATTTCTTACCGGAGGACCTGGCCAGCAGACAGCAGGCGGATCTGAGACGACACTGGAAGCGGCAGACTGTTCTTTAGCCAGTTGAGCTGTGGAGGTGGAGAACCACTAGCTACACACTCTATATTTATTGAGCTGTCCAGAACCGCGGTCAGTTCCTTGGCAGCAGGTCCGTTCCCCTGGATCAGAGGAGGAACTGGGAAAAGGGCATACAACTATCAAATGTCTGGGAAAATACTACTGCTGTGTAGTGAAAAATCTTGTTCCACTTCTCGCACTCAATAGTGACGAGTGCTGTAAAGATACAACTCACCATATACATTCAGGTTGAAAATTCGGTCTTCCTCTCCGGCCTGATTGGTGGCCACACATGTGTATTTTCCACTGTCGGATTTGTGGATGGCTGTCACAGTCAGTGTGCTGCCATCGGGGCTAATTCTGAGGAAAGATTGACTTACGTTCACCCTTATGACTTGTATTGTCTGCAGAGATAGCACTGGATAGATTTATAGCATATTGACACAAAAATCTGACAATGCTCTCACTTGATGTTTTTCTGGGCAGTTCTGCTAATTGTCTTTCCATCCTTCAGCCACTGGATCTCAGGGGTTGGTGTTCCTTCAGCACGGCACACCAGCTGGATGCTGTCATTCAGCAGAACACTCATCTCACTAGGTAACTCAGATCCTACAATGACTGGTGGGACTGAATGACAGACAATACAGATGGTAATTTGGTAAAACTACTAGATGTATGTTTGTTTAATAATGCTTCTGTACCTTGTATTGTAAGATGGTAGTTTTTGCGGGCCTTGCCCTCCACATTGGATGCCACACAGGTGTAAGTGCCGCTGTCAGATAACTGTGAGCGGGCAATCTGCAGCTTACTGCCACCAGACAGGATATGCATCTCCAGAGACTCTGAATTCTCTTTAAAAACAAAAAAACAAGCATAATTTAAAAATGTGACATATGAAGCTTAAGTGATCTGTAGATCATCTATCTCACCAATCACTCTGCCGTTCTTCAACCAGGTGAGTGAGGGAGGAGGGATCCCTGTAGCATCACAGGCGAAGGTGACAGGATTACTGATGGTTTCCACCACACGCTCCACTGCTGGACCGTCCAGCCGTGGGGGAACTGGACAAAGATTGAAGAGAGACTTAACATAAACAGTAGTAGGCTTAACAAAACCATAAGGGCCCTATTTTAGCGATCTAAGCGTATGGCGCAGGTGCACTTAGGGCGTGTCCGAATCCACTTTTGCTAGTTTAACGATGAAAAAAAATGGTCGGCGCACCAGACTCATGGTCTAAAAGGGTTATACCTAGTTTCTTAATGAGTCATGGGTGTGTTTTGGGCGTAACGTGCCATAAACCAATCAGAGTCTCATCTCCCATTACCTTTAAAAACCTGTTGCGCTTGCACCATGGAGGATTCGGTATTTACAAAGACTGAACGCTTCTCCAGAGAGGGATCCTTTTATTTTTAATATTTTAAAATGTCTGTGTGCTGCTTTAAAAAAACACCAAAAATACTGCGATTTCAGTTACCTCAAAATAGCAATGCGCCAACAATGGTGACGCATTATCTCAAAAATAGTTTAAAATAAGCGCGTTCACTCTCGACAGAGTGTTAGCTGTTCAGTTGCTTACTCTCATGACACATAGCAACAGAGCTAAAAGTTTCTTAATATATTGGAGTATAATTAGTAGCCTACATTTACCTGTTGATGCCTTCACAAGCACCCGTAAAAGCTGTTGAGTTGTGTTTGAGAGTGCATCGGCTGAGGACACACCCTACAGTCTATGGGACACACATCTAAATCAGAGACGACAAATAAGAAATACCATGGCAGGCGTCTTTTTAAATGTATGCCAGAAGTGTTTTCTATTTTTATTTATTAAGAATTAAAAATAAGTATAATATAATAAATATTAGTAGCCTATTATAAATAAAATATAAGTAAAATATCATTAGAATAAAATGTAAGTATAATAAAAATAGAATTATTCTTTTTAAAAAGTAAGTTGAAATAATGCAAATTGATGACTTTAACAAACACATAGACAGCCTCGGATAGGTACAGGTCTGCTTACAGTAGGTCTGTCTTTAACAGTTAACAGCTTTCGTTAAAAATAAATTTCCCTTTGGAGAAAATGAAATACAGTGAAAATAGTTTCAGTTATGACTTTTTTTCAGCTGATTCAGTCTATTTAGTTTTGTATCAAACACAATGTTATTTTCGGTGATCGAGATCTGGCAGTAACAGCACATTTTTCCTCTTGGGCAAGCGATCCGTTCACAGCTTACCCTGCTCGTGAAATCCAGCACATGCCAGCAAACCAATGAAAACGAGGGACAAGGATGCCGATACATAACAACGGAGCATAGACGCTAAAGCTGTTGTGGATCTGTATACTCTGAAATTTAAAACATTACAGCCGTTTGGCAAATAAATTAATGACAGAGAGTTACATACGTATAACATTTATTATATTATGTAAGCTTTATGGTACACCTCAAACAAGGGAATTTATAGTAATTTATAGTGTTAATACTAATCAGCGAGTCTATGAATATCTTGGGTATGCAGAGCATTCGCAGCTTGTATGGACCGCACGCCACTGATATATATATATATATATATATATATATATATATATATACACACGTATCTGTTTTGTTTCTCACCATGGATGTTGAGATGGAAGTTCTTGTCCACTTGACCTGCTACATTTGTGGCCTTACAGACATACTGGCCGGTATCTGACACCTGACAGAGAAAGAGAGATTTATACTTCTTGAAACAAACTTTTTACTTTATTTTCTGAAGTAAATGTGAGTGGTACTTGCACATGCATGTACAGTACAAAATTCACCACCATGAATTTGTTGCTAGGTGGCTGCTTACTGGCCCTAAGCCTGTATAAAAATTCTGGTTCCTTGCTCGGGTCTATCCTTCAATGTAAGTCTATGATATTTTTTTCACAAATTTTATCGATAGACCATACATCCACTTCGCTTCATCCAAAGTACCTGCTCATTTTCTTACACACACCTCTGTTTCTCTCAGTTCCAGCATTTGTCCATCAGCCAGTATGCGCAGATTGGCAGTCTCAGTAATGGGTCGTCCATTCTTGTACCAGGTAATGATGGGAGGAGGCACTGCATTAGATTCACACTCCAAAGTAACAGATTTTCCCACCTGTACATTTAACACCACTGGAAGATCCCCACTGCTGTGTCTGATACTGGGAGGGACTGGGAGAATCATATACCAGTAATTTAGATCAGTGACTTCCCAGAAATTAAAACAAAGATTGTCTGCCTTACTCCACTAAATGTTTTCTTAACTATTGAAAAGCTTTGCAGAGACATGCTTTACTCCAGTTTTATAACAATCAAATATAAAACACAAAACATTTACATACTGACCATATACTGTAAGATAAATTATTTTTTGGGCTTCTCCTGCTGGGTTGATAGCCACACAGCCATATTTCCCACCGTCAGACATCTTTGCTTTCAAGATCTGGAGAGTACGACCACCTAGAGACAGAGAATGAGAGTAAGAGGTGGAGTGGAGGAAGAGAGATTTATGTGTAATTTGTATGCAGTGTACACTATGTAGTTCCACTATAATGTGTCAGTAAGCATGTGTACCTGGCATTATGAGTGCATTGGGGCTGGCCTGTATAGGTCTCCTGTCTTTGAACCAGCTGAGGTTGGGAGGTGGGAGTCCAGTGGCCTCACAGTTTAGAGATATGAAATTATTCACCACCACTGTCACATTTTCCTCTCTGACGCCCACAATAGAGGGAGACACTGACAACAAAAACAAACAATCATGATGTCACCAATTATTAGTTATAAGAGTCTAAAGAATTTCCTGAAGCTCAAACAGTAGAGCATGGTACTAGCACCCAGCAAAGTCATGGGTTTGATTACCAGGGAATGCATGAACTGATAAAATGCATAACTTTAGTCCAAAGCAACTTGCATTGCATTAGGTTAGGTATTAGGTTTGCATAAGTGTCAGCCAAACACAGCCACACAAACTCTTCAGTAAACCCCTAGTAACAGTACAGAGATTTAAGACAAATGTCTTGCTCAAAGATAGACTCACCATGCACATGGAGGTTGAAGGATTTCTCTGCTGTTCCAGCAAAGTTTTGAGCCACACATACATAGCGTCCTGTATCTGTCACTTGTGCATTCAAAATCTATAACACACACAAAATACATACAAATTTTATATATAATAAATAATTCAATATTATATATATATATATATATATATATATATATATATATATATATATATATATATATATATATATATATATATATATATATATATATATATCTGTTACTGTTCACTGTTGCATCACAGTTGTAATGATTGATGAATAATTTGTCTCTCACCTGCAGTGTCCTGCCATTGGACAGAAGTCTGTGTGTGCTGTCTGGGGTGAAGGGTTGACTGTCTTTGATCCAGCTAATTTTAGGAGTGGGACTTCCATCCACCTGACACTCCAGTAATGTGGTCTTATTAACCAGCACTGTGACCTCAACAGGCAGGTCACCATCAGCTCCACGAATCGAGGGCGGCACTATCAAAATCCAAGTGCGCAGACAAAAAAGACAAACGAACAATACTTTTAGTTGTTGCCCTTTTAAAAATTAGCATATAAAAAAAGGTTAACACTCAGGTTGGACTCACACAACACTCTAACATCATATTGGATTGAGTCTTCTCCAGCCTCATTCACAGCCACACAAGTGTATCTCCCAGAATCCTTTGCTTGAGCTCGAGGGATCTGGAGGACTCTTCCGCCTGTGTGAGAAATAAAGTTAAAAAACATATGAAATTCTTGTTCACTCATGCACAACATAGTATCAAAGTATCAACATATTTAAATAATTTTTCCATGATATAATCAAAATGTTGCAATGTAGCTTCTCACCAGGAAGGATGAGAACTTTATCATTAGAGCTCAGTAAGTGCCCGTCTTTGTACCATGTGAGGACAGGAGGGGGGACAGCATTGGTCTCACAGTACAGGGAGATGGGATTATTAAGAATCACATCCTTCACGTCTCCATTATAACCAGGGCCAGAGTCAGAGTCTCCAAAGCCTCGGAAACTAGGGGGAACTGAGACACAGACAGGATTTTAGTATTATAAACAGGGATAAATCCTGATAACTGATAACTGCACAAAATCCACAGATAAAAGGTTTAAAACAAGCTGAAAACGAGATCCAGACATAATACATTAAGCAGCCACATAATACATTTGTTGCAGTCATACTCTTTAAAGCTTTCAAACGTTCTTTTGAAAAAAAGTCTCTTGATCATTCATCATATCCCTGTGATGGAAAAGCTGAATTTTCAGCAGCCATTACTTCAGTCTTGAGTGTCACATGATCCTTAAAAAAAATCATTATAATATGCTGATTTGATGCTCATTCAGAAACATTCAGGATTCTTTGATGAATAGAACATTCAAGCCAGCATTTATTTGAAATAGAAATCTTTTGTAACTTTTTACATGTCCTATAGTTACTTTTGATTAAATGCACCATTGCTGAAAAAGTTTTTTTTTTTTTAAATCAAATTGACCCCAAACTTTTGAACAGCAGTGTACATTATATATAGTGTACATTTAATTCTGCATTCTGAACTTGTAAAACCCTGTTCACCTTGTATATTTACATCAAAGTCCTTCTCATCCTCTCCAGCGATGTTGGTGGCTACACAGGTGTAACGACCTGTATCGGACACCTGAGTGTGTTTAATCTGAACTATACGACCGTTTGCTGTGATAGTGAGGTGACCATCGGCTTTCAGGATCTGCAGAAAGAGAAACACAGTAGAGTGAAAACTTAGAACTCCACAGAAATTCTCATAGGAGTAAAAAACAGCATAGTTTTGTCATTTACTGTATGTATTTCTCACCTGGCCATCCTTGTACCACACTAGAGTAGGTGTTGGGATAGCCTGAGCTTCACACTCCAATGTAAGACTGTTGTTAACTTTGATTTTAACCTCTTTAGGGGCCAGACTCTCTCCTGGGATGTCATTTTTATTGATAACTGGAGGGACTGTAAGAAAGGAACATATATAAATAGCTACAGATAACTGACACACAACAAGTGTTATATTCCTATACACCAAAAGGTGGCGATGTCGCTCAGTTCTCACACACACCGAAAACTTTGACCTCATAGTTCTTCAGTGTCTCTCCGGCCTCGTTAGTCGCCACACATGTATATCTCCCAGCATCCTCTTCCTTAGCATTCAAGATCTGTAAAGTGCGACCACCTGTCACAAGATACAGTAGTAAGCCAGCTGGTCGCATAACAAATGTTGGATCTGAACACCTGAATTATTTTATGCTACAGATCCATAAAGCATTCTGACCTGGAAGTACCCTGACGTTGCGGCTGGATTCAAAGGGTGTGCCGTCTTTGAGCCAAGTGATGATGGCAGGGGGGTATGACTGGGCTTCGCAAACCAGAGATGTAGGACTATTCAGTGTCACAGTAACGTCTTCAGCTGAACCTTCTGGACCAGAACCAGCGATGGTGGGAGAAACTGGGAGCAGAAACATAAATAAGTACACACACAAGACTACAAAGAGACATTTTAACTCCCCCCATCAAAACACACCTAACACATTGAGGTTGAAGTGTCTGCTCCTGTCTCCAGCGCTGTTAGAGGCCAAGCAGCTATACCTGCCTGTGTCTGCCACTTGTGATCCACTGATCTGCAGGAAACGCCCATTTGACATCACCTGCAGCCTTGGGTCACTAGTCAATGGTTGCCCATCCTTCAGCCACGTGATCTCTGGAACTGGATTACCTAGACAACCCAAAAAAATCGGTTAATAAGAGGTAAGAGATCAAGACAGAAAATTGTAATTTGTGTCACTCACCAGTGACCTCACAGGCCAAAATGACGTTCTGTCTCTCCTTCACTTTCACATCCTCCACTGTGCCCTCGTTTACAATGCTGGGCGGCACTGAAGTTGAAAGAATAAAGATAAAATAAACGTTTCAAAACTCTAGTGAGAATCCTAGACAACATTTAAAGCATTACATGTGTGCTCCTGACTGAAAGCTGCTCCAAGCAGTAGGTAACAAAAACTATGCTAACCTCTACACTATGCTCCTTGTTTTGTCTTTGCATGGATCCATGGCTAATAAGCCAATCCCAGAATGCAACAAGTGAACATTTCCATCCAAGACTGTAGAAATAGTCAAGGAAAATGGATTAAATATAGCTGTATTCAGAACAAAAATAAAAAAGTGCTCCATATATTGAGTAAGGTAGCAAGCTTTGAGCCGAACGCTGATTTGCTGTAAATTTTATACACAATCTTGTCAATATCGACTATTTTTGCTCTATTCCGGTTACAAAAATAGTTCCAAACAGTCAAGCAAGTTATTTTCATTTTACTGAACAACATAAAATACAGGTTTTTTTACGTGTCTTAAAAAAGCCAGTTGCTAACAAGTGCTGTGTTCATTTGTAAATATTATCTTGATGAACAAAATGTGAAAGTATCATAAACTTATGTAGGTCAGAGAGCTTATTTTCAACAATAATCCAAATCCCAATGGTAAAATCCTGTTTTCTTTTTTCAAAGGGTACTGCTAACTTCCGGGTTGGCCGACAAAAATATAATTCGCGGCACTCAATTTTGTGAGTATTAGTCAGTTTTCATGAGAAGTGCTACTGTTGCGGAGTTGTTGCCTGTGAAGATTGTTTCAAATCAAGAAGTTAGCTGCCTATGTAAACAGCAGACAGACAGCTACAGAAAATAACCATAACTTATGTAAAGTGCTGTGTTACCCAGGACATTTAAGTCAAAGTTCTTCCGCTCCTCTCCAGCAGAGTTGGACACAATGCAGGTGTATCTCCCAGCATCCTCACTTGCAGCATGCATCAAACGCAGGCCTCGTCCTCCTGAGATTATTACAGACATATATCAGACTCATCTGTTGCCATGGTAACTGGCAACAGCACAGGTGGCTGAATGATGGAATGATTTTTGCACATTGAATTAAAATGATAGGCCGTTTGTACTTCTCTTAGGGAATTACTTAATCAGCTATAAATCAAGAGCCTGAGATTTATTCAGAAGAGAAATGCATCTGCAGAACGAATAACGAGTTTCACTTTGTCTTTGAAAAAACAGGCTTCATAAATGTCCCTATTGTTTCTGTAAAAAATGGGAGACCTCAAGTTAACAGCTGTTCAAACAGAGCTTAACCCATCAGAGCAAGTCAAACGTCCCATTTTCACTCTTTAAACGAATAATTATCACTCCCCAGGAGAGCGCTAAGCTGATCACCTGAACAAATACTCTTTCCTTCCCTGGTGTCCCTTTCTCTTACAAATGAGGAAAGGAGTATGTGTATCTTTGGATGAGCTTTGCAATACAGTAAATACGGCTAACTACCATTCTAATCCTCAATGGAGTGGCAATATTACCGACTGAATATGTGATCAATAATATGTCTATCCTACATATTCTGGTCCTGTTTTCTGTCCAGTTCCATGTCTTTGTCTGTGGCATACTGGCAGACAGTCTGAGAATAGCTCAGCACAGATTCACTTACAATGTGGTTCATTTATGCAAGTGACCTCCAGTGGTTTATGATGTCTAAGGTTACAGTGATGGATGTTCCTCATACTTGGTGCTAGCAGAGGATCAGTCTCTGTTTACACTGGAAGCCAATAAATGGAAAGCCTTTGCATGTTCAAATACAAGAACATCTGTCTAACTATTTTTCTTTTCAATTATCCACTGATCTGTGGCATTTGGCAGCTTACTGAAGCGATCTTGTTGCACCTACTTGAGTTATTAATCCTGGTTAACCTAATCCGTAAACTGGTACTGGGCTCTTTACCTAGACTCAGTGGAATAGACATTTTGGAGGAAGACACATGCATTCATTAAAGGAGTTGGTACCTGAGATGACCCGAACAGAGCTAGACATGCTGATCAGCTGGCCATCTTTGAGCCACGTGATGGCTGGTGGTGGCATTCCAGAAGCTTCACAGGTGAGAACAACCGGGTTCTTCACAACAACACTCACATTCTCAGGCATCTGCGTCTGACCGACAATGGTGGGAGGAACTGAAGAGATGATGCACATTAAATGTCAGTATGTGAACAACAACAACAACAACAACAAAAACTATACATAATGGAATAAGTAACATTACTTTACTAGTGATTTGAAAAGTTAGTTTGAATTTTGTTAGTATTATGAACAGTTAAAAAAAATAAAAGATAATATTATAAAATATTTTTAAATAATTAAAATTATTGGAAGACCAGTGGAAATTGAGAAGAGTTTTCTGGATAATTCAGAAACTACACAAAGAAAACTTTGACTGTTTTCTCACCATGAACATTGACATCATATTTCCTGTCAGCCTGTCCCGCCACATTGACAGCGATACAGGTGTATCGTCCGGTGTCGGGCACTTGAGCATCTTGGATGCGTAAAAGTTGGGCCTCGTTAAGTATTTGAGTCCTGTTGCCGGTGCTCAGGGGTCTACCGTCTTTCATCCATGATATGGCAGGTCTGGGCACCCCGTCTACTTCACACTTCAGAGTGATATCTCCACCTCGCGTCACGGTCTCATCCTGATTTGAGGAGCTGATGGAGGGACGAACTGTTTGGAGTGAAGGAAGGAAGAAACAGAGTGAAATAAAGAGGATTACTGTATCTGTGTGAGGTACATTTGAGTTGATTTTTTTTTTCATTTGATTCCGTATCGATATTTATCGTGGTATTAATTTCATACCCTTAATGGGGAAGGAAATGCATTCCACCTGTTTGATACACCTCAAGATTTTTTTTCACCAATTTTAACCGAATTCTGTGTTTTCTTTTCCCTTTCGAGGGAACTGCTGCATCGAATGTACGAATACATTTGTAACCTGAGACGTTTTTCTGTATTCTTAGTTTAATTATTTAATACAAATTTATTATCAAAATTATGCGTCTAATGAAATGAACTTAACATTTCAAAACATTCAATGAACAAAACAAGTTACAAGTATACTGTATAAATTAAAACATGAATGAAAAATTATCTTGGGTATATGCTACCTTATAATAATAATAATAAAAATAAATCAATGTAATGTTTTAATACATTTTATTATTGTTTTTATGTTAGACATTAGTAATATATTTAATAATATATTTCTGTCATAATTTGTTCAATTTCTTCAAGTTATGTTAAGCTCATTCATACAGAGACATGGAGAATATGCACAATATGATACTGAATATGATTTATTTTTTATAAATATCGATTTATCACCTAGTCCAAGATTGAGTGTTCGTGTCTGTAATGTGAGAGAAGATGCTGTACCGTAGACTTGCAGATTGTACTCTTTCATCGCACTGCCAGCTGCACTGGTGGCCAGACAGGTGTAAGAGGAAGTGTCTGCCTTCTCAGCACTTGAAATCTGCAGCTGCCGCCCACCAGAAAGAACACGCACACGTGAATCTCCCTTTAACTCTGAGCCTGGGAGACACATAAAATAATTTACAAACATATAGTAAGGTTTGGTGAAATACCCTAAGCATTACAAATAATTTGACTAATTATGAGAGTATGAGGTTAAAAATGACAAAAAATGTGATGAGTATTGTGATTATTATAATCTGTAGGAAGATGGTGATGATGAAAACAGTCATGCTAAGCCTCACCGTCTTTCTTCCAGGTGAGACTGGGAGGAGGAATCCCACTGGACTCGCATACAAGTGTCATGAGGTTGCCCTCAATCACAGTCAGAGAAGACACCTCATCAGATCCACGGATACTGGGAGGAACTGGAGAAAAACAAATAATAGAGGGAGAAAGAGAAACAATTATATTATACATTATAATTTGACTCAAGTTCAGACTTTATATTATATTTTAAGCACTCACCCCAGATGTTCAGGTTATAATGCTTCTCTGTTTTTCCTGCCACATTGATTGCCTCACATGTGTACCTGCCTGTGTCCTGGACCTGAGCACTGGTAATCTGCAAATACAAAACAATTTATACTATCTAACACCTTTTAAATTAAAATAACAACAATCCAAAATGAACTTCACTTGATGCTAGGGTGTTGTTGTTGATATGTTTCCTATGGTATGCTCATTGCTCAGTGGTTGCTAGGTTGTTACTTTCTGGCCCAAGTCAAAAGTCGCTTATTTGCTGATTGATGTACTGTACCTTCAGAAAGCTGCCGTCCTCTGACAGGCTTAGTCCTGGTTTTCTATAGAGCGGTCGTCCATCTTTCCGCCAGCTCAATGCAGGTGGAGGAATGGCATCGCTCTGACAATGCAACTGCACTGACTGACCGATCAGAGCAGTGTTGTTTACTTCCTCACCCATGATGTTGGGTGGCACTGAGGGACAGAGACACACACACACACACACACACACACACACACACACACACACACACACACACACACACACACACACACACACACACACACACACACACACACACACACACACACACACACACACACACACACACACACACACACACACACACAAATAAATTAATAAATTCCTTGCTGAATAAAAGTATTATTTTCTTTATAAAAAAAAACAACAACAACAACAACAACAACTTACTGACCCCAAACTTTTGAACATTAGTGTAAGCACATAGAAAATTATTTTGTATCAACAACTGAGGTACATTGAAATACACAAATGATAGATTTCATCAGGTTTAGAGTAACAGTGTTTTCTGAGCTCACCATACACATGTAGGTCATATTCTCTGTGCTGTTCTCCACCTGCATTCACAGCCACACAGGTGTAATGACCTGTGTCACTGACCTGCGCACTAATGAATGATAAAACCCTGCCACCTGACAATACCTAGTGAGAGAGGAAATTGAAAACAGATATAACATGTTTATAACATTTAAGCAGAGTTGAGTGCAAACCAATATATATAAGTACGCATGACAGCATCCAAATTCCCAGACGCACAGACCTGGACGCCATCTGAGAAGCTGGAGACAGGTCTGCCTTCTTTAAGCCAGGTGAGGCTGGGCATGGGAACTCCTGAGGATTCACACTCTAACCTGACTGGCTCATTCACCACCACTGTTATCATTCCTCCTTTACTAGAAATTGAGGGGGGAACTAATGGAAAGAAATATTTGATGATCAAAACCAAGAAAGAAATATGTTAGAAAAGCCAAACTTTTGACTGAAAGGTTAACACTCACCATACACCTGGAGACTGTATGTGAGTTCAGTGCTACCGGCCACATTAATGGCCACACATTTGTAGAGTCCAGCATCTGACACCTGCGCACGGTCAATCTCCAGCACCTGACCTCTGCTCAGAATGTTAACACCTGCAGCGCTCGTCAATGGACGACTGTCTTTATACCACGTCACAGCTGCAGACGAAAAGGCATGAGAGAAAAAAACAGGGCCAAAACTACACCATCTGTACTTTTGTAAACTATTGCCAGTTTAAATGTTATATTGCCCTAAAAAAAAACAGGAAATGAAGTATGACTCACCTGGTAAAGGACTTCCTGTGGCCTTACACTTCAGCTGAATTTGGAAGCCAGCAAGGATAGTTTCATTGAGCGTCTCTCCAGCATACTGGATGCTGGGAGGTTCTATAAAACACATGCACAAATTAATTTAAAAAGATGCACGTAAGGGTTTTTAGGTGAATTTCAATCAATTAGTCAATCAATATATATATTTGATTGATTGAATTCATTATAATGAGTTGTTTTTCACATTAACATATAAAGGAGGCGAGTAAATGTGTGCAATTTGTTTAATCGTCATGAAAATAATCACAATATAAAAAATATTAATGGTTCTACAAATAGGAATTATGTCAAATATAATTTCTTAATTTTTTATTTTGATTTTGACAGATTTTTGGAAAATCACAGTAAACTACAATGAATATGCCTGTACTAGTTGTTTTTATAAGTATTTCCTACCATGCACACGGAGACGAATGTGCTGCTGTGCCTCGCCTGCTGCATTAGTTGCCACACACGTATATTTCCCAGCATCCTCCAGCCTGGCCTTCTTTATGTGCAAGACCCTGCCTGCAGATTCCAGCTAAATGCCAGATGGAAAAATAAAGAGAGAGGAGATAGTACATGTGGTTATGTAAACCTCCTCAAAGACTTGATTTACTTTGGCTTCTGTCATGCTTTAAAGTCTGACCTTCTGAAATTCTTGTGTTGTGTCCACAGGACGGCCATCTTTGAGCCATGTAATGCTGGGAGGTGGAATTCCACTGACTACACACTGAAGGCTGGTTGATGTGTGGAGGACCACTGACCTCTCAGCTGGACCGGTAGAACGGATAGCTGGGGGGACTGACAATGCAAACAAACAATAAACAATGTTAATTTACCACAAAAGTACCTGAAACTTGTTTGTAACTTAGAAGAACCTGAAAAGTCACCTTAGACCTCCCTCTCCGTGAGCAGTTAAGGTAAACATCAAATTAAAATATTAGCAAAAATTGACAGATCATCAATAAAAATCTGTAATGATCATTACCATGTACAGACACTTTAAACTCTCTCTCTTGTTCTCCAGCCTCGTTGGTCGCTACACAATGAAAAAGCGCTGTATCAGAAACCTGAGTGCGCGAGATGACCAACCGACGGCCGTTTGATGTTATCCGCACCCCTTCGCCCTGCCTCACTGGTGCGCCATCCTTCAGCCACCTTCAGAGAGAGACAGATGCAAATGAGTGACATTTCAATTCTACTTGTACAGTGTAAATATGTGCGCATGTACTGAAGTCCTCACGTAATAGCTGGAGTAGGTGTGCCTGTAGCGTAGCAGTCCAGCTCTAGGATGTTGTTGAGGATGACCGTGGCATCTGTGGTGTCGCTTGCCCCATCAACAACAGGAGGAACTGAATAAGCACACACAATAATTATGGTCAAACACTACAGCATCTCTGGAATTGTCTTTGAAATAATGCGTGACAAACTCACATAATAAAAACACATAGAGAGTTAATACATGCTTGGGTCACATGGATGCTGACTCTAACATTGCCCTTTAATCTTGTTGAATCTTTTATACATTTCCTTCATTTGTTGTTAACCACTTTACTGGCTCATAAAATACTTTGCTGTTGATTTCCTGCAATGTCATTCCAATGATGCAACACAGAAATGTGGACTGACTGATTGTGGCGGTCTGTTGGACGCATGTATTAAGAACGAAATGGTGTCCAGATGTTTAGAAGATCAATGTGCAGGTCAAGACATGATCTGTCTGGCTCATGTACACACAAACACAAGACACAGAAGTTCCTGTTTCCTGTGGATAGTGAATGATGAGATGCCTGAAGAGATTTAGAAGTACTTTGTTTTCATCTCCTTGTTTAGGTGACAGATCACAAAAAAATGTCAATGCGTGTCCTTTTACCTAAGACACTGACGTCATATTTGATCTCCCTCTCTCCAGCAACACTGGTAGCCACACAAACATATCGACCAGCATCAGATGGAAGCGCACTGAGGATTTCGATTTTGCGACCCTGCTCTAGAACACGCAGGTTCTCTCTAGCAGCCACGGGTGAACCATCCTTTAGCCAGGTCAGTGAGGGAGGAGGGTGACCTTCAGCTTCACATTCCAAAATCAGAGATTTACTGAGCACAACCTTCATGTCTGTGGGACCATCAGAACCGGCAGTGATGGAGGGGGGAACTGAATGATGACAAAAAAAAGATTACATGTGGGGTTACCAAATGCTAAAACAAATATACACTACAAATTATAAAAAGGTTTGTGGACAGTAAGATTTTTAAAAACTTTTTTAATTCTCTAATGCTCACCAGAGCTGCATTTGTTTGATCAAAAATACAGAAGAAAACAGTAATATGGTACTGTATTAGTGCTGGGCGGTATACCGGTTCATACCGAATACTGGTATTTATTTATTTTATGATATGAATTTTGATTATACCGCAATACCCGTATGTGTTGCGTTCGGAACGCGGCGCAGTGCATCACTGTTCGAGGAGTCATGTTTCCCTGTAGTGAGAGCACAGCTGAGCTCACATCACAGCCTATGGTAAGTCCCAAATCACCCCCTAAAGCCTCATTCACTATTATTCCCTTGATCCACTTATATTGTTCACTTGAAAGAGTGAATGAAAATGAGTGCGTGAATTCGGACAGCCGTTGTGTGTACATCAGCTGTACACTCGTTATTGTGGTGCAAAGTGAGATTGAATGAGTGCACTCAATAACGTCCACTATGGTTTCGGACACCACTACAGATAGCTGTCCCCTCAAATAAGCAAGCAAGCAAGCAAGCAAGCAAGCAAGCAAACAAAGCAAGCACATTTGATTTATATAGCACTTTTCTAAACAAGTTAATGCAATTCAAAGTGCTTGACAAATAACCAATAGATAGGCAATTAATACAATTAAATTGAGTAAATAACAATTAAAAAGTAAAATAGACCCATTAAGATACATGAATCATGATAAGATTAGAATTTATAAAAATCTAATTATGAAAAATAAAATACAACATTAAAAACAAAGCAAAACTCAAAATATAAAATTATGGCCAGACTAAAAAGATACGTTTTTAATTTAGATTTAAAACTATTAATGTTTTCAGCACATCTTATGTTCTCTGGAAGGTTGTTCCAGAGGTGAGGAGCATATATAATACCCTATTTGAGGTTATAGGGGGCGATTTCGGATTCAGCCCTTGATTACAGCGGAGAATTCAATCTGCACGCGGTGTGTAGAGAGAGCGGTTTCTGCGTGGAGCTGAGATTAACGTTCTCCACATGGATCATATTATAGCACATATAGACCCGAGCGAGCGCGTTTAAGTTTTTTTATGGACATATTACATATACTGTAGTGCTCTAAACATAAACTGTATGCGCACATATTTCATCACGTCTTCTTCAAATGAAATGTAGCCATAACGTTATGCAAAGGACACTGAACCTGTACGTCTGATCACGACCGCGATGACACGATGGGTTATTTTGATACACAGAAGATGATGTAAGTTAATAAATAGACTGACAATTCAAATAAGAATGGGCAAAAATGTAAATGTAATGTCTTTATTCTTTCTGTGTTAAACTGACGTGTGTCGTTTGTTCAGAGACTGTAGTGCTCTTAAATGCATTGCAAATATCCTTCGACCTTCGATTAGATTTTTAAAATGCTTAAGGTGCCCTCAACTTTTCTATCTCCATGGTCATATTTTAATATGCATGATGAGCGTGTTGCAGATCTGTGTTTTATTGGTTGTTGTCTCCCTACAGCATCATTTTGTGGGGCTTTTGTAAACCTGTATTAATTCTAGTGTGGAACTGTTCTACAATATTCACTCATCATGACAGTAAAATAGGGCATTCTAGTCAATCTACTGCAGTATATCCTCACACGATCAGTAGAAAATGTGGTTAACACCCGGTCATGCATAGGGGAAAAAAATACCGTCATATACCGTGAAACCGATATATAATTTTGAAAAATACCGTGATATACATTTTTGGTCATACCGCCCAGCACTATACTGTATGTATAAGTATAAGCTTCTATGATACTTTGTTTTTATTTACTGTTTATTCCTTTATTGTAAAATTAATTTGAGTCTAAAAAAAATGAACCAATATACCTTAATAACAATTAAAAAAATAAAACACTAAAGCACTATCTAGCAATCCCTCACCATAGACCTCCAGCTCATACATTTTCTCAGCGGTGCCGGCCACACTGGTGACTTTACAGGTGTACTGTCCAGCATCTGATATTTGAGCTCTTGAGATCTTAAGGAACTGCCCTCGGTCCACATATTGGGTCTGTCTGCTGGACAGAATGACCTCTCTGTTCTTGTACCATGTGATGGCAGGGAGTGGCACACCCCGTACCTCACACTCCAGAGTCACCACATTACCCAGCAGAACTGTCACTTCAGAAGATGCGTTTCCTCCCTTAATGCTGGGTGGCACTGAGTTGGTAGAATAAAAGAACAGACAGAAAGGGCAGGATTTCATATTTAGAATTTTCTCAATTCTGTTGATATGAAAACCATATTTGAAAACCAAGACATTATAAGTAAAATTACCAAAGATACTGAGGTTAAAATCTTTGGATTGCTTTCCTGCTGCGTTGGTGGCGCTGCACTGGTATCGTGCCTGGTCACCTAAGCGAGCACTCTTTATCTTCATCTGCTGTCCTCTGTTTGAAACTTCAATATTGGGGTCATCTAAAAACACTGGCCTAAAACACAGAGTGAAAATGACAGATAACGCTAATTCCACTAGTATTGTTTCAAAATGTAAGAATCAGGGGGGGGAATTCACTGAAAATGTATTACGCACCTGATAGTGTTTATTTGTAGCGACAGTGCTGATTTAGCACCTTATTAGCAAAAGGAATTAAGCAAATCAAGTAAGGATGCAAACATGCCCAACATCCTCTGTGCTGGGTTTTGGAGGATGTCAAAATTCATTTACATGCTTTCCGTGAGTGGTAAAGCACATTAATTGTGTCAGGCAGGCGTTTTGTGAATCTATGATAAGCATGATTTGAAGAGTAAAGATGTATATGCTTGAAACATTGACAACAAATGTAACTACTCATGCATTTAGTACCTGGTTTAACTGGGTTTCGGGTGGTTAGCGAAAAAGCGCAAAAACGCTTTTTAGTGAATTCACCCCTCTGTTTTTTCTTGATTAGATATATAAAGTTTTCTTTACAAAGCTTTTTGTAACTTACTTCCTGTCTTTGTACCACTGAATTGTGGGAAAGGGATCACCTTTGACCCTGCATTCCAGAATGATCTCCTGATTAAGCACAGCAGAGAGGTCATGTGACCCAACTGTCCCGATGATTGTAGGAGGAACTAAACAGAGGAAAGACCATATAATAACACGTAATACCAGCTCATAAAAAGACAACATTGTTAATGTCAATCACAGTAAGTTGATGCTATTACAGATTAACTTACCCAAAACATCTAAGTAAAAGTCTCTCTCTGTACTTCCAGCAATGTTGATGGCCTTGCAGGTGTAGCGTCCAGCATCTGCAACAGCCGCTTTCAACAGCCTGAGAGTTTTGCCCTTCTGCAGAAACTGCACATCGCTGCTAGAAACCACCTGGTTAAATGATACAAGCTATTGAGAAATAATAAATAACAACTAATATTAACAGAGTTCCTTTAATTTTAACTCTACTTATTGACCTATTTTAAAAATACTGATTAGGATAAATAACTTCAAATATTAGTAAAAAGCATTAACAATAATTAAAAAAGAAATATCTGCTTTTCTAACATGAATCTGAATCAGCAGCCTTGAGACGGCTATCCCTGGAGTGTGATTAGAGATTTCCTAATTGTTGACTTCATTCTGAAATTGATTCTGGTAAAGGCACATTTATGAGAAGATTGGGGTTTTTATGACCTGTTCTTGGAGCTCAAACTCAGTAATCGGAGGGAACTCATTTGTGATTGGCCTCATTGAAGGAAATACCACTTTTATTTCTCATTAGGCTTTTTTTTTTTTACAGGTTTATGCACATTTAACAATGTGATTTGCAATGCGCTTTGCAATGCAATTTGCAATGCGCTTAACTTCCCAAATGTGACGTAATTCCAAACCGAATATTCAGCTGGAAATATTGTTGAGGTGGATTTTATTTTCTCCACTGGGAAGTGACTGGAATGGAATGTATTAGGCTATGGTATATTTTTTTTATGACATTGTTTTTTTTTTTTTTTTTATCATAGTCTTGGCTAGATCTATAATAAGGAGTACAGTTCTTGGTTAGGCCAGCACAAAGGTTGCTTCAGAAACAAAGCCCCCCCCCTTTAAATTGTGTTTGTTTTTTTGTGCTGCTTTTTTACCCTAAACAATCACGTACATGGATTATGTAATGTAATGGGATCAATCTTCATCGCATGTTATTTTTAACATCGAACCATTGGCCAAACGGTGGCAATGTGAATTTGCTTCCCGCATCAAGGAGTGGGTTAATAAACAGCAGAACTGACCGCGACTCCATCTTTGTACCAGGTGATGACAGGTACAGGTGTGCCTGTGACATCGCACACCAGGTTGGTCGGTTGATTCATCACTACAGAGACATTGGACAGCAGGCCAATGTCTCGAATATCAGGTGGGACTGGATTAAGGGGGAGGAGACAGAGAAGAGAAAGATTGTGAAATGTGCTGAAAGCGAAACAAGCTTAAGAAATGTTTTAAACTGTTACACTAACCATTGACCTTAAGCTGGTATTTTTTCTCTGTTGTACCAGCATCATTGACAGCCATGCAAGTGTACTCCCCATTATCCAGAGGGGACACTGAGGCCAGGATAAGAAGAGTGCCATCCTCCAAAATAGACACACCTGGCTCATTCCCTGTTAACTCCTGACCATTCCTAAACCACTTTATTACTGGCTCAGGAGTGCCTGCAACAGACAGAATAAAGGAAGTTGAGTAACAATTAATAAATACATATTAAATTAAGCCATATTGTGAATATTGCAGTGATTTTAAAGCAATTTTTGACCATTATGTGTTTTAAAGAAGGTAACATTAGACTAGATTTGCTATCTTTCATTGTCTTGCAGCTCATGAGTATGTTGAGACTGGAATGTTTAATTTCATGTTTGATTTCCATGAACCAGATTAAGCTGTCACTGAACTGATTCAAAATTCTGATTGAACTATTTGATTGTCATCACACAATAACAGAAGTCTCTGCATAGTTTTTTTTTTTAATATATTAAAATGTTTTAGTAAAACATACATATACACCCGTTCTAAAGTTTGGGGTTAATAATACAATATCTTTTTGACAGAAATGAACTTTTTTATTTAACAAATTCTAACAGATCATTACAATGATCAAAAGTAAAGACATTTATAATGTTACAAAAAGATTTTTGAATAACTTCCTAATTTTAAAATATATTGAAATAGAAACATTTTCATAATAGTACTGTTTTTACTGTAATTTTGGTGAGCACATCCTCATTTAATACTCACAGACCCTTACCGACCCCAAACTTTTGAACAGTATTGTACGTAGGTAAATACCCCTATTTATTACCATATACTGCATTGGCCCATAAATGACAATTATTAAATAGGATCCTTGATTTAGTGAAAAACATGTACTGATTTTTTTCACTAAATAAAAAAATCTAGATTATTTTAACTAGTGTTTTAGTTTTTGTATTGAACATTTTTATATCAAAAACACTTTTATGCCATTTCAGACCAAATATACACATATCAATATATTTAATATTGTCATTTTAGTTACATCGCCCAGTTCTAGAGACATATTAGCATCTAGTGATCTTATTGTATGAATGGTGATTTCTGATGATTCAGGTGCAGGTTCACCTTTGGCAGGACAGGGGAAGGCAATCTGCTGGTTTGCCACTCTTTCTTGTAAAGGGCTGTTGAAAGGGGGCTCAGAAACTTCCACCACAGGAGGGACTGTGGAGGGAAGGAGGCAATACATAAGATTCATAGTTCACTTAAAGCTGAATAACTGCAAATCACAACTATAGTTGCCAACATCTGCCTGACCTTGTACATGGAGCTGAATAGTGGCTTCATCTTGTCCGGCGATGTTGGAGGCCACACAGGTATAGACGCCCTCATCCATAAGCCCTACTTTGTTCAGAGTCAAAGCCCCATCTGAGATCCTATAATGAGACCCATCCAGCAGGGTGGTGCCATCCTTCAGCCAGGACACAGAAGGTTCTGGGACTCCCTGTGCGACACAGGGCAGGTCTATGGAATGTCCCACCTGCACTTTCATGGCTCGAGGACCTGCACGGATGCTGGGAGGAACTGAGAGGGCAAAAAGAGAGAAAGCAGTATTAAGAGGAGAGTAAATAAGAAAGAAAGTACATTTTATTTATTTAGAACATTTAAAAATAGCAGAACTATCCAAAGTGCTGAACAGAGTAAAGAGAAAAATAAATAAAATAGAAACAGAGTAAAACCAAACAACAGTAAAACTGAAGTATGATAATATTAAAATGCCAGGGAATAGAGATATGTTTTCAATTTTGATTTAAAGATGATGATGGAAGGTGCAAGGCGAATGTCCAGAGGCAATTGGTTCCAATTGGCGGCAACGGAAAAAGCTCTATCTCCCTTAGTTTTTAGACGAAAGCGAGGGATGGATAAAAGAGCCCTGCCTGAAGATCTTGAAAATTTGGAAGATTACAGAGGAGCAAGAAGATCTTTAAGATATCAAGGAGCTTGATCATTAAGAGCTTTAAACACAAACAACAAGATTTTAAACTGAATTCTAAAATGGATCGGGAGCCAATTAAGTGAAGTGAAGCTAAAATTGGGGTGACATGATCATATTTCTTTGTCCCGGTCAGTAGTCTTGCAGCTGCATTTTTTACTATCTGGAGGTGTGTAAACGGTGACAGAGGAAGACCCAGGTTCAATGAGTTACAATAGTCTAAGCGTGAGGAAACAAAAGCATGAAAAACCTTCTCAAAGTCTTGGAATGACAAAAATGATTTAAGTTTAGAAATAATCCGCAGTTAATAAAAACAGAATTAATTTGTTTGGTTAAACATAATTCAAGTCCAAGATGACACCAAGGTTCCTAAACTGGGAGGAAACTGAGGGGAAGTGATTACCCAGCTCCTCAATTTTTGGGGGACCAAAAACAATTGTTTCTGTTTTGTCATCATTAAGTTGGAGAAAATTATTTGATAACCATTTCTTAATGTCCCGGATGCATTCCAACAAATGGAACCACAAATGGAATCGCCAAGGTTCAATGGCAGGTACAGATGTGTATCATCAGCGTAAAAATAAAATGAAACATTGTGCTTCTTAAAAATATCCCCCAGTGGACGCATATATAAGTTAAAAAGAAGCGGACCCAAAATAGATCCCTGAGGTACTCCACTAATAATAGGGGCAGAAGATGAAGAGAACCAGAGTGAAGTAGAAAACACATGTTCTTGCATAGGTGTTGAACATATGCAGTAAAAATGATAATTTTTTCATAACATGAAATTGAAGGGATTTGTTGTGCAAAGCATTGGCTGTGCATAAAAATAGCAACCTGTCCTGTCCTTATTTGCCCTTGTAAGAATCTTTTTTGGGTGTTAATCTTCCTGATGAGACATTTGGTAGCTGTGATAAACAGCACATTCCCCTTTGCTGCAGCTTTCATTTCTCAGACTCAGTTCTGCAAAAGTATCTGCTCACAGTTTTACGAAAAACTATAATCCAAGATTAAATTGACTAAGGGTTTAATTGTCTGGGAGTACTGGCACTCACGTCATGTCCCAAATGTAAAAAAGCCAGTACCTGAAATCCAAAAATCGCATTTCAAACATGTCTGTTTAAACTCTAATTTGGTCATATATGGTAAAAAATGGTACTTAGCAAATGGTACTTATCTTAGCATGGACTTCACTGAGCAAAAAAACAAATTACGAAAGTGCTCGGATATGTGCCTACCCTGGGAAAATGCTTTTTATGTTTTTTTACGCTTTTTATGTTTTAAAAACATAAAACACATGGAGGTACTTACCGATATAAATGTGGTGTGTGATGTGAAATTGACTATCAAATTGTCATTAATGCTTGTGCAGCATTGTTTTATAGTCAAAATTTATTTTATAGTTGTGAGTACGAGCAGAGCACTTGAAATCAGCTCAAGATGTGTATTTAAATACGACTGATTGAAGCCTGATGTCACCGCAAGACCAATGTGGCAAAGTGATTCATTTAAACAGATGAGACCGTTTTTTTAACACCTCCGGGCTGATGTGTGTTCATAAGAACTTCTATGGCATGAGATAAAACTGTTGTTGCTTTGATAAACCAATTTCACCTGCAAGCATAAATTGTGAGAGTATCCAAGTAAATAAATGTGTTCTGTTTCTCTTACCCAGCACGCTGAGTTTGACTGTCCGAGTGAAGTTTCCAGCTATGTTTGTAGCCACACAGAGGTACATGCCGCTGTCAGTCACACGTGTTTCTATGATCCTCATGGAGCCTGATGGCAGCTGATTGTGTCTATGTGAGAAGAGGTTACATTAGAAGGAGGAGAAGAGGCTAAAATGTGAGACTAACTGTTCTTTAGCATACTGTATGTAAAACCACACAGGTGCTCCTGGTTTACAGAGAAGCTTCCGAAATTATACCTTTGTTTACTTTCATGGTGAGCTGAAAAGGAGAGTTTAATTACAGTGTAATTTTTATCTGACCGCAATCTTTCTGCCTCTAGGCAGTAAACATCAGTCCTTGGAAAACCATACAGAAAAAAGCATGCTACCTGCATACAAGATTTATAGTATTTAAAAGTACGATACAAGTGTCTTAATTAAATGTCATTGTACATACATTTTATAAATCTGTACACAAAATATAAAACAATGCATGCAAGCTTTTTTGTGCACATATCATGCATGATGATTTAATTTTCTGATGACTTCTAATTAAGAAAATGTGAATAACTGAGTGACTGACTGACTCTACCGTTTAAAAGTTTAAATCGCATTTAAAATGTTTTTCTACTCCACACATTCACCAATGGTGACCAGGAGCAACCCACAAGCCTTTTCAGAGATACTTTCACCTAGTCGCCTTGCCATAACACCTTGACCCTCGTCAAAGTTGCTCTGATCTTTATTCCTGTCCATTTCTCCTGCATCTAACACGTTGATTACGGGAACTGATTGTTTGCTTACCATCTAATCAACCCAGATCTTAATACTGTAAGTGGCCTTGTTAGGAGATGATCAACGATATTCACCTGTGATAATTCACCGGTCATAATGTTTAGCTCATCAGTGTAACATTTAAAAAAAAATTATAACAATGTAAAAGTCTTTACAGTGACTTTTGATCAATTTAAAGCATCCTTGCTGAGTATTAATTTCTTAAATAAAAATCTCCAAACTTGACCTCAAACTTTATGTATGATTAGATTTTGAATATCTGCAAGACTTTATATCTTTTTTGAAGATTATTTATTAATCATTTAGGAAATTTTTTCAAGCATATGGACATTTCATAAATCATTTGTAGTAGCAATAAAGAAATTATTGTACGTTGACATTTAAGATTATCATACTGTTTTCTTAATAAATAAGATCCCAACTATTTGTGTATTTTTTCACATATAACTTGAATAGTTCGTCCTGAAATCTGTAAAAAAAAAAATATATATATATATAGACTTAAGCAAAATTGATACCTGGGAGAGAAGGGGGAGATGAGCTGCTTGTCTTTGGCCCAGGTGATGATGGGAGGAGGTATGCTCTCCACCTCACATGGCAGTGTGACATCATCACCCACTGTTACCGACATCTCCAACAGCTTGTCTGAGATATTCTGTAGCTCTTCTCTATCAACACCTCTCGGCCTGGGCTTCACTACAAGTTTTCAAAGACATACAGTACATGCAAGTACAACAGGGTGAGATTGGAGGATACACCAAACTAATACACAGGAAACAAACAAAGCTGAGAGATGTTTTACAGAATCAAAGAACCACAGAGGACCAGTAAAACTGATCAGTAGATTGAGCTGCTCTAACCGTAGATGGTGAGCTGGACCTTTCTGGAGCTGTATCCAGCAGCATTGGTGGCTGTGCACACAAACTCGCCCGATTCTTCACCACTGGGGGAGACAATGTGAAGACTCCCATCCTCACCCAGAGAAAACACCCTGCCAGTCAGATCCAACAACTTCCCTCGCTGGAGAAACATCATCACACATTCATTTAATAGCAGCATCAGGGTGCAATGTAAGGCTGAAATAGTGAGACTGATAAATTAAAGATCTGCAAATTTAGTGGTTTTGCATGTAGATGTAAAATTTGAGAAGTCAAAATATCAAATAAGCACCCAACAATATATATATATATATATTTTTTAATTACAATAAAAAAATTAAGCAATAACCCTTAACAGAGCATGATGGGCTCTGTGCAAAAAATAGCTGTTTTTCAGACCAGATAAGCTTTTCATCAAAAGTCAGTACCCTAAAAAAGTTTTTTTCCCTGTCCTAATCCTTATTGTATGAGCATGTGTGTGAAAGAGAGAGAAACAGAAATGAGATGCATGTACCTTTGACCAAGTGATATCTGGTTTGGGGACTCCATGTGCACGACATGGCAGAGAAATGGGCATCCCTTCAATGGTACTGAATACTTGAGGGCCGTGTTGAATAGTTGGCATCACTAGAGAGAAATTTGAAAAAAAATTTTTTTTAGAATAGAAGCACTTGGTTGAGTATGAGGAGGGATTTAGGAATACTAACATATGTGCAACACTGCACAGGAGGTATTCTAATAGTTTTTAGGATACTGTACAGGCCATGTACTCTTTCCTATAATAATGTAGTCTCAGAATTTCACTTGGCCTAATTGATTTCCATCGGTGAAGGTAGACGGCTTCCTTAAGACTGATTGCATTTGAAAAATGAGAGTTTTTGTCTCTGTTATTTCTCTTCAGAAGTGCTCTGCTCACACTGCTGGTTCTGTTTTTAATTCTCAAATGAATGAATGATGAGGACATATTTAGTGAGGCAGAGGGAAATAAAGGCTTATTGTATACAGTTATGGAAGGGAGGAAGCCGAAAACTGGCCTATGTCATAGTGGTCTGGATCCACAGAAACGAAATCTTTTACAACAGGCCTGATTCTGCATTGTCATTTAAAGGATAGATTTGATTAAATATTTTATATTTTTGTGGAGACCATGATACCTTTTTTCAGTATTCCGTGAGAACAGAACTGCATTTATTTTTAACATTATTATAATTATTTTGTAACATTATACATGTCTTTACTGTCTCTTTGATCAGTTAAATGCATCCTTGTTGAATAAAACTATTTATGTCTTTAAAAAAATGTTACTGACCCAAAACTTTTGAATGGTAGTATATTTCATTATTTGTGTATGTTTTTGTTTTACGTCTTACCGTAGACGTTAAGTATGGTGGTGCGGTTGCTGGATCCCACCACATTTTCAGCCAAACAGGTGTATTGCCCCCCATCCTGCTGACTGACCCGTTCTATATGTAGACTACCATCACGTCTCACGGTCACATATGGGCTTGATGTAACCTGACATATGGTCACGCACAAGTACACATTTAAATCATACTTATCATTGTGACTGTGTAAAAATATTGAACAACGACATGAACTGCACAGACTTCAGGACCTATGTGTTTGTGTGTGCACATGTGTTAACTCACCAAGCCATTGTCATGTAGCCAGTGTCTCTCAGGAAGAGGGTTTCCAGCTAGTAAGACACAGGGAAGAGTGACCTGCTGGTCCTGTATCACACTGACCACTGTGGGACTCAGAGCTATTAAAGGAGACACTGCACACAAAATACACATATCAGGATGGTAATATTTACAGTATTATGGAAGTATTACAGAGAAACACAAATATGTTCAAAAGTTTGGGGGCGAGTAAATTTTTTTCTTTAAAGAAATTAATACTTTTATCCAATAAGGATACATTATAGTGACGACATTTAGAATGTTACACAAGATATTTGTTTCAAATAAATGATGTTCTTTTTAACTTTCTATTCATCAACGAATCCTTAAAACATTTCTCACAGTGTCCACATTAAAAATGAAGCTACTGTTTTCAGCATTGATCATAATAAGTAATGGCAATCACCAAATCAGCATATTAGAATGATTTATGAAGGACCATGTGACACTGAAGCCTGGAGTAATAGCTGCTGTTAATTAAGCTTTGCCATCACAGGAATAAATATATTTTAAAAAATATCTTAAAACTGTTAATTCACAGTTATTACGATTACAAATAAATGCAGCTTTAGTGAGCATAAAAGACTTCTTTGAACACATTTAAAAAATCCTTCCAAACCCAAAATTTTGAACGGTAGTGTATATGAGAATCCTACAAATTTTAATAGGGTAGTTTCAAAAAGTCTACCTGCTACACATACCACACTGAAAATAATGGGCCATTATTTTTTATTACGCATCCTGTGATTTTTTAATAAAAATCTGATCATTTTAGATGTGATTTTCCTAATTCAATCAGACAGAGGATGGTTAAGTCTCCACTGGAAACACTGACACTGAAAACTCAGTGGACTGGCCACACCTCTGGTGTTTTGCTTGTTAAATTTCCATGGATACCTTGGAATACACATAAAAAGTGTCACTGGGGTATTAGGGCTAAGCAGAGCAGAATTATGGGACGGCTGAGACACACTGTGAAACCTCATTAGTGACCTTTAGCTTCAACTCGATGTTATGTTGTTTTTAAAGGACCACAAAAACACAGGCACTCCCTCACAAGCAGAGATACGCTTACACTGGAGACATTTCTGATCTAACACAGTGTGATATTCAACATGACAAAACCAACAGACCCTTGATGAGGTTTTGGTATGATTCTTATCATTAAAAAGCCTCCAGCTGCCTCCAGTCACAGTGTAAACTGTATTGATCGAAAATTTGTTTTTTGCCTTCTCTTGAAACCTACTAAAAGTGCACCAACATGTACTCCCAGTGTTTACCATACATTTATTTATTTGTGGTGGCCTGCCACAATATCAACATTGGCCACCACAAATAGATTTCAGTGCATCCCATTGATTAACTAGACTGTGGCGGCCCGGAAATATATTTAAACTTCTCATAATAACATAAAAGGTCTTTAATGTCATGTTTTGCACCATAGCTGTCAAACTAAAATCGATAGTGATAAGGCTTTGTGTCCGTATCAAAAGACTGTCCGTTTGTGCTGCGCAAAGAGAAGTGCACACTTCACTCATGCGATCAGCATATGATCAGCTCCGTAGGTTTGATTCTCAATATCAGTTCACAGTGAATGAATGCAGTGAACTCCATCTGTGCATGTGCTGATTTTAGCGAGCATTTGGGAACGTAGCGGGCACCAGTTACGCATTATTTTTACATTTGCATAGTTGACATTTATAGCATTTCACTAGATTTGTAGTGAGACACATTTGTTAACTTGTTTTCTGCCAAAATAATAGCTTGACTGCAGTTTCCGTCAAAATTAAAGCTCACAGTTTTATCTTTTGCATTTATAGAATTTAGGACAAAACTAATAATGAAAGTTTAATATATTTTTCAGCGCATTTGTTTTACAATATATGGCTATTACTGTCATAACATTATTGCAGAATCTGACTAAATGTTATCATATGTTCTGATTTTTGTAAATACACTCCCGTCTAACATCTACAATGTAACTGAACAAATACATAAATGTACCAAAGTATACACACAGCAATGCATTTTAGATATTTTAGTGTTCACATCTGGTGCAGTATATAGCCCTCGCCACAGAGAATGAATTTTAACTAACTCTTGGCCTTCTATTATAGCACCCTATCTCTCTTAACCAGAAACACATATACCCCTGAGCCTTTTACTGTAAATTCATATGGACCCAAACTTTGCAAACTAAAGCTTATGGGCCTCAGGCCAAGAAAATGTGCATGTGACTAAGATAAAGTAAGTGCAAACCAATTAATATCCCACACCAGCTTCTTCCTTCAAGAGAGCTGCTGACAGAAGGATCAGCATAAACATAAAACATATGCTGCAGTTATGTCATACCGAGTCCAGTGACAGTGACTTTGGCTTTGGCCTGGATTTTGCCGAAGTGGTTTTGAGCTTCACACACATAGGTGGTCTCATCCTCTACCCAGAGGTCTAAAAGGCAAAGGACAGAAAATCATATGAACCCTTTGCAATTTGTAAAATTCATTAAAACACTATCTTTAAAACAGTATCTTCTTATAAATAATGAAAAGTAAATAATAAGAAACGCAACTAAATGCTATACACGAAATTCCATTCGTGTATATTCCATTTTTATAAATAAATATATAACAAATATTTATCCTACTGTTAAATAAATAAATATTATAATATAGAAATTATGAATAATAGCAATTTTTGGTTGATAAAGAGAGAGAGAAAAGGAAAAGAGAGGCACTGACTTGTGATGAAAAGGCCCCCATCAGTTTTTTGAGAGACAGTACTGGGACCACGTCGCTGAGAGAAGAGTGAGACATTGTCATCTCGTCTCCAGGAGAGCTGAGGTTCTGGGTGGCCTCGTGCATTACATGGCATGGTTACATTCGTGCCAATATCAGCAGACAGATCTGACGGCTTTTGTGTGAACTGAGGAGCAGCTGTGGAATACAGTTAAAAGATCGAGAGCTATTTATAAAGAACAAAACAGTAGTCTGATTCATTTATACATACAGTAGGGGTCTTCAATAGGCAGTTGAAAATTAAAATGTGTGTTAAAGTAAAAAATACAATATCAAGTTCATTTCAACCAAAGCTAAAAGAAAGTAAAGTTCAGCCATAGGCAGAGCGTGTGTAAGGCTGGGCAAGGCTTAGCCTTCCCCTTGCTATGGACTAGAGTGGAAAGTACTCAAATCACTGATTGCTTTTAGAGCAAAAGGCTGCCCATAACTCCTAGTCTAGGGTTAGTTTTCTCCATAATAATTGCATATTGGCAAAATAGATTTGCCAAACAATTTGGTGCGTATCTGTGTTTGCGCTGTGAAAAGCGGCAAAGGTTTCTATTTAGAACGTGTTTTCCAGCATTGAGCAATGTAGCCAATCACAAACATATCTGTTAATTTCTTGAACACAACGGCCAGTCAAAGGTGTTTAAGTCCAGAGTTTTTGTCCAGTGGCGAGCTCTGCGGCAAATCCTCTCATTATAACAAAAAAAGAGTAGATTGTGTATGTACAACCCCAAATCAGAAAAAGTTGGGACAGTATGGAAAACGCAAATAAAAAAAAAAAGAAGTGATTTCTAAATTTACTTTGACTTGTATTTCATTGCAGACAATATGAACAAAATTAAAAACTATTTCATGTTTTGTCTGGTCAACTTCATGTCATTTGTAAATATGCATCCTTTCCTGTCATTCAGACCAGCAACACATTTCAAAAAAAGTTTGGACAGTAAAGCATTTACCACTTTGTAATGTTGTAATGTGTCCTTTTCACAACACTTAAAAGACGTTTAGGGACTGAAGACACCAAGTGATGAAGTGTTTCAGGTGTAATTTTGTCCCATTCTTCCTGCAAACAAGTCTTAAGGTGGGCAACAGTACGGGGTCTTCGTTGTCGCATTTTGCGCTTCAAAATGTGCCACAAATTCTCTATTGGAGACAGGTCGGGACTGCAGGCAGGCAGTCAAGTACCCGTACCCTCTTCCTCCGCAGCCAGGACTTTGTAATGTGTGCAGAATGTGGTTTTGCATTGTCTTGTTGAAATATGCATGGACGTCCCTGGAAAAGATGTCTTCTTGAAGGCAGCATATTATGCTCCAAAATCTCTATGTTCTTTTCAGCATTAATGGTGCCTTCACAGAAGTGCAAGTTACCTTTGCCAAGGGCACTGACACAACCCCATACCATGACAGACCCTGGCTTTTGGAACAGAACAGTCTGGATGATCCTTTTCTTCTTTGGTCCGGAGCACACGGCGTCCATTCCTCCCAAAAAATAGCTCAAATACTGATTCATCTGACCACAGTACACGTTTCCACTGTGTGATGGTCCATCCCAGATGCCTCTGAGCCCAGAGAAGTCGACGGCGCTTCTGGACATTGTTAACATAGGGCTTCCTTTTGGCACAGTACAGTTTTAACTGGCATTTGTGGATGTAACTATGTATTGTGGTACTTGACAAAGGTTTGCCAAAGTAGTCCTGAGCCCATGTGGTGATATCGCTTATAGATGAATGACGATTCTTGATGCAGTGCCGCCTGAGGGATCGGAGATCACGGTTGTTCAGCTTAGGCTTGCGCCCTTGTCCTTTACGCACTGAAATTCCTCCAGATTCCTTGAATCTTTTAATTACGTTATGCACTGTTGAATGTGAAATATCCAAATCTCTTCCTATCTTTCTTTGAGGAACATTGTTTTTAAACATTTCAATAATTTTCTCACGTATTTGTTGGCAAACTGGCGATCCTCGGCCCATCTTTGCTCCTAAAGGATTAGACCTTTCTTGGATGCTGCTTTTGTACCAAATCATAATTACAATCACCTGTTGACATCACCTGTTTCAAATCACATCATTATTTAACCATTTTACCTCATTACTAGCCCTAAATTGCTCCTGTCCCAACTTTTTTTGAAATGTGTTGCAGGTCTGAATGACAGGAAAGGATGCATATTTACAAATGACATGAAGTTGACCAGACAAAACATGAAATATTTTGTGTTCATATTGTCTGCAATGAAATACAAGTCAAAGTAAATTTAGAAATCACTTCTTTTTTCTTTTTTTTTGCGTTTTCCATACTGTCCGAACTTTTTCTGATTTGGGGTTGTAATTTAACTCTTTCTCCGCCATTGACGAGTTATCTAGTTTTTTATGAGAAAACGCTTCCCTGCCATACAGTATTTCCAGATCAAAACACAGGCAAAGAAGAAGCAGAAAAGAGCAATCTCATATGTAAGCAGATGCATATGAAAAATAATGCGATCATCAACAACAGCATATAAATCAAAACGGCCTAATGTTACTGAATGAAATGTCGACCCAGGAAGTGCTATAGGTCTGTGAAGCATTGGGGACTCGCTCTACTCCATCTATGTTTTGATAATCTTACTGAATCTGATCCAGATGTAGTCAAAATGTTGCTTTTTTATTAAACTTGCCCACATTCAAGTGTTGATAAAAAAGAATGCATGAAGCTAGAATAAAACAGATATTTTGTTTGTTTAAAAGCAGAGGGTCTGCTCTGACTTTTGATTATTTGCATATTCAGATATTCATACAACAAAATATTCTGGGGGCCATGACATTTTTGTGAAAATGACCAAAAATGCTGGCGGTGGCTGGCATTTTTTTTTTTATGCTGGCGGGGAAAGAGTTAATCAGAGGATTTGGGAGGTGTGGGAACCCTAATTCGGATAAAGGGTATGTAATATAGCCTTACAGCCCACGTCCAGCGTGATGTACCCCTGTGCAGAGCCAGCTGAGTTCACTGCCACACATGTGTACTCTCCTGCATGTGTGTCCAGAGTCTGCTGAATGCTTAGAGTGCCGCGCTGAGGATCCATACTTAAAATCGCAGATGGCTTCAGCTCTGTGTCACCTAAAGATCAAACATACAGTACATTAGGTCTGACAGTGCCAAAACAGAATAAGTGCATACATGACAGTAGGATGTCCACAGGTTTAGGAGGACACTAGCTGACCTTTGTACCACAGGACATCAGGATGTGGAACTCCTGTGACCCTGCACTCTATAATGGTTGTTTGTCCTAGACCAATCAGCAGGTCAGAGTGAGGGACTGTCACCTGTGGAGACTCTATAGAAGGGAAAAGATCACAGGAAACTTAATTAAAGACTAGAGTATAACCATAGGGTGGGACTGAATAAGTCAAATGTCTAGAGTTGTAAGAAGCTTGGCAGTAAAAAAAAACATTTTAGGGATTTAGGGATTTAGGGATTTTTTGGCTTTTATTTAGTGCTGTTAAAAAATGTATCTCTTTACTGACCGATGTAACTGACAAAGGCAGTTTGAGTGTCTGTTCCTGCCACATTACTCGCCAAGCATCCATATGTCCCAGCATCCTTCGGCCCCGTGTTCCTGATGACCAGTGTGCCATCAGGGGTCATTCTGTGCCTGGGTGAGCAAAGCACAACAAGCTAGGAACACTACAGTAAAAGCTAACAAATAGAGACTTGCTTCAAAAGTAAGATTGTTGTGTTTGTTACCTGCTGGAGCCCATAATGAACATATCATTGTGTATCCACACCACCATGGGTGAGGGGTAGCCTTTGGCCAAACACCTGATCCAAACTTCCTGACCAGTGCGGAACGTCTGGTTCCGAGGTTCAACCGTCACCACTGGTGGTTCTAGTATGAAAATGAGGTGATCAAGATGTTTGATAACAACCAAATGGACCAGCTGTTGCTAAGACAAGTTCTACTAAATGAAATTTAGTCGCTTCTTGCACTTTTCAGAACTCTTTCAAAGTCAAATGTCCAGTTAGCTAAAAGCACGTTCGGTTTTATCCGGAACAGATGAATGTGAATCTGGCAACATTTTATTACGCTGGTTTATTGTATTTATCGTGGCAGTTCGGAAATGAAATGTCTGGTGAGTGGCCCTAAAAGGATAATGCTCGATCGCATTTAAAAAAAACATTTCACCTACACTAAACCCTACCTTAAACTTAACTGAGAGTGTTTACAGAAGCGAACATGAGAAAAATGCATTTGCTAAAACAACTATATTGCTTCTACAAGTCTTTGATTTCTTTTATCGTGAATCCTACCCGAGAGCTCTGCATCCCAAGTGTAATGCTGTATCAGGTGAGCTAGCGAGCAAGTTTATTGGATTAGAAAAGCTATACATGGTGAAGAACCAGGATTCCCACCAGGATTTATCGGGAAACCTTATTTTAAAAGGGTGATTCTAGACCAGGAAATGTCATAAAATTTATTAAAATTGTACACATCCAAGATTATTTTTTATAATGAATATACACTTCTCTAGTTATGCCAAGCTGTAAAATAATTATCAGGTGGAAAGGGTTAAAAAAAAAAAACCTTTATCCTCTATGAAAATTAGTAAAATCATGGGGCTTTCGCAAATTGTTGGATGAAATGTATAGATATTTAGCTCATATATAAAATAATTATATCACCAACAAATATTTAGTCATTAGTACAATCTTAACTTTATAGATACTTGTTTGTAAAGAACAAAACTGCACCTAAGTAATGTTCACATGTGGTCTCCACAATATCCTTTTAAAAATGTCCTGCTTTACACCCATGATACGATTCTGAAGCCAGCCAAACACATTTCACAGCAATTCTCCTATCATTCCTTCTCCTTTTTTACAGAAACACTAAAGTGGGATTATTGGTTCCAGATTTTCTGAGCTGCTGAAGCTGAGGCATGCCCTTGATCAATTCATGATGTGCAGCCCCTGCTGAATGAGAGTGCTGAAGCCAATCTGATGTGTGTCTCCACTGTTCTCTGACCTCCAGTCTCTGCCTGTCCCATATGCCAACAGAGCAGGATGTGTGACATCATTGGCAAAGACAGGAAATACACATCATAGCTGTTCCAAAACCGAGCAGCGCACTAGCTAACTGAGATAAAACAGCATACGTGAAATGAAACTGACATGGAACCGCATAAGTGATTTGAATTAGAACCCTCTACATATACAGCAACCCTGCGTCTATTCAAATAGTGCAGAGGAGACTCAGCTTATAATTGATTTTAATAGAGTTTGGCGTTAGCATGTTACTAAGATAATGCTGCAATATGGCAACAAGCATAAAAACAAACAAAAAAAAAGACTTCAAAAACATTAAAAAAAAAATCTTACTAACCCCAAACATTTGAACGGTACAGGCTAATCCTAACCCTTACCCAAAATATTGTTAAAAATAGTTATGATTATATATAATAAACTTTTCTCTTACCTGGTCTTCTACCTTGGATTCATTTTTCCACTGAACTTGACACACAGTGCACTCATGCAATGAATATCAGGTATCTTAGCTATAATGAGATATCTTATGGGGTGTTTATACAAAAAAAAAAGTGTTATTAATAAACATGACAAAGCCGTTTTAGGGGGCGTAAAAACACAAACTTTTGAAAACAGGTTTCAAAGTGCACGTTTTTGAGAATGATACCGTTATAGCCTCTGTGTAAACTACAAGAATGCAAATTTGTGAAAATAGTGACATCATGCGCATGATTATTATGTGTTCAGTCTATAAGCGTGTAGTGTTTCTTTACAAAGTGACATCACCAACTACTGGCCTGGCATGCATAATACATTGTTTTTTAGTCATTTTTGCGGATACGTTGAGGGGGGATCGTTTTTGACAATGTTGTCGTCTATACACTAAACTTTTCAAAAGTGCGAAGGAAAAACTTTTCAGTTTGTAGTGCATCGTTGTGGTGTAAACGTACCCTTAGTATGCAGAATAAGCTGCTTACCTTTTGGAACAGGATAAATACTGCCTCTTTAGGCAGCTCACTAGGTTTTGGAACAGAGCAAATCACTGCTTAAGTACCTGAGTGTCAGTAATATGGCTAACATACTCAATTGTAGCAGATTTCCAGGTCTTCAGCTGTATTTCAAAGCCTGACTGGAATGAGTGATGTAATTTCCAGAACCATCCTTTGTCATGATTAAAGTGGACCCAAAATGAGAACTGGCAGAAAAAAAAGAGTCTGTTGTGCAAGGGCAAGCCATTGTGTGTTGCATGCTCAGGCGGTTAAAGCATTGCCGTAGAGAGTTCACTTTGTGTCTAGTAGTAAAGCTGTAATTATCCCAAGTCTTACTCACTAAATTGTACTCTAATAGACTTGGTCTGCCTAAAGGCCCAATTTTAACAACTCACTGACGCTAAGCTTCACTAACACCTCCTCATCTACGCTTCTTTGCCTGAGGCTACTCTTATTCAAACAGTTATTATGTTTCTGCAAATTTAAAGCCTACTGTATGTAATTTAAATGCATTTTTAGTATGCAAATTCTATGGCAGCACGGCCTATCTGCACACTTAAAACAGACTTAAGTATAGTGTAACTGCAGTAAATAACAAAAGATCCAAATATTTTAACCCTTCCGTGTTTAGACATTTTTCAGACTGTAACTATACATCATGGCAACCTAAATAGCAAAAGTAGTTGGAATACCCAATATTAAATGGCTAAATATTCTTTGGGTCTCTGGACCCTCTGAATACAGAGATGTACATCAGACTGGGACCGGGGCTATGTGTGGACAGTGCAGGTCAAAGTAATGTTGTGTAAAGGATTAGGGCAGATGACTCTATGGACTGGCCAGGTATCACTATGTCAGCAGTCCCACTTCAAAGGGCCCCTAATGACTAGGACAACACAGGAATCCCAGCAGGTGGTGATTACACACACATACATGCACTGTGTCAGTCCAACAGTGACAGCTGTTTAAAATGCCAAAGACTGACACACACACAAAAAAAACTAAGAAGTGGCCTAAAAATAGACGGTAAGGGAATAATGAAGCAGGGACTGATGGATAGGGAATAGCAGAGCAAAATAAATATAATTAGAATTACATAGTTCCAAATGTATTTGTTTTATTATTTATATTAAATGTGTATTCCATGTAACAAATGCTTTGGCAAAGCAAAGCATTTTCCACTATGTCAATAAAGCAATTTGAATCATAAATATCGAAAGAAACCTAGAAAGAGAGAAAAAGAAAGAGAGAGACCGAGACAGGGCAGAAACCGAGACAGAGCCAACGAGAATTAAAGTATGATGCAGGGAAAACCCGTTCCCCAGGTCTTGGGAAAGAATGTTGTGGAAAACTAAAAGACACATCACTCAACAATGAGGTAAAATTATACAGTTAATGTCACTCCCGCTCTCCTGCTAATAAAACACAAACCCGGCCCTGCTGGGGCCCTCAGGGGCTTGACGCATTTAATTATCATAAAAGATAATCTCAAGTCACATCTATCCATCAACCACCTCCGAATCACATACTTTCAAATCAAAACAGATTTTTATAATTCATTACAACAGAGCCTCAGTATGACAAACAGTAAACAAGCCTTGATTCTGTAAGCGATATGCAACACCAAAGGTCGGTGAGGCCAAATAATTCATGACCTCTTAGAAGCTCAACCGTCTTTTACCACGTTTATATTTGGTTGGGTGCTATGAGATGTTTCTTAGGGGCCATTCAGAGAGAACACATTTTTACGTTTAAAACGCAAGATGCAGGGCATTGCAATGAAAAAAAACCCCCATGATGTCCAAAGATGTGTTTTAAACTTTAAACTCTTTCTAAATTGACTATTTAGAAAGCTGTCATGTGTGAGATGCTGCAAAAGATGTGAGCGAGACAGTCAAACTTGTCTGTCTAGACTGAGTATGCCTACATAGAAAAACAATAGAAAAGCTGCATAGTGGAATGCATAAACGTGTTCTCTGTGAATGACCCCTTACACCTCAGTTCTGTTCTGTTAAAAAGCCCATTTCTCTTTTGATTTGTGATCTCATGTGTAATTTTTCCTTTGTGAAAAAATGGCTATTTTCCCCAGTGAGAGAAAGCAAAGTGATTTGCCAGTGTTGTATACTGTCAGAGGAAGTCTTCTTAATTCCGTGTAAAAGAGGGACGCAGAGCCTGTTTCAATGGAAACTGCAAGATCGCAAACAGTGAGCAAGCCCGGCATAAATCACTTTCACAAATGCTATAAAATATTGCCATGAAATATTGCAGAAAGGATGCAGTGAAAACAGATCTTGTGTTATAGAGAAGCGAGAGAGTGAATTGGCAAAAGCCCTGTGGGCATTGCTTTTTCTATGCATGTATTCAAAGTGCGAAGAGAGAAAATGTGACATAAGAAAATGTGACCATTTATTAACCCTATGAACTGTTGACCTTTGGGTCAATAATAACAACAGGAATTGAAGTAAAATGAGCAAAAAGTTCATTATATGATTGCATTGGCCGAATGAATTTGCAAGAAGTAAGCTATTATTCTTAATCCTAGTGAAAGTTTCATCACCTAATTAATATTCATGAAGCTGGTAAGGTTTATAATATGCTCTTTCCATATTTCATTGTTCCTACGCTAAAGACCATGCCTTACTTCTTAACTGTGGTAAAACTGTTGTTATGATCAATCTTTTGTGGCTTGTTGCTTTATCTAAAACACACAGACACACTTACCTTGCACACTGAGGTACACACGAGAAGCAGAGACTCCACCCTCATTGGTTGCGATG
Source organism: Gobio gobio (assembly GCF_949357685.1). Classification (NCBI taxonomy): domain Eukaryota; kingdom Metazoa; phylum Chordata; class Actinopteri; order Cypriniformes; family Gobionidae; genus Gobio; species Gobio gobio. Next base: position 17,373,059 of record NC_137105.1, on the reverse strand, counting down.
CAGGTGTACCAGCCAACATCATCAGGAGTGACTCTCTGGATTTCCAGGGACAGGTTGGCGGTGACATGTATGCGATGGTCCAATCTGGCATCCACGCTCCCTCGCTGCCAAGTCAGGTTAAAGCGCACCGTGCTGGTGACCAGGCATGTCAGAACGACATTTGCACCAGGATATGCTGTCGCATTGGAGGGCACCGTAATAGCCGGTGGAGGCTCTGCACAGACAAAAATGTCAAGGAAATGTGATTATAATCCTCTTTATCCTGGAGCAATTGAATTCAACAGCCTAATTTGAATCCATTCACATTCACTAATTATTTTCCAGACCTCTCTGAGTTCTCATAAGGTCTTTGGGTGTCTGTGAACTCTGCAGATCTGACAGTTTGTGCAATGAGTCTGAAATGCGAAGGGAAACGGGGAGGGTGTTGACAGATGAGTGGATTAGGGCATAAGTGGGGAATTTATACAGGAAGACACATAAATTTCATAAGGGAGTTTTTTTTCTGTCACTCCTAGTAATCGTGTCACTGGCCCAGCGACAGCACAGTCGGGGAAACAGCTCAGAAAATGGGACAGGGAAAAAGAGACATGTCTGTCTTGAACTTTTGGTCAACAATGGAATCAATATAAGGAAAACGTGACTTCTAGGTGACCATTCCAGGTGAAGGGGAATGTCAGATTCCCAGATTCCACAGTAACCCTGGGTGTTTTTAAAGCTGTATCTCACCATAAAGCCAAGGCAGCAGAGAGGAGCCGGAAGACAGGAAGTGAGGGTATTTGTGCAAGGAGTTTGTGTAAGGACTGTTGGGGACAGTGTGGTGTCAGGTTTCCAACACCATAATGCCATGAGGATACAGTCCTGTTTACTTTTTTAGTCCTTGCTCAACACAAAACTAGACATTGAAATATATATCTTGTATTTTAATGAACAGTAATATAAATCTATAAATCTGTCTTCCAAGTACAAAATCTGACTGCAGTGACATGAAAATGTTAGATGTGTCTCAAATAATCTAGTGTGCTGGCTACCTAAACAGCATTTTTGAACGTGAAATTCGGGCCGATATTCGAATATGATTTGTCTGGAAAAAATGGCAGTCTGTAGGTGACACTTATGGGAAAACAGAAATACCCAGTTACCCTGGTACACAAAGCGCTAAACAGCTTTCCGTTTCTGGCACCTGCTTGTCACTGAGAATAAAGGAAGTCAAACAGTATTTACATATTTTCAAACAGCCATTCAGATTTCTGTAATCACTATGGTGTTTATCAAACAACAGCAAATGCAAAAGTACAGCGACAAGAGAACTGGTTCTGAATTTTTCCTCTGCTTTAGGTTTTCTTAGCAAAATAGACTGTTCATGAGTGCCACCAAGTCATAGTTATATGTAGTAATGTAACAGCAGAGGCTCTGGGCATGTGACCAAAAGCGCAAATCTTATTGGTTGGCCACTGTTTTTCACAGTGTGATGGAAAAGAGATTAGATCACCTCTCTGTAAAAAAAAAAATCCACTGCATTGACAGCTTGCGAATGTTTGCAATGGAACAGAACAGATGCAGATGTTTATTCAAATGAAAATATTTATTGCACGTAGTTTTGCATTGATCAATCAACATACCTTAAGAGTCGCATTTGCAAGCGTCTATGATGCCCAAAAATGCTGTCTAGGTAGGCAGCTCATTAGGTTTTAATACACAACCTATATCTTGTGAAAAGTATTGTATATTGTAAATAGGCATGAATTTAGACTTTTAGTTTAAATTTATATTGATCTTTACTGCTAGAGTGCATATAACTTTTTCAAAAAAGTTAAAGCTGAACTTGTGTAATTTTTGTACCACTAGCATCACTAAACTGAGTTACAAAAATCGTTTCCTGAACGCATAACCCCTCACTCACATGCTTGAGACTGTTCATGGGCAACACATGTCTGTTACACAGAGCATGAAGTAAACCAAAGATTATAATGGACCATTTCATCTGAGGAATCCAGTGCTCCGCTTTAGCATCTCCGCTTTGGGTGAAATGAGGGCAGATTTTTGGAATGAAGTTATATCAGAGTGGATCACATTGGGATTCTGGCTGGGAGAAATTGAATTCAAACACATGCAAGTTGACTCATGAGAAAATATGAGAGAGAGATTCTAGGCATGTCAGATGTGGGACAATAATCTCAATAATTTGCCTCCTATGTATTCCTCATATGTTATCTATTACGCACCAGTGTATAAGGTTGAAATGCCTGACCGTTCAGTCATGCACAGAGTTTGGCAAAGGCAGCATGCTTCAGTGCTCTCCTAATGGTGGGCATCTCCCTAAATCTTTGCAAACATTGAATGATCGAACTCATTCATGGCCAACTTTGGTGTATACCTCAGCATGTCTGTTAATGTTACTGATAATAACAGGCTATAATGTAGTTAAAAAAATGAAAGGTGACATTCTAACCAGAAACATCAAGGAAGGTTTGAGCCCGTCCGGTTCCGGCAGTGCTGATGGCGATGCACTCATAAAAGCCTTCGTCCTTCAGGGACACCTTAGCAATTTCCCATGATGCATTAGCAGACTCCCTAAAAAGATGATGAAAACATAGAGCCATATAAAATAAATCCTTACCCAAATAAACACCAGATTTCAAATGATTAGACTATCAGCACTGGGCCCTTGAGCACAGGATTACTAGTGACCTAGTAACCAAGTAACTATAAAGTTCACTGAGACTTCAACACTATAATTTGAAGGCCATTTTCTATGCTTATGTAGCATTTTTCCACTTATCATGTTAGTCAAGGTTTCTTCCTATACAAAAACTGTAGTAATTTAGATCTGAAGGATCATGTGACACTGAATATTAGGAGTAATGGCTGCTGAAAATTACGCTTTGCCATTACAGGAATGAATTACACTTTAAAATGCTTTAACATAAACAAATTATATTTTAAATTGGAATAATGTTTCACATAATTGTCTTTACTGTATTTTTGAGACTTTTTTAAAAAACATTTTAAAAATATCTTACCGCCTCCAAACTTTTGAACAGTAGTGCATGTCACATAATACAACATGTCAACTACCCATCAACCTTTAATTAGCAGTACCTGAAGAGTTGGTCCACACCTAGGCGTAGTCCCTCCCTAGTGAAACGCAAGGTATAGGGGATCAGGCTATCCACAGAACACGTAATAGCCCCCTTCTGCAGGTAGTAACCTGGAGTATGAGTGGGCATGCTAACTTGTGGCGCATCTAAAAAAAATGAAGAATAAAACACACTAGTAACACAGACAGTAAAACATAAGAAAAACTACCAATATGATACTTAGATTGACTATCTTGTGGTGGTATTGGTCTACACAAATCTGACCTGGCACAATGCTGGAGTAGGAGACACTGGACACTCTCTGAAAGATGAAGCCATCACGGTCATAGCCAGTAACTCGTAGGAAGAAGGCCTCTTTGGGCGGAACAAACTCGGTGATGTTCCAAATGCCATAAGGGCGTCGCTCGGGGAAGTAGCGAATGGGCAGAGTCTTCATTACATCACCAGTGATGCTCAAAAGTTCCAGGCGGTCAGCACGAGCAGGAGGGGAAAGACCAGTGGTGTTTAGCAGGATGAAGGTGGGGATTCCTTTGAGTGTGTGTGAAAGAGCACAGAGGTTAGAAAGGTTAACCAAAACATGCTTTAAATGCTCAAGTACACGGCCACTATGTTGACCTCATAAATTTGACAGTGTGTGTGGTCCAAACTGACTTAAAAAACAAAACAATACTCTCTATACAGCAAGGAGGACACATTAAATTGATCAAAAGTGACAGTAACGACTTTAATGCGTCCTGTAGCAAAAATGTTACAAAAGTTTTCTATTTCTAATAAATGCTGTTATAAAAAAAAAAATCAAAGATTCCTGAAAAAATGTATCACAGTTTCCGAAAAACTGTTATTAAACATTGATAATAAGAAATGTTTCTTGAGCACCTAATAAGCATATTAGAAAGTGACACTGGAGAGAATATTACCGTTTTACTGTATTTCTACCATATTACTGGTTTTACTGTTTTTTTGATCAAATAAATGCAGCCTTGGTGAGCCAAAAGAGCTCTTTCATAAAAACTAAAACAAATGTTACTGACCCCAAACTTTTGAATGGTAATGTACCTTCTATGACTTCAAACACCTTTAACTAACTCACCCTGGACTGGCCTGCTGGATGTCATTTTGAAGTCCAATGTTTGTTTTCGGGAAAATCCTGCCCGGAAATCAATGTTGCTGAGGCCTGATATACGGACTGAGTGTCTGCCCTCACTGGACGTCTGAGGTCAAATTGACAACACCACAAAGAAATAAACAAATAGAAAAGTTATTTGTATTTGTTAAGATAACAGCATTCAATTGTAATGACATAATTTGTTTGTTACATGGAAGAAACACAACAAAACTAATCTATGTTGACAGTCAGCTCAAGATCCACAGATATAGCTTGAAATTGTCAAACATTAAGAATGACTCTCTTTCTTTCTTCCCTTATGGCAGATGGAGCAATCCGAGTCATTTAAACATGATCCCTACTGTTCCGTGCTGCCCTTTATGACTGTTTTGGTGCTGAGGGTCTGGCGTATGCTTGATGTTGTCTGCAGCTCACTGCTCCAGGGCGAGCCATGGCAACTCATCCTCTGCTTGCATTCTTTTGAAATTACAACCATCCTAAAGAATTACCATGGGCCATGAAGCACTGCATGATATGACGCCAAGAATGACGAGGAGAAGATCCTGAAGGATTCCTCAGAGAGATGTGGATGAGCGAGAAGGAAAGACATGGGATATGGAGATAAAGGGGCATTCAAGAGATTCAAGGGAGGGCCTTCGCAGAGCAATTTACAGAAGATTAAGATTAAATTATATTCACTCATCCTGAGTTTTTAAAGTGAAGTGAACATCAGGCCAAACATTTACTAATCCAACCTAAAACAACCCTGAGGCAGAAAACCCCGTCAGACGCCACCAAAACATGGGAATGCTCAGAGATGGCGGTCACAATCTGCATGCTTTCTGACAAACATTGACATTATTTAAACACATTGATTAAGGTTGTTCTGGGGAAAATAAATACAAGGGATTTTTTCTATTTGAGCTCATGTTCTTGTGAGAGATGGGCTGTCTGAGCATTTATGTTTATAAAGACAATGAAGGTCAGGAGAGTATTAAAAGCGATCATGTTAATGATAAAAAAGGTTTAATAAAGACAGAAAGATAGAGAGGATCTTTGGTCATTGTTTTTGATTTTATTAAATCTACATGCAATATAACTATTTAAATAGCCAAAGGATGAATAAACTTCATACTCAGGTGACAAGAGACAGAGTCCTGCACGGATGGGTGACCCGTGAATATTGCTGAAACGGGTGAAAAACATCGTAACCGTGTCGGATACATGTGCAGGTCGGGTCAGACAAGGGAGAAACACGGGTCTAAACACGGGTTTAAAACAGTCACGTGCAAACGAATATATAAAAATATAAGCATGTATATTGTAGATGTGTTCCTAAAAGATATATGCAGATTTTTAGGAACACATCTACAAAAATATGCCTTGCCTCTATTTCAAGTTGATAAAATAATTTAAAATCCATATCAGTTTACTTGTGGCCACGCGGCGCGCACGGTTCTATTTTAAACAGGTCGGGTCGGGTGCGGATTTTAATTAGTGCTGCTGTCGGAAAACGGGTTGGATGCGGTTTTAAGCACTGCGGGTACGGGCGGGTGCAGATTTACAAAATCGGACCCGTGCAGGACTCTGACAAGTGGTAACAAACATAACCTCCTCTGAACATAGCAATGCTTTTTTTGGTAATGATGTAAGTGACTACAATTCTCTTTAACTTTCAGTAAACCCATTAAAATTACTGTCCATACAAAAACATACTTTTTGCATTACATACAGGATTGCAAATTTTGCTTCTTATTTTTTAAAGTTCTTTAAGCGCAGCTTAAAAAAATCGTATCGACCTCATACTTTGAAATGGTAGTGTAAACTACATACAAGTTTGTCACGGGACAGATCATAGTCTATTGATTTTTGAGATAACGTCAAGCACACATACTAAAATTAATACGATTTGTGAAGGGAGGGAGGATAAGAGGTCGGGCGGAAGGAGGAAATAAACTAACAGATATAGGGTGGATTCTGCACACATCATGCCAGACGAAGATCTCACCCCTATCTTCAGCGCTAAAGTAAATTGAGGATGACATGGTCTCTCTTTACATTCCTCTGCACATAAATCATCAAGCTCTCCAAATTTAAAGAAAAGCTATACCGCAGATCGAGCAGCCTCTGAGAGGTTCCCTTCTGTGTACACGAGCTACAGGGCACACAAATCAATCAGGCAAAAATGTTGTCGTTTCATTTAACTGGCCCTTTGGGACTTTGTGTACCCTGAAGCAACCCCCTACACAGTGGGCTACTCAAAGGCCCCTACAACAGATTCCACAACATGAGCAGTGCAACAACATAAATGACTTCACCACACAACCTTGGCCTTCAGTACCTATCAATCAATCTGCAATCTGTTCTTATTCTGAGGAGATAAAACAGACTAAAGCAATAACTTTACCTTTCATGAAAGCCACCAGTTACAGTTAAATCATCTACACTGACACAAAATACCTGTCAAATGTGTATGTGCATCTCAGTCTGTGATAAACTTGTTAATCACCTTTATGGTCCACATTCCTGGCCCTGGGTCTTTTACGTTGAGGACTTTGGCAGAGTTTGGGATGTGAAGGAGCTCAGACAGACCTTCCTTCATCCCGATAAGTTTTCCTAGGAGGACAAGAAGTTCATGCTTCAGTTCTACATCACTCTACACTATGTGTTGGTTCTGGGAAGACTCTAAACAGACAAAGATGTTCTCCTTACCCTGAGAATTTCGGATTTCGATGTTCGGTGCAGGGCCGCTTAAGGCAACAGTCACTTCCTTCAGGCTAGGGTCAAAGGGGATCTGCCAGGTGTTAGCAAGCCCGTTTTGGTGATCAGTCGAGAGCAAGTGAACCTTAGAGGACTGCACTGCCTCCTCTACCCATTTCAACACCTGCAGCGAAAAGATAAAAAAAAAAATGGTGGTTGATGGTTTGATGAAGTCTATGGATGGCTATATAATTCTGTTTCTATTATTATCTATCAGTGTTCTGGATCTTAACCTGCTTAACAGGAGGTCTGAATATCAGATAATTTTTATATGTATATAATGATTTTTATTATTATTAAAAAATATAAAATGGGTTGCATACCACTTAATGCTGTAAAAATCTGTACTAGCATAATGTTAAATAAAACAATCAGATATATTCAAGAATAGAAACATCAAGTATAGCAAAGGTTAAGCTTAAGGACAGAGAAATTGAACAAATCTATAGCAAAGTGCTAGGATTTTAGAGATGACTGTACATTTTGAGAAGCTGTGCTTTCAAAAAAAGTCTTTCATGTCTCCTCAAATATTTCAGTTTGTGTTCTAATGTCAAAATTCTGGAGAATCACAAGCTTGACCACATAGGAAGATTGATAGGATTTTTTTTGGAACATTGAAAAAGAGCAAACTCTTTGAAATCCTTGGTTTTCAGAGAGCTATAAAAACAGTATTCTGGACTTATGTTCATGTTACCATGCTCAAATGAAATAAAGCCTTCACCCTTGAGCATACTGCATCACTGGACCTCTATTATCTTTTCTAATCTTTGTAATAATTTGTTCACTTCAGGTTAACGTCATATACTGTATGGGGTGGTGGGCTGTTAACCAAACCAGAATATTAGGAGATTTCATTATTACTCTTTGGAAATATACAATAGAAGTAATGTGTTATTGCCTGAAACACACACACACACACACACACAAAAACAGTAAATTTATATTTTTTGGGAAAGTCAAACAAGTAGCCCCATGAAGTCTTACCTCATTGACTTGTTTCTTGTCAAGATGGAATACCTGTCCTGAGCTGGTCGAGGCAATCTCCTCATACACCTTATAGCCGATATGTGATCGGTCATCACAGTCACCAGTCAACACAAACACCACCTGCACACACATAGATCATTTAGCAGATGCTTTTATCCAAAGTGACTTACAAACGATAAATAAGTAATATGCTAAAATGTGATACAGAATTTACAGATCAAAACAGGCAAGATCTTTTAGTAATTCTACTAAATTGAGGCTGAAAAACGAGATAATAATTTGACCTGTGACTGTTTCTGCTGAATGAGCTGAAGAACGTCATGGGTCAACTTGTAGTCTTTTGAACGGGCATCTGTAAACACATAAATGTAGGACCCTGGTAGGGAGATTTCAAGGGCAATCTTGATGGCTCCAATGCTCATCTCTGGACAATCTCCACCTCCCTGAAATGATCCATAATTATTTATCAATAAATCAACAGTTCATTTGACAAAAATACAGTAAAAACAGTAACAATGTTCAATATTATTTCAATTAAAAATGACAGCCATTACTCCATGATCCATTGGAAGGTCACATGATCCTTCAGATATCATTCTAATAATTTGGTTCACAAGAAACATTTCTTATCGACTAGTTATCAATATTGAAAACATCCCTGTTTTGCTGATTAATATTTTTGTGGAAACCAAGATACATTTTTTCAGGATTTTTTGATGAATAGAAAGTTTAAAAGAACAGAGTTTATTTGAAATAGAAATCTTTTGTGACATTATAATATATCTCTTGTTAATTTAGATTTATTTATAGCATCCCTGCTGAATAAAAGTAATAATTTCTTTTAAAAAAAAGATCTCGTAAACATTGCTGTAAATGGCATATGTTGTCATTTTGGAGGCAGAGGGTTTCCTCATTTATCTGAAGCAACTTAAACTACATTTATTTTTATATTTGGTCAGTTCTTAAAAGGTTACTTCAGCAATTAGCATTAAGCTTTGTATCAGTAGAAACCCGGTATGATATTTAAATTATCGTACTCCCCCCCCATATCCCCCTGAGATGAGAGAATTATGCATTTTATTTCTGGAAAAATCCTCCAATGACGCAAAATGACGATATTTGCGTCATCGGAGGATTTTTTCCAGAAATAAAATGCATAATTCTCTTAGGATTTTTTGGCCAGAGGCTAGAGACTTCAGCCAGTAGAAGGAGCTAGTTCTGCATGTTTTCAACCCGCCCATAGGGGTGGGATCTCACTCACAGAATGTAAATGAGCTCGGCCGCTCGGCTCGGACATTCATAACAGAGCAGTGTGGAGCAAAGTGAGTGTTTCAACTTTTCAATGAATTCCTATGAAAGTTAAGCTTCCATAGACATGAACTGAAAACGCGCCAGACTGGACACGCGTCGTGAATGACTGCCGCGCTTACCTCAGCTCTGCTCAGCTCTTCGCTCTCATGATGAATGAAATCTGACTCCTGCTGCGTTTGCACCGAGATGTTCGTTTGGCTCACTCACACTTTATTGAAAAGACACATTCAGTTTTTAATTGTAGTGTCTATTCTCTAACTGAACGAAATTATTTTATTACTATGAAAATCAAAACAATGGTGGGGGCGGTGTCATGGTGGGCAAGTGATAACCAGTGGCCGTGGCTTTGGGAGTGGCCTCGTTGGGCAGCGAAGTGCATTCTGGGAGTTGTTGTCTTTCATCCACATGAGACAAAAATACATTTTCTGTCTTATCTCAGTCTAGAAGGCACAAAATTCAAAAAAAAAAATCACATTTCTACCACATAAATGACCCAGTTTAAATACACATTCATCTTCACAGTGCTGAAATACCCCTTTTAAATTCCCTGGGGATCAATCCCAAGGCCTTGATGTTGCTAGAACCATGCTCATCTGTTTGAGCTACAGTATTTCCTCTTACCCTTGGCTTGCTCACTATAATTTTCTTTGCTTTTCCCTTTATCTTCTTTATTTATCTTCTCTTTTCTGTCAAACTGCTTTGGAACAATGTGTATTGTAAAAAGTGATGGACAAATAAATCAAAATAAATGTGAGCACATCATCAATGTGTTCTGTCAATGGAACAGTCGGATTCCTCAAAGGCAGATGTTCATCGTGATTGCAACAAGTTGGAAAAGGGCAACGGGCAGGTCAGACAGAAAGTAGATTTGGTCCAATCATGAAAGTAAAAATGCATGGCATGCTGTAAAGCTTGTCATGGGAGTCATGCCTGCAACTGATGTTGACCTTGGAATGAAACGTGGAGAACATTCTTGGATGACTTCCAAGAGTTCTGTTAGATACAGGCCTTCCTTTAAAACGACATGGTTAAAAGTAACCCGTTTTCTAATGTTTATGTACATCAATGTATCTGATATAGGTATGGCTGTCTTTTCTCACATGGAGGGTTAAGTTTCTTGCCTTCCAGGGGGCATGTGTCTTAATGAAACATCTGGAAGCGAGTGATCTTTGCTTCTTTGTTTTTTACATAAGCACACATACACACAACGGCAGATGGCAAACACAGAACAATGAAAATATTGTAGGAAAGGTTATGAATGTACTCTGAATGTACTCTTGTAGTTCATTTACAGTGGCAGGTTGTTCTTGAGCTCTGGAAAAGACATTACCAGCAAACAGTGATTTAAATAATTAATCCCTTTTACAAACTCCAAACAAACTAGACCGAATCCTACTCTGCTTGAACTTCTGCCTCAGAGAGAGAAAAAAATATTTGTGCCAATACAGAACTGCACTTAATCAGTGTGTCTGCATTTCCCCTGCTTTGGCCCAAACAGCTGGGACAGATGCTGAGAGCGAGAAACACACAGAGGACACTTTAGACTCATTCTGAGCAGACATTGCTTCCTTAATGGGGAGCCCATGTCAAACTGTTAACATGGCAAATCACCTCTGCAATTACATCAGTCTAAAATAGTCTGTTATTTGCCAAACTTGCAACAAATACAAATCTAGATGAGGGATTTTGATGTCTAGGCCCCCCAAATATAATGATCTGATTGAGGCTGTGTATTTGCATTTATATTAAATGAGAAAAAAAAAATATTATAAAGACTAAATAATTAAGTAAATTAAATATTTAGTGTTTATATTGTCATTGTACTGCAGTGATGATATATGTATACATAAAAAAAACGAGATTTAAGATTTTCAACCACTATTTTGAAATCTGAATGAAACCATACAATAGTAAAGGAAATATTGAATTTGTTAAATACAATATATTGCCAAAAGTTTTGGGATGGCTGCCTTTACATGCACATGAAGTGAATCCAGTCAATTTACTCCACACCAAACTCTCTCATCCATGTCTTTATGGACCTTGCCCTGTGCACTGGTGCGCAGTCATGTTGAAACAGTAAGGGGCAAGTTGGGAGCATGACATTGTCCAAAATGTCTTGGTATGCTGAAGCATTAAGAGTTTCTTTCCCTGGAACTAAGGGGCCAAGCCCAACCCCTGAAAAACAACCTCACACCAAAATCTCTCCTCCACCAAACTTTACATTTGGCACAATGCAGTCAGGCAAGTACCGTTCTCCTGGCAACCGCCAAACCCAGACTTATCCATCGGATTGCCAGACAGAGGAGCGTGATTCGTCACTTCAGAGAACACAAATCCACTGCTCTAGAGTCCAGTGGCGATGTGCTTTACACCACTGTATCCAACGCTTTGCATTGCACTTGGTGATGTAAGGCTTGGATGCAGCTGCTCGGCCATGGAAACCTATTCCATGAAGCTCTCTGCCTTGTCCTTGAGCTAATCTGAAGGCCACATGAAGTTTGGAGGTCTGTATAATGACTCTGCAGAAAGTTGGCAACTTCTGCACACTGTGAGCCTCAGCATGCGCTGACCCCGCTCTGTGATTTAACATGGCCTACCACATCATGGCTGAGTTGCTGTTGTTCCCAATTGCTTCCACTTTGTTATAAAACCACTAACAGTTGACTGTAGAATATTTAGTAGTGCGGAAATTTCATGAATTGACTTATTGCACAGGTGGCAACCTATAACGGTACCACGCTTGAATTCACTGAGCTCCTGAGAGCGACCCATTCTTTCACTTAATGTTTGTAGAAGCATCTGCATGCCTAGGCGCTTGATTTTATTCACCCGTGGCCATGGAAGTGATTGGAACACCTGAATTCAATGATTTGGAGGGGCGTCCCGATACTTTTGGCTACTTTTGCTCCGAATGATCGGCTACCGTTCGCTATTGGGCGATAATAGCTTTGGAATGATTGACCGGCGGTCTCTATAAAGGCTGATCTCATGCTGATGTCTCATAAAGACGTGTGCCTGCCGGCACCGTCTCAATCTCTGTCCGGCTCGGGTAAAATAATTATAATGCTGAAGGTGAGGTACAATTCATATTTCTTTATTAAATAGCTTACGCAGTAATTTGAAAACTTTCTGTGAGTGAATCACCACGCACGCGCTCTCTCTTTCCCAACATGCGCAAATGGCTTCAGATCAGCACATCGCGACTGCACTATAAGCAGGCTGCACGCTGCATAGGTGATGCAGGAATTGTCACCTGCACAACCAATGCAGTGCTGGATTTTCACTAAAGTTAGACATTTATTTTTAAACCTTGCCAGTGTTTAACCCCTCAGCACTCGCACGTTCTCTGAGAGACGGCGCGCTCATGAACACTCAAAGCAGCTAAGAATTCTGCTGCTGTCTCTGTTTGTTTTCTTAGATTTTTGTTGTTTGATTGTCATTAATGACACTCACTGCTCTTGAACGACTCAATTTTTGTAACTTCTTTCTTACCTCAATACTGTTAGTAGACCTACCTGAAAAAAACTTAAAGCACTGTTCATAAAAAATATCACTATTAAACAGCAGAGTGACTATTCTCTATTGATTACAGTACAACACAGTTGTATTCTTTATTTGGCTGTTAAGGACCTGAACACATGTTTGGACTGAATATCCTGAATATTGGATCAAATCCTGACCTGTGATCAAACATGTCAACAAACCCAATGTGAAGTGCATGAACTCACCTGGACGTAAAGCTCCCGCAGCTCATCCTGGAACTTCTTTGGATCTGTTGTTATTGTAATGGGTCCAATCTCTGCAGAAACACAATGATTGCTGTTAGAGGCAAAAAATAAGCTGCTGGATCATTGTCAAATGACCTCATAGATTGAAAGATAAAAACGGTTCTGTTTTGTCCACACAGATGCTAAATATTTATGCTGGCAGCCAGTGGCGGAAGTCTAGGATCAAGGGTCACCATTGAACTGGGGTGACAGGAAGCTTCCTGTTCTGTGCAAGAAGGTTTTCTGGGACCTAGACAGGTCCCAAAAGTGGAGTGACAGAGAAATCTCATACATAGTAGCCAAAAAGTCTGAGAACACTTTGAAAATTAGTGATTTTTTTCAATTTGAACCCTTATACTACATTTGTGTGGCTTGAACCCATATTACAAGCTACAAGACCAGAATTAGGTACATATAAACTATTTCGTAAGTACATTTTAATAGTTTAATACAAGGCGATATCACATTTTAATTTGTTTAACTGTGCAGTCCAAGTATAGAATTAATTAGCGTAGCATGCTGTGGTAGGTAAGCCCGCTGGGTCTAACTGGAAGTGGCTCTGTTCTGAAAGACCAGCCTGTTCTCATTATGTTCCCATCAGCTGTTCTCCTTCATAATAGGAAAGACCTTATAACTCAGGTATGCTCTTCTGTCAGCGACGAGAGAGTCTGGCGTGAGGTCATTGTGCTGCGGTTGCCTGTGTCAGTGTGCAAGGCCAATGACATTGTGTGCCGTTTCTAAACTCATGTTGTCTCTGCTTTCCAGCTTTCTTTCTTTGTTCAAGGTTCGATGAGCTGTAAAACTGTTAAACATGTTTTTTTCCCCCAAGGAAGCATGAAAGATAACTATAGTAGTGCCAAGACGACAGCCTGTACTGAACTTAACAAATCACACACAACATTCATACACATTGCAATCAGACTGTAAAACAAAATTTCAGATTAGTTTGATTCTTGTGTTAAAAGCAGGGATAATTTCAAACAAATAGCATATAAAAGGGAAGCTTTCCCCAAAACCACACAGCAAATACATCCCCTTTGAAACAATTCAAAAGCATTTTACATTAAAGAAGTCAGAAAGTGCATTAGAGTTCCTCGACACAAAAATTATAGGGGCTGTGCAAGAGGGACTCTGAGATCCTTTTGATGCATTCCCCATATCTAAAGTGTCTCTGAAGTGTATTTTGTTTTTGTGTATATTACCATCTTCAGCAAATAAAAATGTATAAACTGATTTTCTATGGTTTGCTTTTAGTTTATGTGAACAAAGAAAAACACTGTATAAACAAATGCTTGCAGAACTCTAAAATCTCCCTCAAGAGATTGTTTCAGAGCGCTCATATTTTGGCAGTGTGAAAAACCCTTGAAGTGTAGAAAAAGAACATTTAGGCGATCAAAGCCGTGTTTAAGAGTAACAGGATAGTAATTTTGACTGCTGTGCATGCTGAACTGGCTTTCAAGAGAATGCTTTCATGAATGGAAAAGTTTACACAGTCCTGGGACGTTTCTCTCGATTAAAGAGTTTTATCTTAGCAGCCTGGTTTTCTTTACCTCTCCTCTGACCTAAAAGCGGCTTCACAGTTAAGGGAAGCCGGGTCAAAAAGTACATGGAAACATTAAAAAAAAAGCACATAAATGGCAACATGCTCAGAGGATTCTTAAATGCCAGTTGCATTAGAACATCTCTGAAAAGGAAAAAATTATGGCAATTAATTTTGGAAAACATTTAGGAGAAGGATGGTAAAAAAGTGTTGCATTTAAGACCGTGGTGTATAAAAGAGAGGAAAAACCTTAGAACAGAAATTAATTATAATAAAAATAAAGATGAAGTAGGTGATGTATTTGAGCTATTTGATTTTTGGTTAGCTTAGATCATTAAAAGAAACAGTCAAAGCATTTTCTCATGAATAACTAAAACATAAAACATGAAACTAACATAAAACGGCTCTGCAACTTTCTAACCTCAGACAGATGAATGCATTTGAACAGATAAACAAGAAAAAAAAGACTATGCAAAGTCACACAAAGAGAGGTTATTAAACTAAAACTCCTAGAAATGCTGTCCCTATGCTCTCTGCCTTCTATTATTATTATTATTATTATTATTATTATTATTATTAAAAGCTTGTTTCCAAAAATAAGAAGTTTACCTCACTAAAGGCCAAATCACTGCAGCTTGTCAATCTAAATGAGAAACTAAGGAAAACCTTAAAAAGAGATGGATGAAGCCTGGCAAACCACTGTGGAAGTTGAGTTACTAACCCTCCACCACATCTCTCCTGCCAAAGACCAGAGAGTTTATATAGATGTGGAAGCAATCATATTAACAGCCCTGAACATTTGTTTTTATCCATTTTATTCCAGCAATCAGGAGGATCTGAATCAAACTCTATGTACTATGCAAATGAATGATTAAGAGCATCAGATGCTGTTTATGCTCCAGGGATAAACAGGTTGGATTTATTACAGGGTACTGACCTTAATGACAATACTATGATGCCAGTGTAGATAATTGAAATTACTGTTTTATTGCTGTGACACATTTATGAGATCATTCTCTCTTTCTTTTAATGTTCACATACAGTGGGGAGAACAAGTATTTGATACACTGCCGATTATCATAGGTACTTCTTCAACTGTGAATAACGGAATCTAAAACAAAAATCCAGAAAATCACATTGTATGATTTTTAAGTAATTAATTAGCATTTTATTGCATGACATAAGTATTTGATACATCAGAAAAGCAGAACTTAATATTTGGTACAGAAACCTTTGTTTGCAATTACAGAGATCATACGTTTCCTGTAGTTCTTGACCAGGTTTGCATACACTGCAGGGATTTTGGCTCACTCCTCCATACAGACCTTCTCCAGATCCTTCAGGTTTCAGGGCTGTCGCTGGGCAATACAGACTTTCAGCTCCCTCCAAAGATTTTCTATTGGGTTCAGGTCTGGAGACTGGCTAGGCCCCTCCAGGACCTTGAGATGCTTCTTACAGAGCCACTCCTTAGTTGCCCTGGCTGTGCGTTTCGTCTTCAATGATCTTACTGAGGGAAGGAGGTTGTTGGCCAAGATCGTGCGATACATGGCCCCATCCATCCTCCCCTCAATACGGTGCAGTCGTCCTGTCCCCTTTACAGAAAAGCATCCCCAAAGAATGATGTTTCCACCTCCATGCTTCACGGTTGGGATGGTGTTTTTGGAGTTGTACTCATCCTTCTTCTTCCTCCAAACACGGCGAGTGGAGTTTAGACCAAAAAGCTCTATTTTTGTCTCATCAGACCACATGACCTTCTCCCATTCCTCCTCTGGATCATCCAGATGGTCATTGGCAAACTTCAGACGGGCCTGGACATGCGCTGGCTTGAGCAAGGAGACCTTGGTGCACTGCAGGATTTTAATCCATGACGGCGTAGTGTGTTACTAATGGTTTTCTTTGAGACTGTGGTCCCAGCTCTCTTCAGGTCATTGACCAGGTCCTGCCGTGTAGTTCTGGGCTGATCCCTCACCTTCCTAATGATCATTGATGCCCCACGAGGTGAGATCTTGCATGGTGCCCCAGACTGAGGGAGATTGACCGTCATCTTGAACTTCTTCCATTTTCTAATAATTGTGCCAACAGTTGTTGCCTTCTCACCAAGCTGCTTGCCTATTGTCCTTTAGCCCATCCCAGCCTTGTGCAGGTCTACAATTTTATCCCTGATGTCCGTACACAGCTCTCTGGTCTTGGCCATTGTGGAGAGGTTGGAGTCTGTCTGATTGAGAGTGTGGAGAGGTGTCTTTTATACAGGTAACGAGTTCAAACAGGTGCAGTTAATACAGGTAATGAGTGGAGAACAGGAGGGCTTCTTAAAGAAAAACTAACAGGTCTGTGAGAGCTGGAATTCTTACTGGTTGGTAGGTGATCAAATACTTAAGTCATGCAATAAAATGCAAATTAATTATTTAAAAATCATACAATGTGATTTTCTGGACTTTTGTTTTAGATTCAGTTTCTCAGAGTTGTAGTGTACCTGATAAAAATTACAGACCTCTACATGCTTTGTAAGTAGGAAAACCTGCAAAATCGGCAGTGTATCAAATACTTGTTCTCAATTCTTGTTTTGGATCATAACTTTAGAACCCTAATGGCTACAAACAAAATCATTTTCCCTGAATCCTCAAGTCATCCATACAAAATAAATATCACCGATTTCATTTCTGCCTATAAAATTTCCCCACAATTTTAGATTTTTAAAAAAACCTCCTATAGGTTGTTAGTCTGATCTTCACCAAAACAGCAGCTAGGGAACATGCTGGCAAAAAGTTATCAAAAGAACTTTGATTCAAATATAAGTTAATTCATTGGTGGGACTATTTGTACGAGTTGACCTACCGTTTCTAAATGCAATATCCAAGCTTAACAAAACTTGACACACAAAGAAAACAGGACATTCTGAGGACGCACAAAAAGTTTTGTAAAATTTCGGTAATAGGGGGGCGCTACAACTAAAATTGGGATGCATCTTCTTTGGTGGACGTCCTAACATATCTTCTAATATGACTTGGATACTTCAAAAAACATTGCCGCCAGCAGCCAATCAAATTTCAGCAGCTAATAACACCAAATCCGAATAGCCAACTGTTGCGAAAATCGATATATTTGTGCATTGTGTAAACACACAGGATAAGGACTTGTAATCCTAATGTTTTTCTATTGGTTTCATTCACTCTGAATGGAAATAAATGCATTGACCTAATTAATTTGTATAACTGTATAATTTGCATACTGCTGTCCATTTAAATTGAAAATACAATTTTATGTCTTTGTCACAATAATAATAATAATGGGCCTTGAGATAAATGCTTCAGACAAAGTTTTGAAAGTTTTTTCATTTGAAATTGTCCAGTCCATGGATTTCATCTCAATTTAAATGTTGAATATGAGTCCACACATACACCACATCTATTTTGATCAAACCCTAACTTTCAGTGAAAATTCAAGATGGACTTTGCTGTAAAAACCACATCATAAGATGTGTTTCAAATTGGTTGTTGGTGCTTGGACCCAGATGATTGCCGCGTTTGGCTATATTTATAAATTGAAGTTACATGAGTCAGCAATCGAGTCTAAAAATAACCAAATAACATAATGAATACACCAAATTACTAACAGAATTAACATCATGAACTGTTAAACATGTGGAGGAAATAACAGTAATAAAATGTATTCAAACATCCGCTGACAACAAATATGTTACACAGACTCCTCTAGGAACAGCAGTATTTCACTGATGCAGGATAATCATTTCAAATGCTTCAGCATCTTGCCAGGAAACTACCAAAACAGTAAGCCTTTGTAAGAAAGGGGGAAAAAAGATGACTGATGAAAAAGAACAGTTCAATAAATGCTAGGGTTGCCTTTACAGCACAACAGCCAGTGTTCAGGACAAAAATCACAAAACTCCACACTCTATGCCCTAAAGTTGATAGACAATTGATGGATATCAATATTTATATGTGAAAGAAACATGGAAGGAGGTGAATGAGATTTGGAATGAGATGTGAGTCAAGATAAGGAAGAAATTGCTATTATAGTAGGGATGTGCAAGTCCAGCCAACTAGTTGATTAACCGATACTGCTGCTAGTCGACTTGGAAATACTAGTCGTTTACAATTTTTTTTTTTTGCACGTTTAATGTTTTGCTATGTTTAAATGACCGTCATGTTAAAAAAAAGATCCACATTGTTCGCAGCAAACCATTGAGTGATTCGTGGTTTTACACACTGAAACACCTATAGGCTGGAGTATGGAGACTTTTAGCAATTTAGCTGACACTGAAGCCTTCACAGACCATATTTACAAAGTGTGTGTTAATGATATAGAACAGAAGCAAGCTATTGCTGACAACTTCAGAAGGCAAGAACTACACTTAATTCAGGGGTCTAAATATCTGTTTCTAATTTAGGCCAGTAGCGTGATTGGTTTGGCTTTGGGTGTATGTAATTGGCTAAGGGAGGCTCAGGGTTTCCAGTAGGAGCTCTCTGGAGGAGTGTCCTAAAATTGATTGACACCTTTGAATGGCTGTTGATACGACAGCACCCCATAAAACTGTCGAAACAGGTCATGTTTCCCTCAGTATGTGACTGCAGCTGCCAGCAGCACAACAAAATACTTCAAATAATCTTTGAAGTTTGTACTGAATATCAAATAACTCTTATAGAAGCCATTATTCCCCCCAAAATACGTAATCAGCCACCATACAACTACACTGTGTTCCAAATTATTAGGTGACAATAAACATTCAGATTTTTTTTTTAAAAAGAAAGTGTTTGTTTTATTTCTCCATATCTTTTTAGATAACTGGTATCAATCTCAGACAGGTTTGTTAAATAGTTTTCCAGTTGGGTAAATGGAAACCCTACTTAAAGAGGGTGCTCCACATTATTAAGCAAGTCACAGTTCTCATGCAATATGGGGAGGAAGAAAGATCTTTCTGAAGATGAAAAACATGAAATGGTGCAATGTTACCCAAATGGTATGAAAACAACTAATATTGTGTGACAACTGAATGGAGATGATTGAACTATCATAAGATCTGTGAGTAATTTACAGCACAAGAGACTTATAAAGGAAAGTTTCTGTCAAAATAATAGCTATAAAAAGCCAGGTATTTGAAGCTGCTGGTGTCTCTGGAGTTTCAAGAACCTCTCCATGCAGGCTGGCAGTTGTAAAGCTGCATTTCAGCCACCTCTAACCAAAGCTCACAAAGAAAAATGTTTACAGTGGCTGTAGAAATACACAAAGACTCATTTTTTCATTCACTGATGAATGCCGTACTACAATGGATGGTGTAGATGGATGGATTTCTGGATGGTTGGTGAGTGGCCAAAAGAAATTAATACTTTTATTCAACAAGGATTTAGTTGATCTAAAGTTGACCTTCTCCCAAGGTTTATTTTTCTCTTTTATTTTGACCTTCTCCCAAGAGTTTTGGTTCCTTGCCACTGTCGCCTTTGGGTTGGCTTGCTCAGTTGGGGACACTAAATTTTCAACTAAATTACTGATCTGCCCGCATTGTCACTATATGATAATTGAAATGAGCTGGATAACATCACCATTTTCTCCAGAGCGGCTGTACAGCCGAATCAAATTCTGTTGCATTATTTTCCTGTCTAACACTGTGAAGCTGCTTTGAAACAATAGGCATTGTAAAAAGCGCTATATAAACAAAGATGACATGATTTAAAGGTGACTAAAGTGACAGTAAAGACCTGTATAATATATATAAAAAAAATTCTATTTTAAATAAATGCTGTTCTTGAACTCTTTCTAATCAAAGAATCATGAAAAAATGCAGGGCTCCAGACTGCGACCAAATGGCCTTTTTTTTACCTGCTTCTATCTAGTGGGAAGCAATCACCGCAGAATTCTCCCTTTTATAAACCCCAGATATCAGATCAAACAGCGCTGCCGTAGAAAAAAGCAGGAGAAACCATTGTGGCATAAACGATTTATATCCAAAAAAGCAGTAAAATATCCAAAAACCACTAGTTGTATGTTGTATATTTTGTTCAGTTGAGTACTTACAATGTCCCAAATATTAGTATATCATCAGTATGATGTTCTAATGTTGATGTAACTTACTGCTAATCTCATACAGCCAACAAACTAACACACAGAATAACATTATAACTTTCAACACACTCAAATGCAGTTTAGATAATGTAGACCAAGTGAAACAGCATTGCATTTCCTCACAATTTTAATTAGTCAAATAAACTGACCTGTATGAGTAGTAATTTAGCACTTGCGGGTAGTTTGGTAGAATGAAATGTCCTCATTTCTTTATATGAAATGGCTGCTAATCTTTTAAAATATATTTAATATATATTTGTAATATATTATAGCTTTTAATATATATTTTTAATATTTTCAAATAGAAAACAGGTATTTTAAATGGTATATTTCACAATATTACAGAGACAAAATGTAAAAATAAAAAGCTTTTGAACAGAAGTGTATATATTTTTATTGCCTATTGTCTTTCTCAGTAACTAACTATGCTTACAGGATGTCTTTAAAATACACACGTAAACCTTGCACAAGTGGTTAAGGTACATTGTGCAAAATGTTCTTCCCAACATGCACTGCTGCTGGATACTCAGAAGGTTCTAGTGACAGGGAACGTAAGAGCTTAGCCCTTATGTCTGACTGTCTAAAAGCCTCATTTGGCTTTAGGTAACGCTTTCGATTAAGGCCCGGAAAGTACTGTGTAAGTAAAGCGAATTTACAGCATAACTTTCGGTAATTATAGTGAAACTATAAAGTAAGTACAAGTAGGTATAAGGGAGCAATATGTAATATTGGGGGAATAAAGGGGTAACTTTCAGGAAAATTAACAAATTATTTATACTGCAAAGTATTTTTTAATTAAGGGGTAATTATCGGTGTAGTTACAGGGTAACTATGAATCTGCAGACTGTAAATTAAAGTGGTTCTTGTTCCCCTCTTGTTTCATGTAGTTACAGGGTAAGTATGAATCTACGAGCTGTCAGATTAAAGTGGCGGTTTTTCCATGCATGTAGTTACAGGGGAAGTACAATAAACATACAAAATCTGATATCACTCATAAATATTCATTTGAAAAACAACTTAATCCAAAACAGATTTATGACACTTCATATTCATTCTTTAAAATAAACTTTTCATTTAAAATAATAACGTCCGGACAGAAAGAGGCACATTTTTTTTGTTTCTCTTGCTTGTCTTCCTCTTCTTGTTCCTCTCCTTCTTTTTCATTATTTCTACTGATGCATCTTAAAGGGATAGTTCACCCAAAAATGAAAATTAGCCCCTGATTTACTCACCCTCAAGTCATCCGAGGTGTATATGGCATTCTTCTTACAGACAAATAAAATCTGAGTTATATTAAAAATGTTCTGGCTAATCCAAGCATTATAATGGCAGTAATAGTTGCTCTGTTTTTGAAGTCCATAAAAAATGCATCTGTCCGTCAAATAACATGATCCACGCGGCTCTGGGGTGTTAATAAAGGCCTTCTGAAGCGAATCGATGTTTTTGTGTAAGAAAAATATCCATATTTAAAAATGTATTTCATTTTTTTCTATGGCTGTCATGAGTTGGGTTTGGCTCTCTTCTCCTTCCCACCTGTTTGCTATCGCAATCAGCGTGCTCTCTGATTGAGACGCACCTGTTCCTCTTTTCATTGATCTTTCTGGCTATTTAGTGCCTCCTGTTTGTGGCTTCTTTGCCAGATTATTATTGTATGCTTTTCGCTCTAGTTCACATCTCTTGTTTGCCCCGTCTAATCTGCTCGGATCGACCTGTGTTGTCGTGTTGGTCTCACCTGTTTTTCTGTCCAGTTTCCTGCTGTACGTGAGTAACCATCTGGACGCTGTCTGTGGTGCTGAGTGCTTTGACTGGGGCTGTTTCGCTCGCCACTGCCTTCCCGTTGCGAGCACAGACATCGGCCTGTTTCTAAGGACTGTCATTGTTTGTTGCCTGTGTTATGCTCCAGATCTGCATCACCATTTCCTGTGATCGGCAGTCTGCCTAAGTTCCTTTTGTGACTGAATAAACATTTCTGTTTTGCACCTTTGCATTTGGGTCCTCTCTCCGTTCACTGACAGAATAATCTGGCCACCATGGACCCAGCAAAGGAGACGCCTTTCCGCACTGCTGTTGAGATGCAAGGAGCTCTGCTGGGCAAGCATGAGGAGGAGCTCTCTGTCACCAAGCATGCTGTGGAGATTCTGGCAGTCCAAGTAACCAAACTCACAAACCAGCTTCACCATCTTCGCCTGGAGCAGTCTGCGGGCGCATCTCGTAGTTCCGCGGAGCCTCGAATCAATAATCCCCCCTGTTACTCAGGTGAGCCCTCTGGGTGTCGTGCCTTCTTAACGCAATGCGAGGTGATTTTCTCTCTTCAGTCTACCACATATGCAGAGGAACGTTTCAAGGTTGCCTTCGTTGTCTCTCTCCTCACGGGACGGGCTCGCGACTGGGGGACGGCTCTCTGGGAGGCTGGTTCCGTGTGCTGTCAGCAATTCGCTACCTTTAAGGAGGAAATGATAAGAGTGTTTGATCGCTCCATCTTCGGAAAGGAAGCTTCTCGGCAGCTTGCCGCCTTGCGCCAGGGTAAGCGTTCCGCTACTGACTTTGCCATTGAGTTTCAGGCCGCTACCTGTGAATGGAACGAACCTGCTGTTTCTGCGCGTTTCCTGGACGGGTTAAACAACGAGCTCAAGGACGAGATTTTTGCACGAGAGATCCCTTCTCAGTTTAACCAACTGGCGGAGCTGGCAATCCGCCTTGACAAGCGGTTTGATCTGCGTCGACGAGCACGCGGTAGCAACCCCGAGCAACCGAGGTATCCTTCCGCCGCACCCTTTTCTGAATCAAGTTCTGATCCTGAACCAATGCAGCTGGGGAGAACACGGATTTCTTCCACCGAACGTCAACGGCGCATACAGGAGGGTCTCTGCCTGTACTGTGTCGGCTCTGGTCATTACGCGGGTACCGGTCCAGTAAAAGCAAGAGCTCGCCAGCAGTTCGGGGAGTACTGGTGAGCACAACCCCCATAACCCCACTTCACAAGAACCGCACTATGTTTGATGCTGTCGTGCGCTGGCGGGTCTCATCATTTCCCTGTTCTGCCCTTATTGACTCCGGTGCTGAGGGAAACTTCATGGATGAGAGCTGGGCTATTGAACATGGTATTCCCTTACAGGAACTGTCTGATCCCCCCACTGCCTTTGCATTAGATGGCCGTGTGCTGTCTAACATTCATCGAGCATCCGTAACAGTGAGTCTCACCATTTCTGGTAATCACCAAGAGACTATTTCTTTTTTTACTTTTCATTCCCCACTAGCCCCTATTGTTTTGGGTCACCCATGGTTACAACAGCATAATCCCCAGATTAATTGGGTGGAGGGGTCTATTTTATCTTGGAGTTTACCGTGTCATGTCAAATGTCTTGTATCTGCTGTCCCCGCTGTCTCTTCTATCTCTGTTTTTCAGGAGGAGTCTATTGATCTTTCTAGGGTTCCTGAGGAGTACCACGATCTGCGGGCAGTGTTCAGTCATTCACGGGCCACCTCTCTCCCTCCCCATCGACCATGCGATTGTAGCATCGATCTTCGCCCTGGTACAACCCCACCTCGCGGAGGTTATATTCTCTATCTGCACCCGAGCGCGAAGTGCTAGAGAAGTAGGGAAGACTGCGTTCAATACCCCTCTAGGCCACTTTGAATACCGCGTTCTTCCTTTCGGGCTGGTAAATGCTCCCGCAGTTTTTCAGGCGCTTGTAAATGACGTTTTGAGAGATATGCTAAATGTCTTCATATTTGTGTACTTAGACGATAAACTCATCTTCTCGTCCTCACTCCAGGAGCATGTCCAACACGTACGATGCGTGTTACAGCGCCTTTTAGAGAATCGTCTTTTCGTCAAGGCAGAGAAATGCGAATTTTATTCTGAGTCTGTAACGTTTCTCGGTTCCGTCGTGTCGGCAGAAGGAGTTAGTATGGATTCCGCTAAGTCACAGGCTGTCATCGATTGGCCCGTTCCCAATTCCCGTACGGCTTTCCAGCGTTTCCTGGGATTTGCACATTTTTATCTACGGTTTATCCGTAATTTCAGTCAGATTGCAGCTCCTCTTACCGCCTTTACTTCTGTCAAATCGCGTTTTCTCTGCCATCTCTCTGCTGAGTGCCATCTCTACCATCGTCATCTACTGGGTTGTCTCCGTTTTTCTGTTGTCTGGGGTATCAGCCGCCTCTGTTCTCTTCTCAGGAACCTGACGCGGCTGTCCCTTTGGTCCAGTCTTTTATCTTGCGCTGTCGCCGTACCTGGAAGAGGGTGCGAAAAGCTCTTTGCCGTACCAGAGAACGCACCTGCCGTGCTGCCGACCGTCGCCGCTTGCAAACTCCTAGGTACGTTTGCGGACAAAAGGTGTGGCAAAATGGTTCTCAGTCCGGTGGCTGTGCGCCTTCGGTTATCTCACTCTTTGCGCCGTGTCCACCCCGTTTTTCACGTCTCTTGCATTAAACCCGTCATTCGGGCTCCTACCAACCCTTCTCCCCCCCCTGCTCTTGTCGAGTGTTCTCCCGTATATAGGGTCAAGAGGCTGCTGGACATGCGACCCCGGGGGCGGGGGCATCAGTATTTGGTCGATTGGGAGGGTTACGGTCCAGAGGAGAGGTGCTGGGTGCCGGCCCGGGACGTTCTGGACCGCTCGCTCATCGAGGACTTCCTTCGCTCTCGTCAGTCCCCTTCCTTGGGAGCGCCTGGGGGCGCTCGTTAGGGAGGGGGTACTGTCATGAGTTGGGTTTGGCTCTCTTCTCCTTCCCACCTGTTTGCTAGACATTGAGTACACAGCGCAAACAAAGACACAACAGCAGTAATCGAATGTAATCCAGTTAATTGTGGGGATAGCTGGCTAGCCCGGATACGCTCACACTTACCCCCTTCTGCTTAATCTCGCGCCGCGTATGGCGCCTCCGCTGTGGGCCAGATGCATTACTGGGGGTCGGTGATGTTGAAGGCCGACCGGCCAGTGCAGCCCGAGCCTCGGCGTGTGTGAGGTTTATCTCGAAAGAGATGTGAGTCTGCCGATGTTGAGCAGAAACTCATGACTGTATGCACATTGTAGAACAGATAGACGCGATGAGGACGTACAAAAACTAGGGATGCACCGATATGAACATTTTGGCCGATACCGATAACCGATAATTCTTAATATTTGAAAGCCGATAACCGATATATTGGCCGATAAATCTAAATACAAATTTTAATAAACTCTGAGAGCCTGATTACAAAAACAAAAGGCTCACCATTAAAAGCCATGTCCCAAACACTTCAACATAAATCAAACCTATACACTACAGTAGCCTATTTGAACCAGTGTGAGATTCCTTACCTTTTCAAATTAATTTTACACTCCTATGGCCAAACATTTTTTTTTAACACTTTACAATAAGGTTTAATTTTTGTTAGTATTAGTTAACCAACAATGAATGAACAATACTTCAACAGGATTTATTAATTTTAGTTCATGTTAATCTCAACATATTCAGACCCAAAGTTGTGTCTTTTAACATTAGGTATGAACTGTGAATGGACTGTTACAAAACACAAACATTTTATTACTAAAAGAAACAAAGGTTATTGCTCTCTGTTTGTTCATGATAGTTAATGCATTAATAAAATGAGACCTTATTTGTAAAATGTTACCAAAAATTATATTGTCTAAAAAATAAAAATAATATACCTAAATAATGCAAACAAGTAATTGAACAGCATTACTTAGGCTGCATAATAAAGAATCAGAATGCAAGTGCATGAAATAACCTCCGCACAGACGATAAAGAAATGGTTTTAATCAAACCATATTGTTGATGGAAATGATACGAGAACAATAAAAGTGCTAATTATAAAAAAGAATGCTTCTGTGTTTTTGAAAAAAAAAAAAGTTTAATATTACAGTAATAGTAAACATCTGTAATATTAGTCTAGTCTATTGGGAATAATGTTGCTGTTTGAGAGCGCGCTGAAGCTGGAGAGAATGAACGAACAACCATAAACTGAAGCGCTTAGAAGTTTAATTAACAACTAAACGCATCATATATGAGAACAATCAGATATTTATACAAAATAAATATAATATTACAACTTATATTAGCACAAAATCATGCATAGGTGAAGGGTTATAATTCCTGTGGATGCTCTTCCCCTGTTTGAGAGCGTGCTGAAACTTAAGATGATCACCGGTACAGTGAAGCACTGCGGGTTATTGACTTAACGAAACACATCCTATATGACTTTAATCAGATGTTTATACTACAAAAACATAATATTACGACTTACATATGCTTAAAATGACACGAATGCACAAGCGAACTTGACTGTGCTGGTCAGAATGCGTTGTTGACGCTTCCCACAACAGCGCGCTGAAAAACAACTAAACTACGTTTTATAACAGAAATATTCTCATTGCAGTGTTATGTATAGGACAGTCCCAGTAGTTATTAATGCTGTGCATTTCTGTTTGAAATGCGCGCGCCGGTACAATGAAGTGCTTTACTGCATCGTTAATTAACTCAACCAAACGCATCCTATATGGGATTATATATACAAAATAATAAATATAATATTACAACTTACAATGGCACAAAAGGCTGTGAATGCACAAGCAAACTTGAC
Organism: Gobio gobio; assembly: GCF_949357685.1. Taxonomy (NCBI): domain Eukaryota; kingdom Metazoa; phylum Chordata; class Actinopteri; order Cypriniformes; family Gobionidae; genus Gobio; species Gobio gobio. Next base: position 17,345,821 of record NC_137105.1, on the reverse strand, counting down.
TGTGCTCGTCATGAAGGTGTAACTCCGTGGGCGCGTGCTGAAGCTAAAGACCGGTACAATGAAGTGCTTTACTGCATCGTTTATTAACTCAACCAAACGCATCCTATATGATATTACATACACAGAATAATAATAAATATAATATTACAACTTACAATGGCACAAAAGGCTGTGAATGCACAAGCGAACTTGACTGTGCTCGTCATGAAGGTGTAACTCCGTGGGCGCGCTCTTCCCTCAACACACGCGCTGAAACACAACGCTCTTTTACTGCCTATTCTATTCTCATTATCATTTTATGTAGATTATAGAAGACTTGCGCTGCACATGTTGCACATAACTGTATTTTCCTTTTCGAAGTGATTCCAAACATATTTAGAGCAATTCAAACCCATCATGGTGGACAGCGCGTCCGTCTCAGCTGAAGGAAATAATACATTATCTATCGGCTTGACTATATCGGTCAAATTTTCTTATTGGACCGATAACGATAACATCAAAAATAATCATTTATCGGCCGATAACGATATGTTGCCGATATATCGTGCATCCCTAACAAAAACACTGACTCACAGGATAGAAAACACGAAAACACCGTTCTGTCTGGAGAGAGAGAAGCCGCAGCGTGTGCACGAATAATAAAGTTCTGTGTGAACTTGAATAATTAGCTACACATCAGAAATCACTGATCACAGATCAGAAAGGAACTGAAAAAAGACTTATGTTTTCATTTATACATCCAAACACTGAGAAACTGCCAGCATTCACTCGTTCACAAGCCATGATCTCTCGAGGACAAATATGGCGCTTGCATGGGCGTGCCAAATTCTCTGTTCGGAGGAAAAGGAGGTAACCGTTCCAGATCAGCTCGTCTGGGCTCTCATTTTCTCAAAGGCAGAGAAAGACACCCAGAACTCGGTTTACAACGATCAAAATTTCTAGCCACTTGGGGACAATATTCAGGCTAGGGGAACTCATATTAATGTTGATAAACCTCATAAAATGAAAATTTCATGCCATGGGACCTTTAATTAAAAAATACTTACAGTATAAATAATTTGTTAATTATCCTGATAGCTACCCCTTTATTCCCCCAATATTACATATTGTTCCCTTATACCTATACGCACAATTACAGAAAGTTATGCTGTAAATTCACGTTACTTACGCAGTACTTTCCGGGCTGTACTCTAAAGTGTTGCCTGGCTTTTTACTCAAGATTTGAATCAACGGCCAATATTTAGAAGAGTTAAAATAAGTTATAGGAGGAAAGTAAACTTTTCAGTTTATGATCATAGGCTGAATAAAGTCTGGACCATGTTCAAAACAGTTAATACTTAAAAATAATGTTTCTTGGTCCTTTTTTTGAGCAATGCTTCACTATAAATCAGCTCATCTAAGCTACTCTATATGAATGGTCTCTACATAACATGTGGCTTACATTACACTCAACATACAATAATTTAAAAAGCAGAAACATCGGCTTCAATGTAAGACTGCTGGGCCTAACATATAGTGTTGGTTGATGTATATTTGCTTTTAAGACTTGCCAAGTCACTGATTGCAAGTCTATAACTTTCTCATGACATAACTGTATTTAACTGAAGATGCGAATGCTGCTGGTTTACAAGTGTGACCAAAGTGACGATATATTTGGATAACATAGCTGCACAGTGTTTTGTTAAAAATGCGAGAGCTTTGAAAAGCTAGACTGTGTCTTGGCAGCATCCGCTTGAATAGGATGAACATAAGAAAAAAATCAAAACATTTTGCATCATACATCATCGGTTTTGTAGCAAAAGTTTATCCAGTTTTAGTACAGTATGAGCTTTGAGGGCTTGCTTATGGTAACAAAGTCAATGGCAAGTTTAATGGAAACCAATTGTATATTGGTGCAAAGCATTTGTCATTACTCATTATGAGCCCAACAGCGCCAACATTTCATATGATGTAAAGTGCACAAACTCTTTCAATAAACAGAAAATGTTTCTCTGATGTGGAGTACATTTGTTCCATTGTGTCAGATATCCTATAGACAAAGACCCTGCACCATTGGCCGAATCATCGACCACACACATGCTCCGTTCACCAAACCACAAACCCAGAGAGGACTCCGTCTAACCATCCATTTCCTCACACTTCTCTCATACTCACACCACAAAACTTTCAGCAGGTTGGCCTCTAAAGAAAAGCCTAAACTGAAGGTCAGAAGGTCTCCATCGCTTGCTCTGTAAAACCAAAAATCAGACCAGAGATCATAGCACAGACACAGCAGATGCTGACATGCCAGCTGGGAGCTGAGTGGCGTTTTTTCAGCCGCTCAGGAAATGTTTCGGCAGTGAGACGGCGACTCCCCTGGGAGAAAAAAAAGGGAAGACAGAGAGGGATGAAGAAAGACAGGAATAGACAGACCCAGAAAGGAATGCAAATCAGGGGTCGAGAGCAGGGGAGAGATGAAAAAAGACTAATCAAATCCATAAAAAGGATAGAAAATCATTAAGAAGAAATCTCTTGCTACTCTCAATCTTTCAACACGTTTTTCTAGGAAAACTAGGCATTTAAATGTAAAAACAAACATTTAATTAAAATATTTTAAACATTTTGAAATAAGAATATCTCACTTCTTGACAGCACTTCAGCTGTTGCCTTTTGTAAACTACCCATGTTGTGTCATTTGCAGTATAAAAGCTGGCTCTCATTTGGATGAGACTAGTTTTCCCCTATGGAGGAGGTCAGGTAAATGGGCGTTTAAATACGTGCTTAATTCCGAATTGGATCAAGTCAGTGTTTTCCACAGCCTCCATAAAATTTACTAAACAAATTGCATACTGATTTTCAGCTCATTTAAAGCTCCTCTGGGAAATCCAACCCGGTCGGTTTCAGGACTGTCTGTGATTGTGTGCGTAATTTTTTCACTTCTCACTTATTTTGACCTTTGTTGAACTGTAACTAAAGCTAAATGTAGGGCTTTCTTGTAGCTCAAACAGTAGAGCGTGGCGCTAGCAACGCCAAGGTCATGGGTTCGATTCCCAGGGAAAGCAAGAACTAACAAAAAAATGTAAAACAAATGTGTACCTTGAATGCAATGTAAGTCGCTTTGGATAAAAGCGTCTGCCAAATGCATAAATGTAAATGTAAAATGTAAATGTCTTGTTCCATCTCATTGTGGATTTGGATGTTTCCCCCCAAATTTCTGGGTTAGAAAAAGAAAGAAATTTGGTGCCTCAAGTACTGCTGGCTTTACATCCAATGAAAACAGTCAACTAAATCAACAACCTGATCACAGGCTGCTCAGAATAACCACTGTAGCTGCACCATCAAGCATAATTCTCATCTTAATTAATTCCTCCATTAATTATATTCATAATTGAATAATTCTATCATATGTATAGGATCATTTCAAATGTTTTTTGTGATGTATACATACAGACAACAGATACACCCATATTAGTAATTAGTGGTCAACTGATATAGGTATTTTGATAGCCGATGCTGATGCCGATATCTTAGACCAACGTTAATTTTACATACAGTACAGAGGGACTATGACATAAGTATGACTTGGTAGTATAGCACAGCAGGAAAAATGTACCAGCGATTTATAGGTCAACCATTATTAGTAATACCGTAATTACAGAACATGAAAACATCAATATCCCACAGTATGTTTATAATCGTAAATCAAAAGTACTTTGGAAAACTAATTCTTTCAGAACAGCACTTCAGAGAGCTGTGACTACAGAAGAGAAGCATGCCACATGCTTTACAGAAGAAAAAAAAAACTAAATATGTACTCGCATCATCCAAAATCATGTCACTAAACAGGGTTGGCACAAACAGACTCCATTAATACAGACCAAAGAGCCAAAAACTGAAAAAAAGCTGTGAATGAAAAACATAACTGTGCGACCAAAATAGCCTGTCCTATCAACATCTAAACAATTATCCCACGTTCAAAATTTGATCATATTAAACAATTGTAAAGTGCAGACTAGTAATCACCTCCTTAGAGCCGGGCGTGTTTTGAGAGATTTTTCACTTTTTCAACTTTAGTTAGTGTGTAATGTGGCTGTTTGAGCATCAAAAAAATATGCAAGATTACAAAAGTCAAAGTCCACTCCAAAGGGAGATTTACACTCACTTTAACTGAAAAAACTTTTCAAGAACTACAACAAACGGCTTGTTGGGACTAAAACACACTTCTTCCGGATCTTATGACGTCACAATGTTACTCATTTAAATAATCCCCGCCAATGGAAAATGCAAAAAAAGGGGACTAAGCAGTCTTTGCTCTCTCTCCCTCGCACATATGAAAGTCAACTGAACTGACACAATGGTGTCAATCCATGTTGCACTTGGCGCATTTGGATAATTTTTTCCCCCTGAATTACCACTGGGTGTAAATTGCGCTCAAAGAACGTTCAGCACGTGCAGCTGACATAAACCAAACTTTCAATAAACGGAAGGAAAAAAAAATCCTATCCAGTGATTAAGTGTTTTCTGTGTTCACACAAATCTTTCACGATGTCCTAACAGCCGGGATTCGCACAGCCAGGAACACATCAGCTAATTTCCGATTCGCAACCGAATGACTCATTTGAACCGATTAATTGTAATAACTGGTTAAAACAAGCCTGCAAAACAAGTCCTCAAAACTGAAGCCGACATTTTTGGGGAACTTCGGGAGGAGATTGGAGCTTTAACTTTAATCTCTAAATTTCCATAACTGTTTTTCACAAAAAGTTGTTGATTAGGCAGGGGGTGTGGCCTTGATATCGTGGCTCAACTTTGCGCTTACTACTGCGCAGACTCTGGCTCCAAGTTGCTACTGCACAGACTCGAGACCCAAGATGTCAGTTACATCAACGGAAGAAAGCGAAGGCGCGTCGTCCATCTTTTTTTATAGTCTATGGGTGAAAACAACTGATCTGCCCAACGCTGAACTCACAAATCGGTGTATAATCATTTACTCAGAACACCTCTGAAATGAAAATGCAAGTGTGAATTAGCCTTAATAATTCACTGTTTTTTCTGGTTATTTATATTCACAATGTGTAGTAAATGACCTATAAAATCATTTAGTTTAGACTGGAGTGAGGTGAAACCAGAACAAAGCAAGTTGTTGTTAGCTAGCTCCTAATTTTATTCATTTGCATATGGTAGAAAATTAGACTATTTGTTAATAATCTTTTTGATGCAAATTTTTTAATATCGACATGATTATATACCAAAATATCAGTGTAAACAACAAGGAACAAAAGAAACAAACATCAAGGTAAGAGATCATACATAATATGAGATATCAAAAGCAAAAATCACAAACTGTTCCTTTGCATTTATTTACATACATGTATTGTTAGCATTGGGCAGATCACGTGGGTAGGGGACTTTTTACCGTGTGTCAGCCACCACTGAAGACCATTTTTGACCCAGGAAAAACCCTGATCAAGCATGAAAACCTATTCTTAAAAAAAAAGCCTTTGATCAAGACTTTTTGAAAAAAAAAGGGCATAATAGGACCCCTTTAAAACACCTGGTAGATTATGATGCCCTAAAAGGCTAAAACTCAATAACAGTAGAACTAAGAAAAACACCCTTTTGGCATAATTGAGCCAAACATATCTGTCAGATCATATAAATCAATTTGTGTACTGTGTGTATTTTGCCTTTGTAGGGTAGTATGGCTCACTGAGGTATTTATCTTGTCATTTTTAAAGAATGAAAATGTATGCATGATATCAAAGGTACTTCAACAAAATAGCATAAGCAACTATTTGGCCTGAAGCAAGTGAAACTTTGCTCAACATCTGAAAAAGAGCCTATAATTTTCCACCAACTTATAGCAGATTCTAATGCAATTATCCTCTAATGGTATCCATGTTTGTCTTTCAAACATCTGAAAATCATACTGAGGCCAAATGTCGTCTTTTGTCCTTTCATCCTTCATTCCAAACTCCTCTCAAGTTCAACATCCCAGCAGACTTCGACCTTTGCACTGCACCAGTCATAAAAGGTCACAGAATCTCTCCGTGTCCAATCAAAACAATTCCAACAGCTCAGAAAGTGCAATCAACGGCCAAATATATGGTCACAATCTAGATGGAATCCCAAGAACTTCAGCAAATTGTTCATAATACTTGTAGTTTACTACTGTTCAAAAGTTTGTGGTCAGTAAGATTTTTTATATGATTGAAAGAAGTCCCTTATGCTCACCAAGGCTGAATTTATTGGACCATAAATGCAGTAAAAATATTTTTATTGTGAAATATTATTAAAATTACAAATATTATTAATACAAATAATACTGTAATAATATTATTACAATTGGGGCAGTCGTCGCCTAATGGTAAGAGAGTCGGACTTGTAACCCGAAGGTTCAGGTCCGGCAGGAATTGTCGGTGGGGGAGTGAATCACCAGCGCCCTCCTCCACCCTCAATACCACGATTGAGGTGAGACCCTTGAGCAAGGCACCGAACCCCCAACTGCTCCCCGGGCGCCGCAGCAATATGGATATTCAGGGTGTGTGTGTTCACTACTGTGTGTGTGCACTTGGATGGGTTAAATGCAGAGCACAAATTCCAAGTATGGGTCACCATACTTGGCCACACGTCACTTCACTTCAATTTAATGGTTTTAAGTGCTTTACAGTAACTACATTTTACATGTTTTACTGACACTTTTGATCAATTTAATGCATCATTGAAGGATAAAAATTAAAAAAAAGTTTGATATATGTCATGAGCCCCCCTATAAACATTAGGTTGTTTGAAAAGTTTTAAGTGCTTTACAGTAACTACTGGGTAGCACTTTTTTTGAAAATGGCTCCTTGTGTAACACCTGAGGCACTGGAATCAGAGCACTGTTCTCAAATTAGAGAGTGTTATATTATTCTCTCCTCATCATTAAAGAGATGAAACAGAAGAATTACACCATACTCCACTGTACTCTGAAACCCTATTTAACCCACCCCACCCACCGTCACGAATTCCTGCCTAATGGCATCATTACGGGCCGTGTTCACGCCAATCCCCTTGTAATCTAGGGGCATTCTGAGATGAATGCAGCTTCTAAGGACAAGCACCAAAAGGGTCAAAGAGCTGTTTAGTCGAGGAATGAGCTTTGAAAATGTTAAAAGCATTGCAAGCATAATGTTCCTCCAATCCCGTTTTGAAAGCATTGGTAACAGGTCTAGCTAAAGGGAGCAGATGCGAGACAGCAGAGTGCTGCAATGCTCCTTAAAAATTGAGGTAAAGCATGTCAGTGTTCATTCACAAAGCAGGTTGTCAAACTATTTGGTTAATTCAGCTATTTTTAATTGCAACGGGATGTAGAAAGTAGAGATGTGCTCAGTACCGCCGTTGGCCGCTGTGATGCCTATGCGCGATAACTTTATGATGCCCGTGGTGGCGCCGTTCGCGAATTATATAGTGCAGAGCGGGGGGAGCGTGTAAGGGGGTGGAGAGAGCATTTTCTTGTGGTGCCCCCCTAAGCACTTGGTGCCCTACGCGCAGCACGTGAAGCGCGTAATGGGAGCGGCGGCACTGGATGTGCTGGTTGCAGTTATCTTGGCCAATTAAGATTTCCGTAATAAAATAAGAACAAAAAAAACAAATTGCAAACAACAGTACAAATAAATGCAATAGAATACGGAGATATGAAATAAACACGGCTTTAAGTTTTACACGCAATGGTATAACGGTATATTCAGGTTAGAAATAGTACAGAAATTAAAGTAAAATATCAAATGTAAAATAACTCTGGATAGTCTTCATTGTAAAAATGAAATACCAAAGTCTAACCATAGCCCAAGAATAGACTACACTCTAAAAAAAAAGGCTCGTAATCATAGGGGAACCTTTTTTAGTGCTATATAGCACCAATTTTGGTGCTTCAGTGGTTCTTCAGCGGTTCTTCAGAGGTGCTATATAGCACCTTAGTCAAAGAACCGGTGAAGAACCTCTGAAGAACCGCTGAAGAACCTCTGAAGAACCGCTGAAGAACCACTGAAGCACCAAAATTGGTGCTATATAGCACTAAAAAAGGTTCCCCTATGATTACGAGCCAAGAACCATTTTTGGTGCAATATAGAACCTTTTTTTTTTTTAGAGTGTAGTTATCTAGATAGAACATGAACATATCAAAGAAATTAAACCATATACCTTGTAATCACTGTTGACTTTGCTTACATGATGGAATATCATACATCTCACAAGCTATTTGGGCAAAAAAGACATGTGGCTAGAAGTGGGTTACTCATAGCCGGACTATATCGGGTCTATAGGTAACAGAGACATTTGCTGGTAATACTCGACAAGACGGGCATTTTGACATTATTTTGTGTGTATTTGACCGCTTAAGCGCAGTAAGCCACTCATTTTGGTACTTGCGCGCGCTTTTGGTGTGAGCCGAAACCGGTGGGAATTAGTACAATTATGCTCAATACAAGCACTATTTAAGCGAAGCGAATGAGACGAGTGAGTGAGAGGAGGCGGGTGTGAGTCACAGAAAAGAACGAGAACGCGCAGATGGCGCTATTGCCTGTGCTGCTGGCAACAAAACGGACAACCTCGGAATCGGAAAGACTTGAGACTGACAGGCCGGTCACTTGTCCTAGCCGAGCATGCGGAAAAACGGCTGAATCTGGTCCCTGGACGGTAGATCAGTGCTTCTCTAGTAGAAAGAAAGTGAAATAAAGCCCATACCAGAATAGCTCATTTCCCTTTCACTACAGAAAGACAAAAGGGAACTATTTGCTTTGGAAGAGACAGCTGACTGCCCAGCTGCCATCATTAGGATCTTCAGGAACCTGGAAAATTCAGCCTGTCGCTTGTAGTAATGGTCCCATAAGAATGCCAATTCTGCTTATTCTCCGTCTAAGGTTATATTATTTGTCACAACATTTCTGACAGTTTTAAGGTAACAATAATTAAATTAATGCATTTTCCTGACTGTCTCTGATCTGACTATCCAGCTCATCGAAGCCTGTCCAGAAGCCTTGGAGAGATTTAAAGCGTGCACAACATAATATAATTTAAATAGTTATAGATTGTTATATTCAAATAGAGAAAATGTATGAGAAATATAGTTTCAGTATTACTGACAAAATCACGCACATTTAAACACATGCAAGTTAAGGAACTAAGATTACAGTGATATTTACAGGCCTGTGTGTGTGTGTGTGTGTGTGTGTGTGTGTGTGTGTGTGTGTGTGTGTGTGTGTGTGTGTGTGTGTGTGTGTGTGTGTGTGTGTGTGTGTGTGTGTGTGTGTGTGTGTGTACAGGCCTGTGTGTGTGTGTGTACAGGCCTGTGTGTGTGTGTGTGTGTGTGTGTACTTGTAAATGCACAGTATGTGTATGTGAGAAGTACATCACTGGACTCTCAGGAAAGCAGTAGCACAGGGAGCCTGTGGCCACACACTGCTCAACGGGCCAACTTCTCTTTAAAAGATCTCTGGACATCTGAAACTCATTGAAACCTCCACTGACTATTAACCCTTATTCAGTGCCCAAGGGACTTTCTATTTCCTCTTCCAGGTCACAGTCAGAGAGTTTCTAGAGTAGAGGATTAAACTTTTTAGTCTCTATGCAAGAGTTTAATCCACCCATACTTTAGAATGCTCATAATGAATCAATCAATTCAACCAACCAACCAACCATTTTTATCTGTTTACTTGGTTTGGATGGGAAACCAAACTGAGAAACTGACCCAAAAGTCTGAGTAACAGGTAGACAAACTCAACCAGGCTTTTCCCCTTATCATTCTAAACTATAGCAAATAATTGGTGGTTGGTTAGATTAATTTACTACTGAAATTCCTTGAGAATTGTGGCTAAATCAGAAGCCAAATATGCTAAACGACCTAATTATTATTCATTTAAATACATTCAAATCTATACACAAAACCAGCAGTCAACAGTTCGGGTTTGATCCAAACCTTCCTTCCCTGGGAGCAGGGTTGTTTTTTTGATTTATGCAATAAAAAAACATGGACACTATCCAGAAAGCCACTCGTAGATTGACAATTTCTTGACAAACTAGCTGCTCATGTTATGTGTCGTCTAAATAATGCTTTTTCCACTCCTTTGGCCGCATCAAGCATCTGCGAGTCTTCATAAAACGATCTACAATATTGCAAACAAACAGGCGATAGCCTGATTTCAGTACATGATTGAACACATCTGGTATACTGATTTTGCGAAGGAACAGGCAATCTAAGAGTCTTCAATCTACTCTAAGAGTCTTCTTTTGTGTTGCAAATCTTTCGGTTTAGTTACAGTGGACAGCGCATTCTGAAGCAATAACCAGATACAGAGTGCATCTTGAAAGAAATTCCTGCGCACCCCAAGGAGTGGATGGAAAATGTATTTGGCATGCTGCTTTTGGACACTTTAGGTCAGACTCAGGTTGGAACGAAGAAGGGGGAGGCTTTACATCTCTTGAGACAATCCTTTCTATTGAGACTCTCTCTCACTCTTCGAAGGCGTTTGGAGAGTCTAGATACTTTGTTTTTAATCCTTAGTACCATATTTACCACAAGAAATTACTTACCCTGCAATTTTATCATTTATATGCCATTTTAGGCTTTGTTTAGATTAAATAAGTGAACTTGCCTTTGTACTTGAACTAATTTCAAAGCCAAAACACCAACAGACCCCACAATGTTCAGAGGTTGAATTACACCCAAAACACAAAATGTGAGTCTTTGATCCATTATTCAGGAACTCATTTTACACATATCACGTATATTTTAGAAAAGCAACATATTGAATCTTAACCCATGCTTCTCTACTCAGAAAATACCTAATTGTTACAGCTATTAGAGTATCTAACTGTCCTGTACAGTCATTAAAGTGTGGCTGCACTAGCAGGCATTCGGATGCTCCCAAGGTCGTTCCGCCTGGATAGATGGAATGATAATGACAGTGAATTCAGCACACAGAACATCTGGGCACTACAAACAATGCTTTTATACCTCCTGTAGGTGTGAGATACTCCAGCATGAAGCAACTCTCAGCAAACTAACAGATTTGTCATGTTTCTGGCAACAAGTCCCTCTTTTAGATGAGCTACATATGTAAACATCCTTAAAACAAGACGCTTTTACTTGACAAGCACAGTTGTGTAGCACAATAAGACTTTGTTTTCAGAGTATAGCTCATTTTTCTTCTCCATCGTCAAAATGACAGTTTTTCTTGTTTAAAAAATAAACCAAAATAAAATGCATTAGATTTATGCTTAAACAATAAAAAACATTTAAATATACCCTGAAAACAAGTCTTAATATCTAATACAACAGAACTTTTCAAGAAAATGTATCTTGTTTAACGTGTAACAGTTAGATGTTTTACTTAATTTTTTTTTAAAGGTTCTCTGCGGGAAAGGAATAGATTGTCCTAAATCAAGCAAAACATTTCCTATCTGCCCTAAGAATACTTAAGTACGAAAGAGAATTTTGCGTTTTGTTATACCTGGGTCATGAAAAGGCACCAAGGCGAAGTTGTACAGAGGTCTCTGGGGTCTGCTGAGAGATGTTTCCAAAATCTTCGATGCTCCTTCAATCACTTGCACTAAATCATCGTACATGGAGCCGGTGACATCAAACACAAACGCCAAGGTGGACGCTCCCTCAGGGATGTCTTCATTTGTGTCCTGGGCTGCTGATAAAACGTTAAGAATTATTATCAGACCAAGAAAAAACGGAGAAGGACTCAAGTCCATCTTGAGATTTCCAACTGCTCCTCGGCAAAAAAAAAAAAAAAACTCGACCGAAAAATAAATCAGCGACGAGCTGAAGGAAATTGACAAAACATTGGTTCGAAATGTCAAAATGGACAGTAGTGGGGGGGAAAGTAAAATCTTTGCAGAGACAAAAATGTGAAGGAAAGATCCAGAGTCAGATTTTTCCTGACAGTCGCTTGCGCGAGGATGCTTTGAGTTCGTTGTAGTGCGCGCGCGCGCGCGTCCTGCTCCTCTGAAGTTTCTCAGCAAACTGTCGCCTTTACAAACGCTGATCCACTATTAACTTCTTTTCACCAGACGCGAGACAACAAGCACCTCGGGCAAACACTGACTCGCCGTATTAAGAAGCTGCGCTCTCATTGGTTCACAGCTCTTTTGGGATCGCGAGGGGGTCCTGTGCCTATTGACAGACATATTAATGGGGCTTACATTTCATTGGGTTTTCAGCGCTGAAACGAAACAATTAATCACAATAAATATGAACAATTAAACTGAAATATACTTTATTGTCCCTCTTGGATAATTAAATGGATGCACTAAAATAATATAATGTGATATAAAACACCACAGAAAAAAATTATAATGTTAAACAAATAAACACTCAATACATTGTAAAGTCATAAAACAATAAATACCAGTAAATATTATACCTCGTTATAAAAGTCAGGTTACACTCCATACACACAGCTAGCTATATGCGCAGATATCTGTCGTTTTTGCTCTTTTACCACCACCTATTGGCAAGTTACATATGCTGAGACAACTTGTCTCTTTTGCAATATCATTTGCCAACGTAAAAGGGCAATGTAATTGGGAAATGACAGAAATTATTAGCCTACATGTATTTTTGTTGGCAGTATGTTTTTTTTAATGTAAAATGCTGGAGTCGGGGAAAAGTTTGCTTGTAAGACTGTAAAAAAAAAGGATCAGGGTCAGCAGATTTTTGTGAGTAGGCCTAATGGAGTAGTAAAAAAAAAAAGGAAGACCATGCAAAAGAGGAGCCAAAGAAACAGCCATGCATGGTAGAAGAATTAACCAACATCCTGGTTTTACAACACTAGATGTCACCATAGCATTTTTATTTTATAGTGTTTTGCAGTGTGATCGTAATTATAAAACCCTTGCTCTAAAATGGCAACAAGTGTTCCTTTCCACCAAAAAACTTGGTATAAAAGCCTTCTTCTCCAATCTTTCTCCCAAAGCATGCATCTTCACTTGAAGCATTCTAATCCACTTGTTTAACAGTTTACAAAAAACTTGTATAATATATTATGGTATTCCAAAGCTAACATGGAAATATAACAACAAATGATACTGAACATGCTTAATCCTTAACAACTACAATAACACTCAAATCTCTTTAGCGCCAAGACCAGGATATTCACTTAATTCATTCCATGCTCTTCCTTGAACCACCTGATACTTTTCAATCGCTAAAAGGAACCCAATTAGCACCCAATTTCCTTTGGACTTTGGTACATTAGTCCAAGTGAAAACTAATCGAAACTTCAATGTCCATGTAAATGGTAGCTCAAAGCAGGGTTGTAAAGGGCTTGAGTGATTACAAGGGTGACTTATTCTCCCACACTCCCAATCCACAGAACTCCCCACCAAAAAAAATGGGGGGGGGGGGGGGGTAATTTTGTCCACTAGAGTGCGCCACATCACATGCAAAACTAGCAATGATGCAATAGCACATTATGTATATACAAAAAGAAATCACAACAAAGAAACCTACAAATAATGTTTTAAATTATAATCATATTTTCATTATTTAAATGGGTTTTATTTATTTATTAATAAATAGAGCAAGCATTATAACAAAAGCTAAAACACACACCACCACTGACCAATTCATGACACAAAATGAAAAACAGATCAAGAAAAGCATTAAATTACATTAGATTATAATATCATTAAACAATTCTAACAGTCACTTGGCATCTTATAGTCTCACCTGGAATTGACCAACAAAAAAAATTGTCTTTTTCCATGTTGGCACAGGTGTGTTGATCTCGAGTCTTCTTTGGCTCGAGTTGATGGTATGGAATTGAGGCAGGATGTTTATGTTGGATATGCTGCTGGTTATGGGTTTGAATCAGGGCCCAAAACCAGCAGGCTGCCTGTGTTGGTGGACGCCAAAAGTCAAAGACACACAATGGAAGGAAGAAATGACCAAAACAAAAATTGTACCAGCTACACATTACTACCTTGACATTCAAACATGTATACAATCTATGTAAGGGTAATGGGAATTACTGCTGCAATCTATTATAAGTGGTTTTGACTGAGTATAATCAAAAGATGAAATTAAATCATGCACCTGAAATTATTGCAATTATGGTAAATGTTCACTCTAATTCTATAAGATTCTGTTTAGGAACAAGACAAATAAACGCATCTGTACATAGTTAATGCAGAATGTGTTCACCATGACCAACTTTACACCTAACTAGTTGGGAATTTCAGCAGCGAGGTGCCAACCACAATAAATGCTGTTTTTACGAGCATGAACCAGGGAAATGCAATATTGTGCAATGCCTAATTACCAAACGGGGACTGGATACACAGTTAAGCAAACCAGTTCTCTGCCAAACTCAAGAGCAAATTGTCTGAGTGTTTGTCTTCGCAATAAACTTTCCATTTTTACACAACCTACCATAACACATTACTACATCTATTGCAAACTGACACAGAACTTCTGTATTTATTTTAATGTGTGTTGCACCACCCTGTGTACATACACCAATCAGGCATAACAGGTGAAGTGAATAACGCTGATTATCTCTTCATCACGGCACCTGTTAGTGGGTGGGATATATTAGGCTGCAAGTGAACATTTTGGCCTCAAAGTTGATGTGTTAGAAGTGGGAAAAATGGGCAAGTATGAAGATTTGAGCGAGTTTGACAAGGGCCAAATTGTGATGGCTAGACGACTGGGTCAGAGCATCTCCAAAACTGCAGCTCTAGTGGGATATTCCCGGTCCGCAGTGGTCAGTATCTAACAAAAGTGGTCCAAAGGCTCATTGATGCACATGGGGAGCAAAGGCTGGCCCAGGTTGTCCGATCAAACATACGAGCTACTGTAGCTCAAATTGCTCAAGAAGTTAATGCTGGTTCTGAAAGAAAGGGGTCAATACACAATGTATTGCAGTTTGCTGCGTTTGGGGCTACATAGCCGCAGACCAGTCAGGGTGCCCATGCTGACCCCTGTCCACCGCCGAAAGCGGCAACAGTGGGCACGTAAACATCAGAACTGGACCATGGAGCAATGGAAGAAGGTGGCCGGGTCTGATGAATGACGTTTTCTTTACATCATGTGATTCACTTACCTGGGGAACACATGGCACCAGGATGCACTATGGGAAGAAGGCAAGCCGGCGGAGGAAGTGATGTTTTGGGAAATGTTCTGCTGGGAAACATTGAGTCCTGCCATCCATGTGGATGTTACTTTGACACGTACCACCTACCTAAGCATTGTTGCAGACCATGTACATCCTTTCATGGAAATGGTATTCCCTGGCGGCTGTGGCCTTCAGGGGTCCATCCATCCATCCATCCATCCATCCATTGGATCCTAATCCTAGCCCTAACCCAAACTCAATTTAATTGAGGGCAGGTTTTCCATCAAATAAATATATGTAGCCCCAACTCATAAAAAAACAAATTCATGCAATGAAATGTAATTGAGTTGGTCCCACTCAATTTTGGACAATGTAATTGAGTTGGTCAAACTTTTATGAAATACAGTTTAAATTATATTTTTATACTTATAACATGACTTTTTATACTTACCAAACTTAAATGAAAACATTTAATTGGAAAATTAATTATAAGCAGTTTCATTCATCATCATACACAATGTATATAATGAAAATGAGCAATAGCATAGCTCACTGAGTGCCCACAGCCTAAACGCATGCGCCCCTCTTCAGCACAATGGTAACCTCAAAATTCCTCTAAATGTCCAACATAACTGAACATTAAACACTAACATTAACTAACACCATCTTTCCCTTTACATAAAAACACATAAAATAACACTTTAATCCCTATATTTACTCTCCTAATGGAGTCCCTTGCAAAGCATGCTGGGAACTACAGATCCACTGCCCAGTTAGTTGTCAACACAGATATTTCATGTATTTTTAACACAAATTAAGTAAACTTCAGTTTTAAATATATTAGGTTGATTGAACACAATTAAATTAAGTTGTGACAAAATTCGATATGTTTAAGTAAAGTGAACATGATTTAAATGTGCCATATCTATGAAGGGCCTGAACAATTTTTTTTGAGTGAAGAGAACATCCACATTTTGTGTGGAACCCAAGCCAATGGTCTGAGATCTGGGATTTATTTTGGCAGATCTGAAGCTCTGTTGTGATTTATGGTTACACAAGTTTGCTCTTTAGTATTTACAGTACATTAAAAACTGTCGCCACCCGTGTGACGGATATCAACAATAGCCATCAAGCTTTTTCAAACATGAGCATGTGCTTTTCTTCCTGAAAAAAGGACACGTGACACCTCGTCCCATCCTTCCCCACACCAACACAACACAAACTGAACAGTAAAGAAGCCCCCTCAGCTCTGTAATTCAATAGGCCTAATCCCTGATTATACTGTTCCTAATCTCCACAGAGACCCTCTTTGTGTCCCACTACTACGAATCAATCCAGGTCACTGCACCTGCACAAAAGTACACCGATATATATATATTGTTATGAACATGTAAACCACACCCCAATAAAGACTAAATATTCACAAAACTGCATTATACATTAGTAAGCACTTACATCTTAATTTTAAAGCAGGTTTGTGAGAAATATGATAAGAGTATATTTATTATGTATTCATTATTCAATAATAATTATGAAATGAAGACACTATGAGAAACAGTTTAGGAAAAATACACAACAGATCTAGACGAATGAAGAGAAGGAGGCATGGGATACAAGACGGGTACAAGTGGCACCCTAATGAAGCCTACAAGAATGTTGTTTAGCTGCCATGTGAATGGCCACCAGTGGCAAGATAAAACCTCTCTTTGCTGTTTTTTTCTAGGCGTACCATTCTGTGCCGACTCCACATTTTTCAGTCCAGTAATGACGCACCCTACAATGCTTTGTTTGGCACTGAAAGAGGTGCGCAGAGTGTACAGGCCACTGGATAATGAAGCGGGCAATACTGGTTGGATGGAACAAGCAGCAGGGGGAGCCCTGTGGCGCCCATCTAAACCCATATGAGAAGATTCTGTTCCCTTACCAGGGTTCAAGCTTTTGTTTTATAGTTTACAAAATGAATTCAATTATTTATTTATTTTTCAAACAGATACCATGCAGGAAGAATCAAACTGAAATTTAAAAGGTTAAAAATTGCATAAATGTTTTAATAGTAAGCCATAAACAGCTGCAAATTGCAAGCAGTGCTGTGGTTATAGATAATCAACTGTTAGTGATGAATAAAACATCATGGCTGGTATATTATCCTTAATAGGCACTCATTAAAATTTCTGTAATGAAATGAGCTCATTAGAGTGAATTAAGTAAGCAGACACCAACAGAAGGATTTATGGCAGCAACTGGGCATTTTGTAAATAATATATGCAGTTTATACAGATTACATGAGCTTATTTTGTTTAGCCAATGTTGGAGAAAGATCGATCCAATTCCCATGCTCCATAATATACCCAAATAAACAGTATAAAGATCGAAATGGGATATAATCCGGCTAACAGAGGCAAACAAATTCCACAATCTTTAGCAAGGCAACGACATCCTCAAACAGTTACGGTTGTTATCGTATGCCTACCGCTTCTTTGTTTACAATAACTGTTTCAAGGGAAATGTGTCATTTCAATGGCACAAAAGCCCAATCGCACTGTCACTGTACGATAATTGTTCATAAAGCAATATCTGCTCATCTGTATGCCTCCTTCAACACAAATGCAAACACAACAACCAATCAATCTCCTTATTAATACCCGCTGTCTACCCTCTCGTTCCGACAGGAGACGATTGGCACGGAGGTGAACAGAGGGGCAGCCTCTGTCTTCAGGATAACTAGGAAACAGTGTTACATAACCTGGATGTGATGCGAGGAAGAGCGATGTGCTGCTTTGCAAAATGAGTGGGGGGGAAGGGAAGAGCAAATATTGGCTGTGATGTGATCACTTGGCTGTGACCTTTTTAAGCTGAATGAAATTTATAACTGTTCATTGAATGAATGCAGTAGTATTCTAGCCTGAAGTCATCATATTCAGATTCTAGTCAGAATATAGTGGTGTCCCAATGTGAAGGCCTGGCCTTCGAAGTGCGCAGCCTTCACTTTGGGACACAGCTTATGAGTCTGATACTGCTCCTTTGGGCTGTGATTATGGGCCGTGTTTCAACGGAACCAGGAAAGAAAATGCCTCTGCACTCAATTGGATAGACCTAAAACCAATCATAGCAATGGAGTGATGTATGTTGAGCATTGCATAGTTGTCAACAGAACTCAACTGCACGCACACTGGAAGAAATAGAAGAAGAAGATGAGTGTAAACGATCTTGCTGGTGTTGTAAAAAGAATTTAAGGATACACGGAGTACTTACCAACACGATCATCATTTTTTAAAGAAAAAGTAAAGGTGAATGCATACACGAACAAGTTCTCCGTTTAGTAAACGATTTCAACCCTAGCGCTCTTTGGTGACGTGGATGATGACGTAACTGTTAATCATCTGTCCATCATCGTATAAAGCCCACCCTGACAATTTGATTGGTCCGAACAGCTCTGGTTCGAGTATAGTTGCTCCACAACGGATCAAGTCCAGACCGAACATCCCGACCTCAAATGTTGTGGGTGGGGCTAAGTTCGCCTGGCATTCAGGCTAGTAGTACTCATGGATGCACGCAAATTCTTTTGGTACACTGTAAACCCAAATAAATTGGACTAACTCAGGCTAAATTGGACTGTAATCAGTTCCATCAAATTTTAGAGTTATGATTTTCCCAATTTTAAGTTAGCAGAACTATCAAGTTTTGAGTTTGTAGTACTTGTGCATGTTAATTGCTCCTAACTTGAAGTACTGAGTTAGCAAACTCATTTTGATAGAAATTAAAATAATCTATTTAGTTAATTAACTTTTTTATTTTGAGTTCTTGCATTTCTTGATTTTTTTTAAAGTTAAGACATATTTTGCTAGCTATAACAAACTAATTCATAAAATGACAATTTGCTAACAATATGGTATAGCACTTACTGAATGAGTACAGCAACTTAAAACTTGCAAGTTACCTGCTCTCAAACCAAGCAGCATACACCACCTGTCACCATGATGGTAACTCTCCAAAAACCCACATTAACAGAAACTCTTCTAAATTAGCATAACAAAACATTAATCACTACTAAATCTCCCTTACCATATTATATAACGCTTAATTTTAGCATGTACTCTCCCTTTCGAGTACCATGGGCAAAACGTGCTGGGAAATAAAAAATCCCAGCCCAGTTTCAGTTACTCTAAATTAAAGGAAAAGAGTTCATAAGAAACTCAAAAGAAAGTTTGAAATACTTATTACAGTTAATATAACTGAACTAATAGTTTAATTTAAGTTTGTCCTACTCAAACCAATTAAGTAGTTTGAGTGTTAGGGTTTACAGTGAAAGAGTAATCAGAAGACTAGCATATTACAATTAATTATTTTGTCTGCCTGCATGTCATGTGACTATTAACTGGCATCAGAGAACCATAAACGTGTGAATGTGATGTTAAATGTATACATTATTTAAATTTCAAGTGAATATTTTTGGTCAAACGGGGTCAGCTGACAAAAAATTTGTGAATCCCCATTCTTCAGTGATCAGAGGTGCAAACTGATTAGCATATCCTGCTGTAAAATACTTTCCCACATCCCAAGTACCTTGTCCGGGCTCATACATTGCATAAGACTCCAGGTTCAGCTGATTGGGTGACCATGAATGACTGGAATGTCAAACAGGAATACTGCATATGTGGGAACAATACTGTTTCCACCAGACTCACACTATTCTTGACAACAAGGGATTAAGCACAAGGTACAAACAACCTGGGAAAGAGATACCATTTCCTTCCTAACAAGTGTCTGTGGGTCACACGGTACTCATTTACAACACAAGCATACAGAACATGATAATCTTCTCTGATTAACTCTGAGAAGACTATTTTTTTTATAGATCAGAGTCACATGTTTTTACTGTAAGCAGAGACGATGTGTTTGGATAAAAAGTCTTTATCAAATTGAGGTCATTCATTATCAGAGTAAATATAAATCATGTGAAATGTCTTTAGACAGAATGACTTCTGAAATCCTATACAAATTCAGACCTTCTGATAAGTGAAAAGTTCAAGGATTTTCTGTACTTGATCAAATTGAAAACTGACTTGTAAGGACATATGAAGAGTTTCTCATCACAAGAAAAAGTACTGATATCAACCGTTTGTAGGTTCAGGGTGGACTTAATGAAATAAATGGCATTTATAAGCTCTAACTAAGCTGCAGTTTTCTCAACCCAAAATAAGATAATTTACGATAATCGACAATTCAAGAAAAAATAAGACTACATAATGGTTCAGTATCTGAAGTCCAAGAAGTACTGGCAGCTTTGTGTATGTGTGAGACTGAGTGCAGATGTCCTTTGGCAGCACTATACGCCTGAAATACAAACTGCAGGTTGAGATTCTCACAGCATGAATTGGCTTAATATTTAATAGAAAAACATGGAGCTCAAAACTGGGTCCATTTAAAAGCTGAACATCTTGACAAAAGAGCGGACTGACATTGATTAACTTAACCTCTTTGTTTCTTTTCTCATGTGTCCTTGAAAAAACTATTTTTTTCCTCCCTCAATGAGGCACTTTCTCACCCTCCTTTTTGGTTAAGCCCTCAATTCTTTCAAATCAACTTTCAATTTCTCGTTCCCTACTTAATTTCCTGATTTTCTTAGGATCTGCTTAACATGAAGATATATTTACATGTAATTATAAATTTACTGCATTCTCTGAAATTTTACGGTGGAGATTCAGCTCGTTTTCCTCTAACCACTTAGTGCAGTTGAACACAGTAACAGCACACAATCTATACTCTCCAAGTTAATACTTTCAACACAAAGCAAGTCAGCTGAATCTACACTGTACAATTTCAGGGAATGCTGTAATTGTATAATTACATGTAAATACCTAACCGTTCATAACAAATTTCTGGCCTATCCTTTGTGTCCTTGGCAAAGTGACCTTGTGTGCGTGTCTTTCAATGCATCTGTGAATTTTATGCGTGCGGTATTTGTATTCTGAGTGTGAGCAGCAGTCAGCATGTGGCTTTCAAGTGCTCCACCATGTGATTCCTTCCTAAGGGCAAGAACACAACCCTGTGTCAGAATATCTCTGTCTAACTGACTTTATATCTTGAAGGATATGTAAACTAGGTGAGTTGATAGACAGAGATTCAGAATATGCCTCATCCTATAGACCCTTTTCACATTTCAGGGTTTCTCAGAAGCGGAAGTCGTCATAGTTGGGTTTACTTTTATAGCGGTGAATGAGAGAATACATTAAATATATTAAGATTAAGTTCAATTATTCTAAAATGAATATCAAACAAAACAAAAAACAAGTAATCCAGTTTAATTGATTATTTTTAGTTAGTGAAAAATTTACAGATGTTATCTAACAAGAAAACCTTTTACAAAATCTTATTGGCTAGCCAGAAGATGATTTAGTTACATACATGGCATGCCCAAAGTAGTTGTTTTTTATTTTTAAAACAACTTTAATTGTTATTAGCAGGTCCTCAAGCACATGCACTACACTTCACCACAATGGTAACCTCCAAAAACACTAACATACCAGAATCTATTTTAAATACATAAATAAAAGAACATTAAACATTGCCAAGTCTCCTATTTTTTTCATCTTGATGAAAAAAAACCGCATAAAATACCATTTTATTTCAACATTTACTCTCCGTATCCAGTCCTGTGCAAAGCATGATGGGAAGGGGACATCCTGGTTTCTATAATGCTGTTTTAAAACAACTAAAATCATTTATGTAAATCAAATGGATTAAGTCAGTGTTTCTCAAACTTTTTCTGCCATTCCCCACTCTGGAGGTAGTGAAGGGTTCCGAGCCCCACCTGTCCCCAATCGCCCCAACAAATTTTTTCCAAACTATCAGTATCAGTATTTATGATGGCCGATAAATTAATATTTGACAAAATTATAAAAATGGATGAAACACCGCTCAACCACATTATGAGTGTTGGTGTTTCATAGTTTTAATACATTTTATTTATCAGAACTTTAATATATTTTTATGTTCCTCTGTTCTGTTTTGACCATAATGCAGTTTAAAAATAAACTTGTTTGTTTTATCACATTATTTTAGAGAGGCTGAGGGATCATGAATAACTACAAATAACTAATGTAAGGGAAATCTATATGCGTTGTGTTATATGTGTTATATATATATATATATATATATATATATATATATATATATATATATATATATATATATATATATATATATATATATATATATATATATATATATATATATATATATCAGCCGATATATCAGACGAACTTGACAAACTTGCTTACCATGTCATAAAATCTAATAATCGAATTCTCAAATATGTGCAAGTGAGTGTGTTTTGCCATTTAAAAACCTTCATAAATTATCTTGATTTTGATCTATAACGTGAGATGGGCGCCTATGTTTGTTTGCGTCGCAGTTCAGAGAGTCCTGTCAGTCGGATTCGCGTGAATTTATCAGTTTCTCCCGAAATACATGCAAGTAAGTGACCGGTGAACTGGGAGAAGAATATAGTAAACTTTTTAGTTACCTATACGTGTATCTGATATGAATAAAACGTCGGCAAATTATTTTTGAATGGATTGTTATTGCTGTGTCTAGTGACACCAGTGTGTAGGCCTATTTTACAAACTCTAAATGTATTGTTTTACTAGTAGGCCTACTTATGTGTATTTAAATGTTTGAAACCTAAAATAAACATTATGCATGATATGTTAAGCCACCTTCATTTATTTAGCGCATTTTACAACACGGATTGCTTCAAAGCATTAGTGATAATCGGAAATAGGCTACATTTTGCTTTAGAAGAAAAGCTAAAGTAGGTTTTTTTATTATTATTATTATCAAGCACTGAGCGAGTGCTTTTATTATCAAGCACTGAGGCCCTAGCCCGGCCCGTGTCCGACAGCTTATCAAAATTTTCAGCCTGAGTCCGACTGAAGCCCGTGTTTTTTTTCCTTCTAATTTTTATCCTCCCTATTAGGCCTACACATTGTTGCAGCCATTAAAATAGTTCAGTTTTGTTTTTAATGTCAAAGTAGTTATATTTCGTTTCGTTTCTTTATTAAGTTAATTTAGAAAAATGTTTGAAGCATTTATTTGTTTGTTAAATCTTTTTTTTATTTTAAGTAACGACCAAGCGGCCAGCAGCCGACAGTTAGTTAACCACATGTTTGATTAATTTAGCCTCTCAAATCAAAACTGGACTTGTCTCTTGCTTATAATAAAATCCATAGATATAAAACATTTCAAGCATCACAATGTTAATTTAAATGTTTAGCCTAAAAAAGGCATTTTTTTTACAAGCTGAGGCAGGCTGCTCGCAACGGCGCTCACAAACAAAACGGGCTGATCGAGAGAAAAAAAAAAAAAAAACACACACACACGCTGTTTGTCCTATCCTTACACCTATCTACAAAATTATTATAAATCCGATCTTCAATTCCCGGTCTGAGCTATATGCACATTTAACGGAGTTCACGTCAACGAAAGCAACAGATGAGCTGCATTATATCAGCTCATTTCAAGATCAAAGACCGCAATATGAGAGAGCGACCTGAACATTGGGAAGAGCATTTAGTCTCATTCGTTTTAATGAAGATGATTGTGTTTTTGAGCATCTAAGACTTAGCCTATTTTCTGTTTCACTTGCGGCCGTTTGCGTGTTGGCTTGCTTTACTCATTTGTGGCGATGCATTGCATAGCGCCAGCCCCGCGCCGCCACTCTAAACACTGAGCGAGTCATCTTGACAGTCGCGGTGTCATGGTCTCATGTTGTTTCCACCAGCGCAGCACATCTCATCTCAGGTGCACCGAAATAAAAATCCCACATGTGGGACCGCTCAAAAGGGTAATAAAGATGGGCTCAAAAATGACCACATTTCCTCCCGTTTGTCGCGCCCCACCTGTCGCGTCTCTATTCCCCACCAGTGGGGCGCGCCCCACACTTTGAGTAACGCTGGATTAAGTAAAGTGGTCGAAAAGAATTGTGTTGGATTAACTCAATTGAACAATCATAAAATGTTATTTTCAGCCTACTTAACTGAAACATGTTCTTTCTAAATGAAAATATTGAGTTGAGCTAAAACGCAACTGTTTCAAGTCAGTTTAACACAATGCAATTTTGTTTGAATGAGAAACCTAATACAATGGTGTTAAATGAAAATACACCAACACATTAAATAAACTGAACAGTATAGAAAAAACATTTTGAGTGTAGCAAAAGAAAAACTCCACAATAGTGATTTCACAACTTTCAAAAAGAGGGGGAAAATAGAGAAAAATAGAGTGAGATTGATAACGGCAGTCGAAAGAGAGAAATATGTAAATTTTGCCGTCACTCCCATTAGACGCTGTATTAGAAACACCCTCAAAGCAGCGGTAACTTGTTTTTTGTAATTTGATGCAAAAGTAATATAATACAAAGTATTAGTGTTATAAGTGTACGTATACAGTACAAAAAATGAAAATACAAAAAACGTTGCAGGATTTACGATATTGATGACCATTAAAACGCGCCATCCCAGTCTGTGAAAAGGGTATATTGCTTCCTCTCTCTTGCTATTTCTCTTTTCCATATGAAATTAATGACCTTCTACGTCTGTGCAGCACACACATTTTCAACTGGAAAGGAGAAATATAAGACATCACGGAAATTATACTTTCATGTCCATAAAATACACACAGCTCTTTGCTGTCAGTCAAGAAGGCAGACAGGATGAGAAAAAAGACGTCATGTCTAGATGAAGGTCATTCTTATTATATTTAGGATAAATTTAATGCTTGCTTGGTATGAGCATGGGAGGAAGTCATAATGGCACCTTGGAGTGCATGTGGGCAGCTGAGGGAAAGGGCAGCAAGACCATGAAGAAGCTGAGGGGAGATCAACATTGCAAAACAACAACAGATAACACCTACACCAACATTCGGAGGCAACAACAGTGGGAAACGTGAGCGTAGTCAGTGTTCCAAGAAATATGCTGTGTTTTTGCAACACAGAGTGTGGAGGTAGACATAACAAAGCACTGAACTATTTGGGTTGATCATGGTCAAAAGGAGGCCACTGTATACATGTACAGTATTCAAATTTCCTCATGTGCTCAAAATTATTTTTTAAACAGTATTTTAACATCTGACAAAAATAACTACATTAAGAGAGAGAGAAAGACATCAGATGAAATTATTTTCAAATGATAAAGCTGGGTTAGCTCAGCTAAAAAGAGAGTCCCTAATGCTAAAGGAGATAACCGCATATTGATTACCTATAATGCCTGTCTGAGTATGTGCAAATGCGCACAACAACTGAGTGGCATTATCTTTTCAAAACAACCCAATAATCCAAAAGTGAACAGCAAGGT
The DNA here is from genome assembly GCF_949357685.1 of Gobio gobio. Lineage (NCBI taxonomy): Eukaryota > Metazoa > Chordata > Actinopteri > Cypriniformes > Gobionidae > Gobio > Gobio gobio. The sequence goes on along the minus strand of NC_137105.1, from coordinate 17,320,386 downwards.
CCAAAAGTCTAAGTACTCACTTTGTAGTATTTTTAAAATATGTTTTACTGTTTGGTATGTCATCATTACTACTAGAAATTGAAAATCTGAGATATAAATAAAAATTAGGTCACTGAAGGTCTTGCATGTTTTCAAAATCCAAATAAAAGATACTGTTTATTTCCAGGTTTTGTTGTTTTATTGCAGTTTTTAAATGTAAACTTTTGAATTCCACATAGGGCCCTATCATACACCCGGCGCAATGCGGCGCCAGGCATGACGCCAGTGTTTTTTTGCTCATTTCAGCCTGACGCAGTCATAATTTTCACATCCTGCGCCACATTGTTTAAATAGCAAATGCATTTGCGACCATTTGTGCGCCCATGGGCGTGGTGGTCTGAAAACGAGGTGTGTTCAGGCACATTGTTGGCGCGTTGCAATTTTTAGGCAACTGAAAACGACTGTGCCAATGACCAACAAAAACCTGGTCTAAAGTCAATTGTGCAGTATTTTTTGTGTTATTTAAAGGGCGCGTTAGTAATATTCGCCTATAGGCGGGTGCTCAACGTGCGTACACTATGCTTGTTACACACAGGGACGCGCAGAGGTTCCTCTCTGGAGAAGCATTCAGTCTTTCCAACAGTGTTGTCAACTCTCGCGAGACAAAAAAGCAACCGCAGCTTCAAAAACAAGCCCAATATTATTATATTATTTATTATCATCAATATTATTTATGATCAATTATTTTTTATCAATAAATGAGCATGCAACATTTTAAACTGAAAAATCTCAGATGTGTCAAATTGCAATAAAGGGCACACAATATCCTCTGTTCAGCTGTGAACAGAATAGGTTTGGAGCTGCAAACCGTGAAAAAGACAAGCCCTAAATCTCAATGTGCATAGCCTACTATCTGCCCTAAATAGTATTGAAAATGACTAATGTCACATACTATTTAGGATGGATAGTATGCACATTGGGACGCAGGCAAGCACTAAGGGAGCGCTGCAATATAGCCACAAATTATTTATAATAAAATACATTGGAACCATACCTACTTTTATTATTAGTATACTTTTTTACTTGTGATTTTTATTATAGCCTGCAATGATAAATACATTATAAAAAATATTTTTAAAAATTAAATTAGGTGCCTCTCCTCCCTGCTTCCTCTCCATCTCTGTTGGTGGCATTGTTTGTGACAGACTCTGATTGGTTTATTGCACGTTACGCCCAGAACACAACCATGACTCGTTAAGAGACTAGTATGCAAAAAAAAATTCCCGTCATTAAACTAGCAAGTGGATTCGGACACGCCCTAAGTGCACTTGAGCCATGCGCTTTAGACCGTGTGTTTGGATCGTTAAAATAGGGCCCATAGTCTGTCAATAAAATTTTAAAAAAGAAAATTGAATCTCTAGTCAATCGTAATGTGTTACTGGACATTCAGTTCTCAGAAAGCACATAATATGATCATGGGAGCATGAGAAGTTATCTTGTTCAGATATCCGATACCTCCCTTCTACCACTAAGCAGTGTATTCCCAAACAGAAGCTATTTTTCTGGTCCTTTTTCAAAGTAGTAGCTTTGCATATTCACAAAGCCTCTAAGCAAATGAACAGGATGTTCCATTGCTAAAACACGATTCTACAGCACTCATCCAATCACAGTTAGTTTGGTCAAACCAAGGCTGGCCTCTTGCCATCAGTGCATGCAACTATCAAACTTAGAAGTTCCCCTGACTCAACAAGATATACACTCACCTAAAGGATTATTAGGAACACCTGTTCAATTTCTCATTAATGCAATTATCTAATCAACCAATCACATGGCAGTTGCTTCAATGCATTTAAGGGTGTGGTCCTGGTCAAGACAATCTCCTGAACTCCAAACTGAATGTCAGAATGGGAAAGAAAGGTGATTTAAGCAATTTTGAGCGTGGCATGGTTGTTGGTGCCAGACGGGCCGGTCTGAGTATTTCACAATCTGCTCAATTCCTGGGATTTTCACGCACAACCATTTCTAGAGATTAAAAAGAATGGTGTGAAAAGGGAAAAACATCCAGTATGCGGCAGTCCTGTGGGCGAAAATGCCTTGTTGATGCTAGAGGTCAGAGGAGAATGGGCTGACTGATTCAAGCTGATAGAAGAGCAACTTTGACTGAAATAACCACTCGTTACAACCGAGGTATGCAGCAAAGCATTTGTGAAGCCACAACACGCACAACCTTGAGGCGGATGGGCTACAACAGCAGAAGACCCCACCGGGTACCACTCATCTCCACTACAAATAGGAAAAAGAGGCTTCAATTTGCACGAGCTCACCAAAATTGGCCAGTTGAAGACTGGAAAAATGTTGCCTGGTCTGATGAGTCTTTTGGGCATCGTTTAAATGCCACGGCCTACCTGAGCATTGTTTCTGACCATGTCCATCCCTTTATGACCACCATGTACCCATCCTCTGATGGCTACTTCCAGCAGGATAATGCACCACGTCACAAAGTTCGAATCATTTCAAATTGGTTTCTTGAACATGACAATGAGTTCACTGTACTAAAATGGCCCCCACAGTCACCAGATCTCAACCCAATAGAGCATCTTTGGGATGTGGTGGAACGGGAGCTTCGTGCCCTGGATGTGCATCTCACAAATCTCCATCAACTGCAAGATGCTATCCTATCAATATGGGCCAACATTTCTAAAGAATGCTTTCAGCACCTTGTTGAATCAATGCCACGTAGAATTAAGGCAGTTCTGAAGGCGAAAGGGGGTCAAACACAGTATTAGTATGGTGTTCCTAATAATCCTTTAGGTGAGTGTATAAGGGGTCACGGAGACGTGGCAGCTACTCAACTAGTCGAATTCTGGTTAAAAGTTAAACTATTTATTGACACAGTGCCCACTATTTGCTGTTAGTCACAGAGCCGTATCAGTTGCACAGAGATTACTTTGAGCCGCAGGCTTTAAGCACTTCAAGACTTTAGGTCTAATTCATAATTCTGCTTAAGTGAAAACGAACCATAACCAGTTTGCTGTTAAATGTTCACATTACCTGTTTGAGATCAGCTGACGCCTTTGAATGCTGGGTCGTGCATGAAGGCCACACATCTCATTACAGAAGTAGTCTTCATTACCAACTCTTTAAAACCACTCCCTGTGTATTGTAAGTAATTTGTGGGTTTTATAAAGGCAAACTTTATTATTATTATTGGACTTACTAGAATTAGAAGACCATGTCCTAACCAGGAGGTAACAAGAAATTTATATGACTGCACAATTGCTGTTCAAAGTGAAACAACCACAGCCAGTATATTTGATGTTTAATGTAAATATGAGGAGCAGGATTTTGGACCAATGAGATTTCTCAGTAGGGCGTGGCTACTCACTACGTCACTGATATAGAAACACAATTTACATGGAGGCACTTTTATTGCTTGCTGCTTTATCATGTCACCCTTGCTAGAATAAGGTGTAAATATCAAAATTCAGTGGATCATGACATTTATGAACATTATTTTATATCTTAAATTTTGCTGTTTTGTTGAAGAATAATGTGATTTACATTTACATTTTTTTTTTTTTTTACTTTGCCAGCAAGCAACTACCTAGTTGGTTTCAGCTACCAACATCCTTGTTCTTTGGCAAGGGTGTGCAAACAGTAAAGACCAGAATGCATTTGAGTGTAACTTCGCTCTTCATCAAAATTCAGGGCTATTAGTACAGCTATTATTTCCTTCTCCATTTTCAACTCACTAAACTAGACCTATTCACAGACACAAGCGAATTTAGAGGCTCTCATATCAACTGAATATTCATGGAAAGGATTCATTAAAGGAGAGAAGGACTAAGAGGTGGAGAAAGTGCTTTGAGAGAACTGCCTGCTAACTGCCACATGATGGGACAGCAGAAAATGAGTATACAGTATTTTCATTCATTTACATTGGCACACTATAGCTTTTTTCCACGGGTGTCTGTCTGTGTTGAATATAGATAGTCCATCTCCATTTGCTATTTTATATTTCACTAGAATTATGATTGTATTTATGGTGTGTTATTGCTCTTCCAGTATTTTAAAACGAATGCTGATACAATGTGGTAGATTTAGCTAAATAAAACATGTGCTTAATAAAACATGTATTTCTTTGAATCAATGTGCTAAATGAATGTACTCCGGGCAATGGAACGCCAATCCACATTTGATAAAGCATTTCCTGTGTTTGTGCACATGGAATCCTGAATTACATAACCACTCACCACATGATCTAATCCCACCCCCTCAAAGATAACCCTCTCAGGGAATGACATCTATATTGGGTAACCATAGAAATGGCTGCTCCTCCTATTGAACATTGATTTATTTGGTTGGATAGGACGTGACCAATGCTGTAACATATTGCGTAAATGCCTGATCACAAGCGCAAGTGTGTCCAATGGATGGGCTGTTGATTTCTAGTTTCCCTGAGTGTGCAATTTCTACAATCAGGCTTGATTGACTTATCACAGTTTGTTTAAGTGCCAATTTGGTCTTAAGAATTGCTTGAACACTGATTCAATAGGACATGAAATCTGAACACACCACTGAGATTTGGACAAACAAATATTCCAACAATAATCCAAAGCTTTGTCAGTTTTGTCAGGGACAATAAGGCTTAGATCGTGTAACATGAGTTGCATTTGTTCTTTAAAGATGAAGAATGTCACAATAGCCAAATGTCACTTATTGTTTTCGCAAATGCTGCCATTTCTGGGACTAGTGTTAAACTTGTAACAAAATTATTGACCAAAATGTTAATTATCGATGGATTTATTATATGAATATATTTAATTCTATTATTTTTTATATTTAATATTAATTTTGCAATTTTAGTCAATTAAAATGGTTTACTGACTAAAATTAGATCCCATTTTACGTTGAATTTATAAATATAACATGACAAAATATTGAGAAATGTATAAATGATTTCTGTCAAAATACAATAACCCAAAAACAAGAAAACAAACTGCAAGAAAAACAAGAAAAACTGCAAAACATTAACACTGGCTAAGACAAATAAATAATGCCGCACCAACAATCTCATTGTTATGTCAGTCTGGTAAATATTAAAATACAAAATCTATTCCTATACAAAATACTGTCATGTTGGGACATGTGAATGGAGAAATGTAATACGAGTTAAATGAATAACAAATCCTTTGAAAAATCCCATGATGGGCATTTAATGATATTGTAATGTTAACGTTAATGAATTTCAAGTTCAAGTAGTTCAAAAACAACATGGAACATCCACAAAAGGGGTGAGTGAGGAATGTGGGAAGAAAGAGAGGGGGAAAGTATGAAAAGAATAAAGATGGCAGGCGAGAGAGTTTGTAATTGAATTAAAAGCTGGGTGGCTGTGTGCGTTCTCTGATTTAATGACCAGAACTAAACCTAAATAGCAAAAAAAAAAGAAAGAAAGTCCTATCGTCATGGAGATATGGAGCTCTTGTTGGGAATCAGACACTGCTTGCCTCAATGTTTTTCTGTGAGTGAAGGTTCTCTAATACTACTACTATAGTGGTCTGGTAAAATAAACACGTCTGGTGGCTCAAGGCCAACAACGAGCAGCACAGTTCTAAAGTGTGTGAGGAAATTTCTGACCTACTTACTACAGTCAATGGAAAAGGGAGGGGTTGAGTAGAACAAGGATGCTGGCTGGACCAAGGGCATGTGAGGGAAGGTGGACACAATAAACTAGACAAATAACCACAAAAGAGGGGGAAACACAGACACAGGCTCTGTCTGAATCCTAAAGAAGCTGAATTGCTTCCCAGTCAGTGAATGACTAAACAGACCGTGTCTTATGTACTGTAAGCCAGTGTTTCTCAACTGGTGGGACCCTAACCCTAACCCAAAAGTGGGTCGCAAGATAATTCTGAGTGGGTCGTGGAGTGTGTCCTCAAAGAAATAGCATCAACAACAAAAATGTAATTCTAAATGTTTTTTCTGATGCAAGACTTTTAATTTCAAAGATCTGCGCGATAGCTGTTAATTCTTCTGTCAGATGCAGTTTAAGTAAAGAGTGACTGAGAAAAATGTGTTGTCCTGATTCAGAATCTTCTGTCACATGAGATGTCAGGCTGTATGTCAGTGTCATTATTCTAACGTTATTTTCGTAGCTTGTTACGAAAATAAAAAGTCTCTAAACTTAGGAAAACTAACTTCCCTGTCCTGCCAGACATTATATTATGCTCGTAGCGTGCGCTCTTCAAATACAAGCGCGAATGTGGCGGCACACGCTGTATATCACTTGATTATAAATTAAGCGCAAAAGAAACTAAGATCAAGCAACGACGTTAAGACATTGCAAACATACTTACAAGGCACCACAACTTATGTCTAATAACCCTAAACAAAAAAAAGCTTTAAAAACAACCAAGTAAAAATTTTGTGATTACAATGCTTATTTTGCTGAAGAAAAATATTTTTTAAACAAGGGACATCTACTATGCTGCCTGCAAATTCCAACCAAATGAAGTCATTTATTAAAACAGTATGTCTTCCTAGCTCTATACTGCAGGGCCTGTGAAGCCAACAATTTCTACACATAACGAGTTTTTCTTTACAATTTCAGCAATGCAACATCACCTCAAATGAGCAAGCAAATGTAATATGGCACAATCACTTCCTGCAATAGAGAGACAGAGAGCGGAGAGACTAGATTCAGCACAGATACACAAACACTCACAGTATGTTTCACTGCAGTATTCCTGGAGGGGAAGGTATTGTCTTGAGAGAGAGCAGCAGTAGCTACAAACTGAATCCTCCATGGTGCAATCAAATCAGCTCAGACCTAAAATAGCATGGTTTCAGTACTACTGCAGGTTACTGATATGATTTCTAGTTTGACAAAAGTCATCTCTGTATAGGTCCTACTCTTTTTGTCGGGCGGAAACACACAAATGCTTTAGAAATATCTGCATTCTGCAAACACAGCAAATATACCATATTATAAAGCATAGAGGTGCTTATCTTATTGGACTGTGTCAGCCAACCATGACAAAGAAGGAACCGAAGAAAATGGATCTAGCAGCAGTACATATTCTCCTCTCACAGGGGTATTGTTCCCTCAAGGAACACACACACCACTTCTTAGACCTGCGCCACCTCGAGCCCACCACGACAACTTAGCCGAAAACCAGCGTTTTCTAGCGTAATCTAGTTCCAAGTCTCCTTTGTTATCCAGTTCCAAGTTTCCTTTGTTGTCCAGTTCTAAGTCTCCTTCATTGCCAAGTTCCAAACGGCCTTTGTCATCCAGTTCCAAGCCTCCTTCTACACTGATGCTGTTGCTCAGCACTAAGTCTGTTTCGTCACCCAGCTTTAAGTCTCTTTCATTGCTCATGAAATCTGTGTTCTTGATGATGAACACAGCCTCGCAGCTCCTTTGCCTATGCCATACAGTTGTTCAGCCATGTTTCAGATGGCTCCGTCCAGCCCTTCGGCTCCTCCTTTGTTGACTTCACCTAACAACTCGGATCCACCTTGGGCTCCCAGTTCACTAGCTTTTCCAAAGTGTGTCAATTTCCTGGCTCCACCAAAGTCTCTGAGCCTCGGACTCAACCTTGCCCTGTCGACCTTTCAGCTCCACCCTTGCCTCCATGCTCCCTCGCTTCCACTGTGGCTAAATATCCCTTAAAGGGGTGATGAATTGAGAAATCAACTTTCCCTTGAGCCTTTGATATATAAAAGTTAATTGTGATATAAGAATATCCTGAATATCCTGTAAAAACTTCCTTGTTAGTCGAAGAAAAGCTTTTATTGACACCAGGCCCAGAAAACACTCAATCTCAGAAAATGTCAACCATTGACGTCATAGAATGCAGAAACGCCGCCTCAACAGATAAATATGTACGCCTGCTTCTGTAGCCCTGCCCCCGACTCGTGGAGCTAAACAGATCGTGAGCAATAAACATGCCGGTTCCAGCTCACGTGTGTAAGACATTGCGCGTTTGTTCGTTTCATTTCACAGCAGAATCGTTTGTAAACAAGATACAGGTCGAGACTGGATTTGCAGACATATTGAGATTAAAACACAATGCTGTGCCTTCTATATTGGATCCGACAGGAATGGTGCAACACACTTATGTGAGTAAAACATGTTTTTTATGTGATAGTATTGCATTGTTACAGATCGTATTGATTATGTGTACATGTCTAACTTAACATACCTTAGCCCGCTGTCACAGGCTGGAGAATCCTTTATTTGAGGTGTTATTGGTTAATTCGTGATCAGACTCGGACTTGTAACGTTAAGGGCCAGGGCTCGCAAAGCAACGTCCCGGGGCTATGTGTTTTTCAGACGGGCTACCAAAATGTAATGTAATCTTAAGTAGTGAAATAACAATCCGCGCACGCGCGTGTGTGTGTGTGTGTGTGTGTGTGTGTGTACGGGTCGTCATTCCAATCAATCGCGGGTGGATGAGAGATAAATCATTGTGTTTGTTTGACAAAGACATTTTGCGAGCCCTGGCTGTGGGCAATTCATTCCGGTTGAGGTTTCCCCACACACTTTCACTGACATTAAATATGCAAATCTTATCCAATCCTAGCCGTGGGCGTTTACTTCCAAGTCTTCAGTGCGGCCCATCAAAACCGAGCGTGTCTTGAGAGAGCCTCAAAACCAGAGTAGAAAATAGTTTATTACTTATTCATTATGATGTTTTTTAATGTAAAAACCACGCGAACGCAATAAGTTGACCTCAGACAACAGTATAACATTTTTATAAAAGCCAGTTCATGACCCCTTTAAGCTCCACCTTGGTCAATCATCACCCTAGTTGCACCTCAGACTTCGGGCTCTCTCCGGTTTCACCTCGTCCCTCCACTCCTTTGGCTCATTAGGGCTCTTCCTTCCTACCAGTTCCAAAGTTTTCTTTGCACCTTCCAGCTCGGCCTCAGCCCTCCAGTACAGCTTTGTCACCCTTGGTCTTTACCACCCTCATTTCCACCTCAGTCGGTCGGTCTCCTGGCTTCACCATGGCTCCTCCCTCCTTAGTTTCTGCATGTGAAATAAAGTGAAATATTAACATAATGCCTGCCACAGGCATATGCAAAGAAAGAAGGCCAGGTTTCAATTAATTGAAACTGTTGTCGTCATGTCACGGAGATGTGTGTTTGGATGCAGAAGCAAAACAGTTTTTTTGCTTTCAGAGGCTAATCAGAAGTTAAGATTTACTTATACAGCTGTTCCTAGGCAGTACAACCCAAAAGTTTCCTTGTGCACAGCGCATTTTACAAAGGACAGCTTCCTGAACCTGGGAGAGTACAACGCAGGCTACAAAGACTACTTACCACTATGAAAATTTCTGCTCAAGCCATGCTTGCAAAGTTGGTTCTGATCAATCGGCTTGATCATGTACATTTTCAGAATCTGACTGAGGCTTGAACAGATATGGTAAAACCGACAACATTGTTAAAATAGCAGCATCATATGACCCCTTTAAGGCTAGTCACAAAATATGCTGTGCTTATCCTATATTAACTTTATGCTATATTCTTATAGACTATAAAAAAAAGAGAAATTGTTAATTTGCAAATAATGATGTTAAGATCTGATTTCATTGTGAGGGAGATGGTGTCAAGTCAAAACTGACACTCTATATTTTGTTATGATTACTGTGATATCTTCAATAAAACCCCAACTGAATAATGACCAGCCCTGCAGAATAATGAAATTAGATGCGCTACATTCAACTGCTCAATATAAGCAATATATGTGTCAGATAACTATTGCTGACGAATTAATGTCCAAACTGCAGTGTAAATGCTCGAAGGCAAGATGCCTGCAACTCATAAGTCTAATGAGCCATTTTAAGGTGTAAATAAACCGGGATAGTTCTTAATTCATTGCTGATTTATTTGTGGTTCTAGCATCAATTGGTGGTGTTTTAAATTAACACATAGGCATAGCTCATTCAGTTGGAATAGAGCACATAGAATACTGGTTGCAAACCATTGGCTGGAATGGATGTAAAACTACAGAGTATTATGATGATGTACTCAAGGGAGACTGTTAAAAACATGTTATGTAATGCTTTTAGATCCATAGGGATATTATAGACATGGATGATGCCTTTAATGCACCCTGGATAGCTATTACGTTCCATTTAGGATGCCGCCCATAGTGTATTAATCTTAAGTGTTAATCAAAAAAAAAAGAAGAAATAGGGACTTAAATGGGGACAAAATTACAATAATGTTGGCCATGAGCGTGAGAGGAAAACACGGAGATTTACTCAACAGGAATGACTCATAAAGACGTCATGGCATTATTTGAATTCCCCAGGATCCTCTTTAACTCACCTGATAGTGATTTACTCATAAGAAAGTTTCTGATATCATTACCGTTCACCACAGAAAGACAGATAAGCCAGCTTCTCTAAGACAGTGGATTATACAGTACTTACGCCTCGTAGTTCCCTACGGAACATAAGGCCATATACAGTATGTAAGCATGCATTAATTATGTATTATATGTTCATACTGTACACTAAGTGACCTAGTTTTCTAGTTTAAATATATATGAGCTTATCCATTTGGTTTCTGCACTCACTCTTAACTCTTTTAAATAAAATCTTAAATTATTAATTATAACAATTATTTAATATAATAATTATTTTAACATTGTCTCCCATTAATATGCAGAGAAAACTAAGTGACTCGTAGGTTGATTTCCCAAAAAAGTATGAACACTGGCTTTGTGGCGACTAAAGGAAGACAGAGAAATGTGGGAAACGTGTTTGGCACTGAGCTGATTCAAATGTCCTGCTGAGAACATTCCCTAAACGCCTCACGTGTTGCAGTTGTGAGACATTGCCTCTCACCTGAAATATTAAAACTGCTGCTGTCAGAACACATCTGTGCCACTAGACTGAGCCTGAGGATTTCAGACGAGCTAACCACACAACTACCCACATGCACGCACACACACACACACACACACACACACACACACACAACAATGTGATTAAATGATCTAATTATGCATGAGGATTCAGATTGGCCGTGTATCCGTTTTTAACTCGAGGGGACAGGAACATGGTGCTGGGTCAAAACTGACACTACAAATCTCATCAGTCTCATACAGTTCTGAATGGTGCTGCATATGCTTCATATCTGCTCTCATGAACTATATACACAAAAGAGATGTGTTATGTAATGCTATATTTGTGATTAAATGTATTATTCCAAATTCACATATAAAATATAGACGTATCTGATCTGAACTTTTTAATATATTGCAAATATAAAATATATAACAATATAAAACTATTCTGTTACAGTGCACATCTGAAATAATATAATAAATTGAAACTATATATTTTAAGATCCTACATTATGTGATGCAAAACACACCATTACTCTGGACAAATGAGCAGTCATGTTGCTTAGGAATGGTCCGGTCAACACTTTAAATAGCCACAAATTACAGTAATTACATCTCAACAAAGAGAACAAGCCCAATCTCTGGTCCCCTGGATGGACAATGATCTGGCCCCCTGAAAGGGCCACATTGGCTTTGCGTGTAAACAGAATCTCCAGTTAAATCCTGTCCTTCAGTTGTGCCCACAACTTTGTTTTAAAAAACCTGATCCGCATGTCGACAATCGCTTGTCAGTTCAGTTGTTGGCGAGGATTTGCGAACAAAGGCCAGGATGTTTCTAGAGCCTCTGTTACTGGCATCGTGCGGTCAGTGCATTACACTGGCTGGCAGTTACAGAATGGGCAGCTTAGCACTGCCTTGGGCTCATGTGTCTATAGTAGTGCAGCTGATCCATTAATCCAATTAAGATTTACAACGCTGGCTAAGGCAGAGAGTCTCTTACCTCTGCAGGAGATAGAGGATCATTTGAAAAAAATTGGCTCTGACGTCATGCACTCCTGCATCACAGAAGAAGCTAAGCTGCTTTACACATGGGGAGGTGAAGGAGTGCAATATCTGATATGGGTGTTGGAAGTCTCGACAGCCATAATCAGGACACTCATCATTCTCTCATTTGTGATCATATGAACTGACCAGTGACCACCTTCAAAGATTATAATCCCCCCGACAATCACTGACATTTGGTGTGTAAGGCATAACAAAAATGCCAGTAAAAATGCAGAAAATGTTTGCTTCAAAAGAAATTTAGCCTTTAAAGTTTTAGTCAAATGAAAATGACCCCTTGATTTACTCACCCTCAAGCCATCCTAGTTGTATATGATTTTCTTCTTTCTGATGAACACAATCAGATTATATTAATAAATATCCTGACTCTTCCAAGCTTTATAATGGCAGTGACGGGGTCCATTGAGTTTGAAACTCAAAAAAGTGCAAATTAACTGGCGTAAAAAATAATTTGGCAGATGTGTAATTGGCGGATGACGTTAGATAAGCATAAGATAAGCATAAGCATTTTGAACGGCGAGAGGAGTTACACTTTCTGCGTAAATTGAATACGGAAGGTGGTCTGGCGGAAGCTAGATATTTATAACGTTTTAAATATGGATTTTGAACTTCAAACTCAATAGACCCCGTCACTGCCATTAAAGCTTGGAAGCATCAGGATATGTATTAATATAACTCCGATTGTGTTCATCAGAAAGAAGAAAGTCATATACACCCGATGGCTTGAGGGTGAGTAAATCATGGGATAATTTTCCTTTTAAAGTGAACTAATCCTTTAACCCTCTGGTGCTCTTCGGTCATTTCTGACCGGAAAATTTCCTGTTTTGAAATGTTAAAAATCACAGCTTCATCGGAATGACATGAAACTTGGTGACTTTTCTTGCATTAGGTATGTAAACACACAAAAAGCATTCATAAATGACCGACCATAGGAAATGAATGGGAAATCGGCAAAAACACAAAAATTCACAGAATATTTGTGTGTACAATCTACAAATCGGCCACAATGCTGAAAAAAAGTACACAACAGTAAAGGGGTGACACTCTAAAACATCAAGAGTGTGATATTGACACATCCACTTACACACACGCACATTTATACACACACACACCGAAAAACTGAGCCTGTGAACCACATTTAGATTTTTTTTAAATCACAGCTTCATCGGAAAAATATGAAACTTGGTGACTTTTCTAGCATTAGGTATGTGAACACACAACATTGAGGGCATGATTCGAGCATGCTAAGTGGTCGTAAAAAAAATACTCCCACTTGTGCTCTTCGGTCAAAAATGACACCATAAGAAATGAACGGGAAATCTGCAAAAGCACAAATTTCGAACAAAAAAAATATATATATAAAACTTTATAATAAATAGTTTTTGAGATTTTTTAAATATATATTCAAATCCATCAAAAAAATAATTAAATGTGTTCAAAACAGAACTAGGGAATTCTCCATAGAGACCTCTAGTGATTGCACCCATGGTTGCATGATTTCTTAAATAATTACAAAAGAGGGCGCTAATATGCCTTCAAAAAAAAAATATTTTGAAGGCCTAGTCTCTATTTTAACCTGAAATACTGCAATAATTTAAAAAAATAAATAACCAAAAAAAAATGTGTATAATTTTCAATGGCAAAAATAGACCATAATTATTGCATAAATATTAAAAAATACCATCAAATCCTCTCAAAATACAAAATTAACAAGAAAAAATATTATTGAAGAAAAATAAATTGCATTGGTTTTACTGGGGTGGAGGAAGATTAATTAAATCAAAATCAAAATTAATAATTTTTAGGTGTCCGGCCACTTATGACCGGGAAGACAACCAATGCAACCCCTAAAGGGTTAAGGCCCTCTACAATTTTTTTTAAAGGCCTCAGCCTCCAAAACTAGAAGTGTCAAAAAATAAAAAAAAATAATAACAATTAATTTTATAAGTGAAAACTGTATGTTCTTCATTAAAAACAACTGAGTGTCTGAGAGGACAAACAAATATTTTAAAATGTATGTTTTCCCACAAGGTCAATTCACGTGTTTTTTAGAACCTCATGTTGATTTTCAGTATTTTAAGCACTTAAATTTGAATATAACCTATTTTAAAGAATTTAAGTCGTTTACTGAGGCCACATATTTTAAATAATTTTAAGAAGTTTCCCGAGGTCGCCTAGTGGACAACGCCCCTTGACGTTGACAGACTGAGCATTAAATGCCTCAAGCAAATTAGATATATGCAGAGAACGCAGGTAATTTCTGCAAAAGTAACAACAACAAAAAATTACAAAAAAAACTTGTATCAACCCAGACTAGTTTTACTAGCCTGACCTCACCTCACTGTCCGTCGGTACTTTTCCGCAGGCGGAGCTCTAGCGTGACGTCACGCGTGATACAGCTCTGTGGCTTTTGTTAAGCGCGTGCTCCAGAGTCGCTGTCACAGCTCGCTCACCGATCTAACAGTCTCTCTCAAGACAGGGTTGTACGGACGCAGAAACGTGCCATATCTATTGCTTTTGCAATATCCACAACCAACAGCTTTTAATTGACCTTAAATATGTCTACTATCGTCTACCGTCAAACAGATCAGGTAAGAATCAATCAATCTCATCAGTAATGTGTTGAAGCTTCATGCCTCTCATGTCCTCCAGGATTCTTTCATACTACGCGTTTTTTAAAGCTCTGCAACTGGAAATTATTTCCTTCTACGTTGTTATTTTATGTTACACGTACAGACACTTGTATATACTCACGCGATTGCCATATGGTGTGTGTGTTGTAATCTGGTGTGCAATCGGCAACTGCATCCGTTGCTTTCCAGAGATAGAAATGCTCGCGTGAGATCAACGTTTGCAGTCGGCAGCAAACCGTGGTATTTTTATTTTTTTTTAACGTTTTTTTTTATTATTATTGATTATTTGTTTTTAATAGTTGTGGAAATAAAGCCAGCCTGCAACGAAGCACTGTTCATTAAAATAAGTGCTTATTATTAGCAGTAATGATTACATTAACGAAATAAAGTAAATTATACTGGCCTACAAAATGAACTGGTGGTTTTACAGTTACAGTATAACGTCGCCAATTGCCATTTTATAGTATTGCGAGTGCTGAAATATTGCACATCCAATTTATTATAGTTGCATTGACCAATAGCTAATTTACACCCACTTTATTCATGTCATTTTGTTCGTTTCATTATTAAAAAAAGGCTTCATACACTTTCACATTCAGCTGCTTTGCCCTGTAAAATTTTATTGTGCTATTGTCCTGTTTATGCTAACCATGAATATAGTGTTGTCTGCTCATAATTTTAATATTTTGCCATTCTTAAAATGAAAATTCTTTATCTTGCATCTTTAAAAAAGAACAGTAAATGTCGACGAACACATGGATGAAATGAATGAAAACCAGGAACGGGACGATCTGTCAAGGTTAAAAAGAGTGACCGGTGTGGTTCATTGAAAGCAGTGCTCGTGTATTTTGACGCAGAACATACATTTTACCTCATCGTTGATCCTTTTTGTCAGGAAGATGTTAAAATAACGACCAGGTCCTACTGACCTAGTTTTGGATTTTAACTGTAGGCTTGGTCGAGGGGCTCAGAAACGTTCTGGGTTCCGTATGATGCAAGCTTCTTCATTGTGCGGGAAACGTGGGTACGAGGCGTGTTGATGGACACGTCCCCTGGCCAATCGTATCGCTCAGAATCTTACGTTCTGGCTCTGTTCTGGCCTATCAGGATTCGTGGATGTAATGGGGCGTAACCACAGAAATGTGTCAGTGCATGATTTATCGTTTGCAATTTTGCATCGATATTTTGACCGAATGTAACACGGTCTCATGCATTTTACTAGATATTTGAACATATATGTAAACTATGTATTTATGAAGGAGTTTAAATTATTTAAATTTTATTCTGCTTAGTTTTATTAAGCAGCATTTCTATAAAATGCTTTTATGGAGGTTTAAAATTCTGTAATTTGCTCATCCTCATGTTGTTCCAAACATGACTTAATTTCTTCTGTCGAAGATGAAAGGAGATGTTAGGCAAAACTAGGTGAAATATACCTTTAAGGTACCTATTTGTTTAAGGGATTTAGGCCTACAGTATATGGAAAAAACAGTTGTAGCTTTGGCAAATGCTGTGGAATTTCAGTTTGTCTGGTTATGGGTGTTATAGGTATTATTATATGCTGTCTGTCTATCTATCTATCTATCTATCTATCTATCTATCTATCTATCTATCTATCTATCTATCTATCTATCTATCTATCTATCTATCTATCTATCTATCTATCTATCTATCTATCTATCTATCTATCTATCTATCTATCTATCTATCTATCTATCTATCTATCTATCTATCTATCTATCTATCTATCTATCTATCTATCTATCTATCTATCTATCTATCTATCTATCTATCTATCTATCTATCTATCTATCTATCTATCTATCTATCTATCTATCTATCTATCTATCTATCTATCTATCTATCTATCTATCTATCTATCTATCTATCTATCTATCTATCTATCTATCTATCTATCTATCTATCTATCTATCTATCTATCTATCTATCTATCTATCTATCTATCTATCTATCTATCTATCTATCTATCTATCTATCTATCTATCTATCTATCTATCTATCTATCTATCTATCTATCTATCTATCTATCTATCTATCTATCTATCTATCTATCTATCTATCTATCTATCTATCTATCTATCTATCTATCTATCTATCTATCTATCTATCTATCTATCTATCTATCTATCCTTTCTACATACATGTAATCATTTTCACAACCCAACATTGTGTTACCACGGTAGGCGTACATCTAATTTACTGTGTTGTACACATAAAATCTCCAGGCATATTTAACAATCCCATTTACAAGTCACAGAAAGCAGCAGTTTAACTTCACATCTGCCTATGGATGACCTAAATGCCACCGCAGTGCTTCATTTGTAAGGGAAATATATGCAGCAAATGCTGTTCTCCTTAAACTACAACCTTTGTTTGTGCAATTTGATGCATATATTCAGAGAGTAGAGATAAAAGGCAGTTTTTTTTGTATATAATGATTATTTTTTATTTATTTTTAGAGATTTACTTCGTTGTTTAACAGCCTTTCCTCCATTGCATGTGGTTAATGTTCAGGAAACATTTTCTGTCTGCCACTGTGAATAAAATCAGTGTTCTGTCTCTCTCCCTTCCAAACATTCTTTCCATACGTGGTGAAGGATTATTCAATTTTCCAGCCTGTTCTCGTGCGTAAGATCAGCCGGTGGCTCTGTTAGCTCACTCCTTTAATTGTGTTCTCCCATTAACCTTTTTCCATAAAGGTTAGCATTTCATTAGAGAGGGGCAGATATAAATAAAAAAGCTAAGATAAAAACAGCAGCTTTGCTGCCCTTTGCCCTCAGAATGTAATCTATTCATTCACAAAGTAATTAAAATAATAATAATAATCAAAATGGAATAAAATAAAATACAATTCTACAAAAGTACTGCACTGTAATTATTATGATGGAGCAGTCATAATGTGTGCCCTTTCCATTTTTGTAACTAGGAGTTTAAATTTCCTAAGCTCTTCTGCTGCCTGTGGGTTTATGGAAAGAGTAGCAGTGTGTTTTAGTTTAGGCCGAGAGAGAGTAAATCACAGATTTTGGCAGGTGTTATGTAACCCCTGGAAAGGCTGCTCAGACTTTAGTGCACATCTGAATACGATTTTATGATGTACATTTTCTCCATGCTTCTTCCACAGCCTCTTATGATTTTGCACAACCATAATGTTATTGCACCCAATGCCCTTTCTACGCATTTTATGCAGATTCTACATAAGTTTATCACTGTTGTGCAAGCCATTCATGAGCTCAAAGGTACATCGTGGGATTTGTCGACTCAGTAAAAGATGCATGTTTGAGCTTATTAGCTATTCTATATGTCCAGGGCCATTCTTTAAAATCATTATTATTTGTATAGTACCAACAAGGTCATGGTCTTGATTCCTGGTAAAATTCAATCTGAATCACTTTGTTTAGAAAAATCTGGCAAATGAATAAATCTAAATGATAGCAAGCCTGTGTGTTTCTGACGCTGACTAATGTAGTTAACCTTTTTCTCAGAACTGGCTGAGTTCCCAGAGAAAGCGTGACTTGCAAGAAAGGGGTTTCATGATGGAGACCAATATAATTGTATGTGCTGCTTGTGGTCATGGGTAAACTCAGAGCGGGTTGAGCTATCTACAGTTGCATGGAAGGAACACAATGTCCTCCTTTAGCCTCAGTTTTTATTTTGTTGCATGGCCTTCAGCGATGCATTGAGTTGTTGCTCAATCTGGGTTATCTGTTGAGTACTTCTGCAGAGTCAATAGAACAACTGTTGCTGTGTGTTTCAACCCATTCTCCTCTTTCTCTCTCGCTGTTTGTCCCACGCTAACTGACTGAGCGTGCTTTTCTCTGCATGCCAGAGGGGACAAAAAAGATTATGCACAAAATGCTCTTTCAAAGTGTTTTACTGCCACCACGCATTTCAATATCGGTCCGTCTTTTTGTATTTTCAGTAATTGTGTGAGGATGCTGTGGTTGTCGGCACACAATGAACAGATTTGTGAATCCATCTGAAGCTGCGAAGCCACCGTAGGCTTTTTCTGTTGTCTGACCCGTAAATGCCCTGGTTTAAAGTATCCATTCCTGATTCCTCTCCAAGTGGACCAACGGCTCTCTGATTAAGGTCACTAGCTTGAAACTGGACAGTTCAGACTTATAAATGAGTGGAAAGTTTCACGTTTTAAGGGTTAATAACATTACTTATAACATTATATTTTAACTGTTTCACTAGACCAGGGCTGTCCAAAGTCGGTCCTGGAGGGCCACTGTCCTGCAGAGTTTAGCTCTTACTTGCCTCAACACCTGTCTGGAAGTTTCTAATATGCCTAATAAGACCTTGATTAGCAGGTACAGGTGTGTTTAATTGGGGTTGGAGCTAAACTCTGCAGGACAGTGGCCCTCCAGGAGCAGGATTGGACACCCCTGCACTAGACCCTTATGAGTCATGACTATGTGTCAAGATCAATATCTTAAAATATCAGATAATTTGACCTTTGACTGACAGGACAAGGTTAATTCAGGTTGTAAAATTAGGTGTACTCCCCAAAAACAAATCCCCAAATTAAATAGTGTATGTATAAATATATTAAAACATACTTTAAAAATACTTGTATATGTTCAATGGGTACTTTTCTTGAAATATGAAAGTTTAAAAAAAAATCACTTGTTATATTTATTTGTTTAATTTTATTTAAAATAGAGCTTTCCTTTATTGTGGATAATCTTATGACCCTTCATTGATTTTTTTTATTTATTTAGAAGGCATTTTTTTTTATAGCAGGAAAGAGTTTGGATTAACTTTAGATGTGAGATTTAATGGCATAAACTTCAGTGTTGAAGATCAGACAGTTGAAACAAAAAGGGCTTTGGTGAGAACTTCTAATAAATCATTATTTAATGCTTCCATCTTTTTACTCATCCTCAAGTGTCCCCAATTATCTTCAAGAGGAAGCATCTCTATGATGAGGTAAATTAGGGCCTAGAGTTTTCCGATTGCTGTTTTCAATAATCAGCCCCTGCGGAGGATAGAGCAGGAGTGGATGAGCAGATTATTCAAAGACCTCCACTGCCTGCTTGTAGCATTTGCGCCGACTGAGGCTGAAGTGGATAAAAGGACGTGAGTGGAAAAATACCAGCAGGTTTTCATGCAAAACACAAGGATTCCACACACTGGAGCTCATTTGTTTTCCGCTTAGCATTTTTCCGTCCCCACACAGCTGAAGCCACATCATTGTGGGAATGTGATTTAATCCATCAAAATTCCTGACAGAGTGATTTCTTGGTTATGTGACCATCCTCCGCCCATAAAGTTGGGCCATCTGCTGGCTGAAAGGGCTTTGAAAGACCTGTGGAAATTTCCGGAATCCTGCGGGTGTGGTAGAGCCATGTGGTTACTGGGGAAGGACATGGAGAGAATTTGTGTTTGGGTGTTGTAGAAATGGTCTGACCAAGGGAGGGGTTGGGCAGCTTCTTGAATTAAGTCTGGATTAATTTGAACTGTATGATGTGCAGCAGAAGTGAAGGCTGATCCTGAATAAGGCACGTGTTTAACATCATAAAAAGCAATCAATAGCGCAAAGCTGGGTCAGTCTATGATCAGCAGCGTTTCTGCCCTTGAGCAATGCCTGAACCTTTCAATTCCATTGGTTCATTCTACATCAGTATTAATTGTTGTGGCCATTGACGTTCTAGAAATAGCCATTGTGTTCCTGATATAATCCTGCTAAGTAAACGTCATTACAACCCCTTGTTTGTTTGTTTGTTATTTGTCCTGCAGGTTATAATGCACGATCAACACAGAAAAGGTTTGAGTCTATAGCCAACGGGACACGCGAGGACTTGATTGCAGTCACTCTAAGCCTGAGAGTTTGAGTCACCTCTGACCCCCTGCCGTGCCCACTGGTTGCCTGGCATTGCCTTTTCCATCCACTTCAAAGTGAAGGAAGACTTGGGCATTCCTGGTTCTTCTTCACTCGTGCCTTTTTACGGCTTTCCCAAGTAATCTATCTCTCCCAGACAAACGTCATTCGGTATTAGGTAAGCGCATGACTTATACATGAGACTTGGTGTTATGTGTGCACAATAGGATGGATTTATAGTGGTTATAGACAGCTTTTTAGCCACCATGTAAAATGAGTGATACATTGTATTTTTTTGTGTATTTGTGTGCGTGGGTGAAGTGTTTATGTAAGATACATTGTGTGGGATAGATATTTTGAGGTAAAAATTGACTCAAGTGTATTATTGTTTCACTTTTGCAAAGGCTTAATTTCCAAAATGATTCCCAACGGATATTTGATCTTTGAGGACGAAAGTTTCCTGGATTCCACCGTGGCCAAGATGAACGCCCTTAGAAAAAACGGACAGTTCTGTGATGTGAGACTTCAGGTAACACACCCTTTTTTTAACCTTATTATTCTTGGTGTCATTACGAGAAGACTGAAACATGACTCAGGGAAGAGTGTGTTTCATTAGACGCAGGTCCTGGATCTTTGAATGGCCTTTAGCTGTGTGACGTTCATTAACAGACAAAGTCAAACCCTCTGTGTTCAGAGTATTGGACTGAATGGAAGCTAAAACAAGAGATTTAAAAGTTAATTATCAAGATTAATTTCCTAAAAGACTCGCTTTTTCCAAATAGAAATATTGTAAGTGGTATCTAGATATTTCTTTTGCTATTTAATGATGCCGATAAGCAATTACTATTGCTAATAAATGTTTGGGATTTGTTCAAATCCGCATATAGCAACTAGGGATGCACCAAAATCAAAATTCTTAGCCGACGCCGAATAATAATAAAACACTTGGCCGAATTCTGAATGCGGTTTTTCTATTTTTTTATTTTTTTATTTTTTCATTTATTTTGCCAATTATTTCACCATTGCATAAATTAGCTTTTTTACTATTTTGCATTGCTTTTAAAATAAATTAAAAAAAAATTTTTTTTTACAAAA
Organism: Gobio gobio; assembly: GCF_949357685.1. Lineage (NCBI taxonomy): Eukaryota > Metazoa > Chordata > Actinopteri > Cypriniformes > Gobionidae > Gobio > Gobio gobio. The sequence goes on along the minus strand of NC_137105.1, from coordinate 17,298,911 downwards.
CTACAATTTTAAAATATTTATTTAACACTGAACATTTTTAGCATTCCAGCAGACATTATACAAACAAAGCACAATGTAACTTAAAAAAAATAATCTTTGGCCTATTATGCCTACAGGTATCATAATCATATCAAAATCAAATTTTGTTTGTTTGTTCATGAGAGGTTTTTGCAAGCCTGTATAACTCAGCACTGAATAAAAGCTCTGGCGGTTTGAGCAGTGAGTGAAGTCTGACTAACTTAAAATATTGGCTGTTGCGTACAAGAGATCAACAACTGTCACAGCTGCAGAAACACGTTTTAAATGGATACATTTGACGTTCTACAGACACAAATATGCACTGGAGCATTTGCTTATATATTTTTACAGTATCAACTGAGGGTGCTCTTGCTTGCATTTGAGGGTGCTTAGACAATTCATTAGAACAGTGTCTGTAAACGGCCATTTCTGCATCTTTCTCGGACACTTTAAGCCTTGTTTATAGGGTGTGTGCAGCAAAAATGACGTCATCGCAGAGTGCCAAGTGGATGAGGCGCGCGCGCAGTCAGCGGAGACTCGTGCTGCGGAGCCAGACGAAAGTATAAACAAGGCTTAATGCTTCCACACTTCCGACATGTTCTGCATTGCAGCATTTCGAAGCACGCGCTGGTTGCTATATTTGATCGCGTCATCAAAAAACTCATTGTTCGGTAAAATTTATTCGGTCTTTTCACTCATTCCAAGTGCAATTTTTCCTTTTTTCAGCCAAATAATTTCGGTTGCCGAACATTCAGTGCATCTCTAATAGCAATATACTAAAAACCACAAGGAACACCTTAGAAAATGCATGGCGACATAGCAAAAACCACACAGAACACCTTAGCAACATTTGAGTGGCCAAACATTTCTGAAAATCCATATTTTCTTCAGGTTTGTAAATGAAAACAAATGGTGCCTATTTCTTGGTTACAATGCCATCGTAGACTTAACCTTTACCCTTTTTACCTCGGCAGGTATGCGGCCATGAATTGATGGCTCACCGGGCAGTGCTGGCTTGTTGCAGTCCGTACCTGTTTGAGATCTTTAACAGCGACCTGGAATCTCACGGAGTCTCCCATGTGAAGTTTGAGGATCTGGACCCTGAGGCTGTAGAGATCCTTCTCAACTACGCTTACACTGCCCAGTAAGAGACGCACAACATGCAATCAACCAATCAGGGCCATCATAGGGCACTTTTTCTACCACATAAATGGATTGCCATTAGTGGCGATCAATGATTTCTGATATTTAATGTTGCTTTCTGCAGGTTGAAGGCAGATAAAGAGCTGGTTAAGGAGGTTTACTCTGCAGCCAAACGGCTCAAAATGGACAGAGTGAAACAGGTAGGAATATTAAGCATGTGTTTGTGACAGGTTTACTTTAGATGAAGCCCTTACTGACTCTTTTGTACCTTCTTCCAGATCTGTGGTGACTACCTTCTCTCCAAGATGGATTCCCAGAGTGCCATCTCCTATCGCAATTTTGCCAGCTGTATGGGAGACGGTCGTCTGCTGGGCAAGATCGACAGCTATATCCAGGAGCATCTTCTGGACGTGTCTGAGCAAGAGGATTTTCTCAAGCTGCCACGCCTTAAAGTGAGCTGACCTTTAACCTTTCGGGTCATGTACCATTCTTGATTGCACGCTTGTGCTAAACACGCCCTTTCGTTTGGTCCGCTTTATAGTTGGAGGTGATGCTGGAGGATAACTTGACCTTGCCTAGTAATGGCAAGCTGTACTCCAAGGTGATTGGTTGGGTGCAACGCAGCCTGTGGGACAGTGGCGAACCCCTGGAGCGACTGATGGAGGAGGTCAGTACTGCGCTCCACAGTGAGCTCCTCTCTCTTCCCTCACTTTTTCCCCCTCGTAATTCATCCCATTCACAGATTTAACAGGTCCGTTCACACCAGCCATCTTAACGGTAGAGGTCGGTTGGGTTTGTTCTCTCTGCCTTCCATATATATTTTTTTGTTTTCTCTCCCCCTTGAACCACAAATCACCCCGAGCTTTTAAGAATATACATTTAGGTACAGAACGGGGCTGTTACACCCTCCGCAAAGGCGAGGTGAGCCAAACTAAAAGCCTCCTGAATGCTCAGTGCTGTGCAGTAACTGCAGCTACTCTTGTCTGCTCGCAGAGAGTGACATGGCATGTTGCCGTCCAAATGACATCTCTCTCTTCTCTAAGCAGGTGTGTGAGTGTGTGAGTGAGTGTGCGATCTTTGGGAACCAGCACTAACAGTTCTTCCTCCCCACTGATTTATCTCTCCTTAGGTTTATTAGAGCAAACATCAGCAGGATTCTCACAAGACTGAAGAAGCCAAGACTGGGGCCCTCCAGGGTAATGAGTCAGTGAATGAAAGAAAATAACAAAAGAACGAGAGGGAGCCATGGTGAAACGAGTGCTAGGCTCCTGTCTGTTAATCAAATGCACTCACCTACAGTACACAGTTCATATAAAATGACACTTCAGATCTCCAAGTATCAGTGTGTTGAACACTTCAAGACATTCGCATATGAATTCCACCTCACATATGACACCTCACACAAGTCTAACTCACATATGCATGCATTGCTTATAGCAAAGTAAATCAAAGCATGTCACACAGTTGTTCATGCACACACTTACAGGATATTCAGATGGCTGACACACTAATATGAATGGTTTATGCCACAAGGGCATTTTACATTTACACAGTATACACCTGAATATTGATTAAGTACCGATGAAAATAAAGGAAGTGAGGCATCAGCTTCATGAAAGGCTTGATAATGGCACCTACAATGTGTTTCAGCCTAAATAAAGGAAGTGGAAACTGAGTGCAGCTTAGAGGGATGTTCTCAAGTTGCTCTCAGTTCCTAGTTCCTTTTAATCTGCTTTTGGACACATTCCCAGCAGGGATGGGCACACATGCGCTGAAGTGACAGCAGCAATAATTGCATTACGTGTCTTTTTTTTTCTAATTTCTGAACATTTCACAGCAATCAATATTCAGTAAACTACAAGAAGCTACTATAGCAAATTTTTTTGATTTTCAGCGCTACCCACTAGTCCTAATCAGTTGGCGCCAGCACTGTAGACAGTCGGTAAAGGGCATCTTGAGACACGTCCTTAAAAATGTGATCCCCCATGGTGCAAGACACTTAAAAACTGTGCAACCGTGTGTTTGCCACACATGTACTCGGTTAATATCTCGAGTACGCATAGACAAAAATAACTAAATGCCCACCCGATTAAAACCGACGCAGTTTTTTTTTGTAACGTTTCAATTTATTGTACTACTTTTTTTGTCAGTTATTTGAACTGAATTTTGTATTTTATTTGGTTTTGAATTCACTTTTCCTTAAGCTTGAAGACGATCCAAGATTTTTTTTTTTTTAAATGAGGGACTCGTTTTTTTGAGCTGTAAAAGTTGAAAACAGCTAACCAGTGATGTACTGGGGTTTATGTGATGACGTCTGATTTGACTAACCCCCTCAGCTGAGAAGATGGCCGCAGGATGTCTGCTGAACATGCACTGATGAAGCTTGTTTGTTTCCTTCTCCTTCTCCAAACTTGTTGACAAATGAAGGTTCCCAAGATGCTTTGTGGCAAAAAGTATTGTGATCCACATTCTGCTGTTTTCAGTGCAGTGAAAAGTCCCGAAGATCTTCTGAAATGATCCACAGCAACACTGTGTTCGTGTCCTTAAAGAAGCTTTTTTACCAGCATCTTGCAGCGAACGAGCGCTATGGCCCTCCCATTCTTAACTTTTCTTCCTTCCCTGACCCACGTAGTTGGGTGCTCTGTTGTCATGGAGACAGCCACATGGGTTCTGTTGTCGTTGTGTGTTTTGCAGGTGCAAACGCTGTACTATTCGGCCGATCACAAGCTGCTCGATGGGAGCCTGCTTGACGGGCAGGCTGAGGTGTTCGGCACTGAGGATGACCACATCCAGTTTGTGCAGGTACACAACCAGCGCCGAGCTCTTCTCAGGCTGAGCCGAAGCAGACCCATAGCAAACGTGTAATGCAAACGTGTAATGCTAGCAGAGCAGCTGCTTTGTGTTGCTGGGCTGTTGAGTCTGAGCGTTTTGAGCTGAAGAGATCACGGTGTGTGCGTGATGAGTGTGTGGATTTGGTTTTAGTGCTGCTTATAGTGTGGCTTTACATTGGGATTAGATTAATGTAGATATAAGGTCTAAACAATATTCCAAGGTTCAGTACAAGCTCAATCAAAAGCATTTGTGGCATTATGTTGATTATCACAAAAACTAATTTCCCCAAAAAATGGAAGTGAATGGGCCAATTTGTAAATGTTAAAATACTCACTGTTCCAATAGTATAGTCACAAAATGTAAACAATATGCATGTATTACTAATCTTTAAAAGTTCCATTTTAAAAACTAATCTTCGCCTGTAAAAATGAAGATTCAAACCACATTACAGCTCAAACAATACATGTTTTAACAGAAGAATTAATGTACGTCTTTTAGAAAGTTATAAGCTTCATATTTCTGTTTTAAATCCTCTAAACATTGTCCCCATTCACTCCTATTGTAAGTACCTTACCAAATTTTTTTGTGGTAAATCAACATTATGCCACAAATACTGACGACCGAGCTTATCTTTCATTGAACTGGGAATATTCCTTTAACCTGATGTAGTCTGCTCTGATAAGTTGTTGAGTCGGGTTTACGCCTAGACGGGTCTGGGACTGTGTGAAGTTGTATGTGTGTGGACCATGGGCTCGGAGTCTGTAGCTGCACTGTGCCTTTGCAGAAGAAGCCCCTACGTGAGAACGTACACCGACAGCTGAGCACCAGCTCCTCTGGCAGCCTCTCCCCCGGATCCGCCAAACATTCCTGCAAGCAAGAGTGGAAATACATAGCTTCTGAGAAGACCACCAGTACGTCTGCACCCTTGATTTCTTCATCAGATGGTCAAGACTTTTCTGAGGTCCCTTTATGTAATCATCTTCCTCTTTCTCTCCCCACAGACAATACATACCTGTGTCTGGCTGTGTTGAACGGCATGCTGTGCGTGATATTTCTGCATGGGCGCAGCAGTCCCCAGGCCTCACCCTCGGCCACACCTTGCCTAACTAAGAGTCTGAGTTTTGAGGGCCAGCCGCTGGAAGAGGAACCGGAAAAGCTGCTGGCCCCCATGCGCTACGCTCGCTCCGGCCTGGGCATCGCTGCTTTGAGCAGCCGACTCATCGCCGCAGGTTAGTAGGCAGCATGAAGAAACTTCTGATCATCTCTCTTGCTTTTGTTAAGCAACTCTGATCTGTTGTTCAGGAGGCTACAATCGAGAGGAGTGCTTGAGGACTGTGGAATGTTACGACATGAAGGCAGACAGCTGGACTTTCATTGCTCCAATGAGGACTCCACGTGCTCGATTTCAGATGGCTGTGCTCATGGTGTGTATATGGCCAAATGTGTATTAAGAAGTACAGCCTTTGAAAGTGCTGTGAAAAAACCCTTGTTTTTATCCAATCAGGGTCAGCTTTACGTGATGGGTGGGTCCAACGGCCATTCCGATGAACTGAGTTGTGGGGAGACGTACAACCCCAGTGCTGACGAGTGGACTCAAGTGCCAGAGCTCCGGACCAATCGGTGCAATGCAGGTAAACAATTGACTTCAATTTAAAATGTTTTCCATTTATTTCAATAAAACACTATAGCTTATTGGCCGTAACATGAAAACAGTTATCCAGAATCCGTGCATCCCTTCAAGAGATTGAGTTTGTCCATTCAACACCGAGAATACAGTAGGTTTAGATTCATCAACTGTTTACTTTCTTTAGGCGTCTGCGCCCTGAACAACAAGCTGTACGTTGTTGGGGGATCAGATCCTTGCGGACAGAAAGGTCTGAAGAACTGTGACGTTTTTGACCCCATGAGCAAGGCCTGGACCAGCTGTGCCCCTTTAAACATCAGTAAGTCATGGTGACATCAAAAAATATCCCTATAATTGCTTCCACAGGGGTTTCGGGCACTTAAGAGATCACAGCTTAAGCGTACAGCAGGGATTACACTGATAAAAAGCCAGATGGATCTGCAGAAACGGTTCTCAATGTTATTTTCGTACATCTACAGGGAGGCATCAGGCCGCCGTGTGCGAGTTGGATGGCTTCATGTACGTGATCGGAGGAGCAGAATCATGGAACTGTCTGAACAGTGTGGAACGCTACAACCCAGAAAACAACACTTGGACCCTCATTGCCCCAATGAACATAGCCCGCAGAGGAGCTGGAGTGGCTGTCCATGAAGGTAAGCAAAGGACAAATTGCCAGTATATGACCATAAAGCATGCATAAGTTGACTGAAATTGGTTTTGGCCTCTCTCAGGTAAACTCTTCGTGGTGGGCGGCTTCGATGGCTCTCACGCCCTGCGTTGCGTTGAAATGTATGACCCCGCCCGCAACGAATGGAGGATGCTGGGGAGCATGAACTCGCCACGCAGCAATGCTGGTGCGGCCGTGCTCAATGATGTCATCTACGCCGTTGGCGGCTTCGATGGAAACGACTTCCTCAACTCAGTTGAGGCCTACAACCCTAAAACAGACGAGTGGAGCCCCTGTGCTGATGCCTTCAGCAATTCCTAAGAGTCAGGGGCCGGGAAACCAAATGGGGGCGGGGGGTTATCTCACTCAAACTAACAGGCTTAGTGACGTAATCGTGATTTGTGATGTCCTGTATGTATGCGGGAGGGTGGGTGGGTGGGTTTTTGAGGCGTGAGGGTGGAGCCGTTGGGTTCTTCTTCACAGGAGACACCCATGAGGCTGATTTTTCTTACAGTGTTTGGGTGGGGGTGGTCCGTTGGGGGTTGCTGAAAGCAACATTAAGCCTTTGCATATTGCATACTTTATTTTTTTTTGTTGTATATATTGTTGTTTCTCTTTTTCCATTTTAAGAAGAATGCCAACATTTATTGCACACTGAGTGTACCTTTTTGAGTTGAGTTTTGAATTTCTCAATTTTTGGCGAGTTTGAGTCAAGACAGGGATTGATTGGTTGAACCCAGTAAGGAAGTGATTCAGGTTGAATTTGTTTGCTTTAATTCGATTTTTTTTAGCTAACTTAATTTAAAGCTCCATGCGTATACAAAGCCTTATTTTACACAACATTCAAACACATGGCTTTCCTTTTTGTATCATTAGCCATGACGTAGAATTACTGTACCAATCTTTAAAGATGGCCTTTTTTATATTTTTGATACACTGCAATGTAACCAATAGATAGATGGATGAGCTAGCAGGCACAAAACACCCACGAGGTTATGAACTTTAAACAGTGCCAGTTTAGTTAAACACATACCTATAGCTGACCACGCTTTAATGCTCCTGCTCATTAAATCTTTTGTTACCATTTATTTTGTTTGACTGATTCAAACAAGTGAGACGACACTCATATACTTATTGATATCTTCTCTTTTTAATATTTTCTGTGTTTAGCAATTGGAGGCAACAAAAGACTTTTTTGGTTCCATGGTTTTGTTTTTTTTCTGGATTATTTGGCAGATAAATTCTGTACTACATTTATTATGAGCTGATAATTCCTTACTAATAAACCATTTCAGCCTGTGAAATTATTTCTGGTTTGACTTTGTTACATTATTCAGGTTGGATTACACTAGTGCTTAGTGTTTAAGTGGGTTTAGGATCAGATGAAGAGAAACACGGCAGAAGAAAATTGGATGATTTATTTCTCAGGTTGATTTTTAGATTCTTATCCAACGATCCTGCTCCCACACTCCCTTCATTCACAAATACTAACCTGTCTTAATCCTAGGCAAATCACATTAGTCGTGCTGACAGGAAGTAGGCCACAATCACAAGGTCTACAGGAGGGATTATAGGTCTTTTCCGGCACTTAATAATCATGAAGTCACTGCATTTAACCTTCTAGTATTTGCCTGTGATTTCTACTGAGATTGAAAAAAACGAGGAACTCCGAAATGTCTCAATAAAGTGTTAAATATTTACCAAACCAACTACACATATGTGAGTTTTTGCATTACACTGCACTGCTTTTCCATTATTTCCCTATATAGACGACATGTCTGACCGTTGTGAGGCAGAATACGATTGTAAGTCCTGTATTCAAGTCCTTTATACAGTTATATTCACACAGTTTGGTTATATATTGGAGTGACAAACGCATTCTATAACTGGACTCACACTTGTAGATTTTTAGGAAGCACAACAGTAATTTCGGGCGGATCTGTGCTGTGTGAACAGAACCATACAGGACAACATGGTAGTCTGTGAGCATTTTCAGTAGGATTAGGAATTTACTACTTATAGCCTATATATATACCTCATAAAAGTTTTTATGCATTAATTATGCTTTGTAATGCACCTTAGTTATAATGCATTGTATGGTCTCAAGAATAAATGTAACCACAATTATACTTATGTTATACCACGTACTTATAATGCATTAAAACATATGACAATCAATTTCAGATGTTAACAGGTAATCTGCAAATATTATAACGCATTTTAACTTGTTACAATAATTTATGAAAATATATAATGCATTATAGCGTACATTATGACTACCTTTCATTCAAGTGTTAATCTTTTTTTCTTGTCCATATTGTCATTATATCTTTTGACTTCAATGACCTATGAACACAGCCATTATCTTGTTCACGTCATTGAACGTTGGTGTAATCTCAAGGATATTATTATCACTGTTCCCATAATCCCATAAGGCCTCTCAAACTGTGATGTCACAGCTCTGCCTTACAAACCAGAAACCCAATTACCTTCCTTGGGTTATAAATGACAAAAAAAAAGGATGACACGTCATTGACTATCAAATGTTTTAATCAAAATGCAAATTGATGTAAAGGAAAAAAATATATTCTTTTTGAACTATTCACAATATAATACAAATAGTACAATATCAAAACATGCACCAAACAAAATCAGAGAATATTAAAAATAAAAAAATCGATCATAAATGATACTATTGAGGTTCATGTTGCTGCTGGTATTGCATGTGCAATGACAATTTAATATTTATGCTGAGAATAAGGAAATATAGCAGCTTATCAGACCTAAACAGTCTTAAGTAATTAACTGATATTGTAACAAAATGTACCTTCTTAGTATCATGGAACAAACGAGTGGATTTCAGAATAGTTTCCAGAAGGGTGGCTAGACTGATGCCCAAGAAAATTGGCTTTCAGCACGTGGCTCAATGTCACACTCTAATTACAGAGAGCCTTGGAGCAATGAATGTGGTGTCAGACAGTGTCATAAAGTAATACCTCCGTTTCTCTCTGAACACATAATAAACTTGTTACCACAACAGCTTGTGGACGTCAGAAAGACGCCACTTTTTTTTTTAAAGTAGCACATCCGAATTGGAACATTTGGCAATTCTACCTTATTCTATGCAGTATAAAACACCAAACCATCAACAAACCTTTAAAAAAAAATTCTTTAATCATCACTAAAACTGTCTATTTTTCCAAAACGGGGACACGTCACCTATACAGTAAGATAAATGGATAATCCAAATAATTTAATACAAGCTTTTAAAAAAAACATGAACTGGAACACGGTGTAACTTGAGGATCTATATAGACATGGGGTATCCAAACTCGGTCCTGGAGGGCCGCTGTCCTGCAGGGTTTAGCTCCAGCTTGCCTCGACACACCTGCTGGAAGTTTCTAGTGTGCCTAGTAAGTCCTTGATTAGCGGGTTCAGCTGTCTTTCATTGGGGTTGTAGCTAAATTCGGCAGGACAGCGGCCCTCCAGGAGCAGGATTGGACACCCCTGATATAGACTGTTAGCCCTTGATGCTTTTGCATATGTCAGGGTCACGTGACTGACACACTGACTCAGCTACAGGATGGTATAAGGACAGAGGATCAGTAGGTTGGTACGGCTTTGGTTCCAGCAGATTATGACTCTGCTACCAAAACCAGGTCGGTCCAAAAGAGTCTGGACCAGTAGTAAGCAGACAGTTGGCTGGGTCCAAACGTGGAAAGTGGGGTGTTAAATCAGGGCCAAGAGCTCAGAGCAGCAGCACAGTGATCTAGATTTGCAGACAGCTCAGACAGCTGCGCACCGCCCACACACAGCTTCTCCCTGAGGACAAACAGACACACATTATACACACACACACACACACACACACACATAGATATTATAAGGATAACATTGGAACATTGGAAAGCCTTTGATAGAAATAGAAGCAGATGGGTCAGAATGGTAAGCAGAGCAAGCTTTGGTCTGCGTAAACAGTTGTGAAGTGTCCCTGATTGTCCCTGCTGTTTCACTTCACACGGAATAACTTCCGCTACACTGCCTTACCTTCCAAACAGGAAGTGGATGTCTCGTACACAGGAAGCGAAAGAGGTCGAGAGAAGGTGGCTGAAGAAATTACTGAATAAACAACATTATAGAATAAAAAAAGCATTTAATGCGAGGCAATCTCACTCCAGTGTGCCATGCACTTCCTATATCTACAGGAAATGCTTGACTGACTGAAACAAAGTTGTTGTCAATGTTTAACACTAGCGTGGTTCATGGGAAAGGAAAAGCATTTAAACAATTGCTGACATCTCTGAGTCACGGTCACACAGGCCGCCCGCTCTCTCTCCCTGGTACGGTGGTTTATGACTGACTTGAATGAAGACCATTATTGTGTTTCCTCTCTCGCTCCCTCTCATTCTCTATCTCCTCCCTCTCTTTCTTGAAACCTGTTGCTGCTTGTTGTCTTAGTTTGTTTGCATATTGTGTTCCCTAATGGATTTTATATAACTAACTACCAAAAAAAGGAAAGGAAGAAAAAACAAAGGGATGTGTGCACTTGTTTTTGTCATTATGTCTGATTATGAGCTGATTTAGGTAATGAAGGGTGTGGTGGAAATGAAGAGCAGATCTGGACTTGGAATGTTGTCTTTGCTCATTTCATCAAAAATTATAGTTCTGACAATGCAGTTTGATCCATCTGAAAAGCTAGATTATATATCCACCTTTTTCCTTACAGGCCTACTGCGATTTAGATTATGGGTGGCACTTTCAGTTTGGGGAAGCTACACTTAAAGAATGAGCTGTAAAAGGTCCTTCATGTTCACACTTATATAACGTAACACTTGGTATTTTAACATGACGTGGCATAAGAATATCTATGGCAAAAGCTCTTTTCAGTCACTGCATTCTTTTCCTCCTGATGCTTTTCTTTCTTGTGTATTCTGCTGTAACAATATGAAAAAGGACAACATATACTGCGCATTTGTGGTCTGCTCTCCTGATTTAATTTACAATTTATCCCATTAATAATTTACTGCAATGCACAAAGAATCTCTTGTTTTTCTCCCCAAATCCTAGCGTCTTTTCCCAGGCTTGTTTTCACATGGATGCTTTAAAATGTAACCGTCTCCCTTTTCACTTCTAATCCCTGTTAGCAGTGTTTATTGGAATGTTTCTAAAGCAGGTAAATATAATATATATTGTCTGTCAAAATGACAGAAATCAGTGAAATTGAGTGAAATATCATCACAACTTTTTTGGTTAAGGCAACTCGTTGCATAATACAGGCATAGTACTACAGTGATATTTAACACGTCCATAATATTGATGAGGAAATAATCAATGTTTATTCATGGTCTGTGTTAGTAATGCTTTTACACTTTTATATTTTTAATGTTCAATGGTTAAACAGTGAATAGTATAATGAACCTTTTGCTGATTGTTTACGGTTTAACGGAAGTTATTCTCATAATTTGCATAAAGTGTCATGGGGCGAAGGAAAAAGCAACTCAATGCATTTAGGCATGTAGACATAGGCTGAATCCGAGATCGCCCCCTATACTGTACCCTCAAATAGGGCATTATTTGCCATATGTAGTGGTGTCCGAAACCATAGTGGATGTTATCGAGTGCACTCTTTCAATCCCACATTGCACCGCTATAACGAGTGTACAGCTGATGTACGCTCAATGGCTGTCTGAATTCGCTCACGTGTTTTCATTCACTCCTTCAAGCGAACTGTATTAGTGGACTAACGTATGGAATAGTGATTGAGGGTTTAGGGGGTGATTTCAGATTCAGCCATGGTCAAGACGATCTGCTGAAGTTCAAACGGAGCATCAGAAAAGGGAAGAAAGGTGATTTAAGTGACTTTGAACATGGCATGGTTGATGGTGCCAGACTGGCTGGTCTAACTATTTCAGAAACTGCTGATCTTCTGGGATTTTCATGCACAACCATCTCTAGGGTTTACAGACAATGGTGTGAAAAAATAGAAAATATCCAGTGGGCGGCAGTTCTGTGGGCGAAAATGCCTTGTTGATGCCAGTTACAACCGAGGACTTGCAGAATTGTAGCCACAGACAACTCCCCAAAATTTGACAATAGACTGGAAAAACTTTGCCTGGTCTGATGAGTCTCGATTTCTGCTGCGACATTCATATGGTAGGGGTCAAAATTTGGTGTAAACAACATGAAAGCATGGATCTATCCTGCCATTTATCAATGGTTCAGGCTGGTGGTGATGGTGTAAGGGTGTGGGGGATATTTTCTTGGCACACTTTGCGCCCCATATTACCAACGGAGTAAGTGAAAAAGTGAAAGTATGTGTAGCCAAGTATGGTGTCCCATACTCTGAATTTCACCCATCCAAGTGCACACAGACAGCCGTGAGTATTGAACACACACACCGTGAACACACACCCGAAGCAGAGGGCAGCCATTTTTTGCTGCGGCACCTGTGGAGTGATTGGGGGTTAGGTGCCTTGCTCAAGGGAACCTCAGTTGTGGGTAATGAGACTAGAAAAGGGCGCTGTTCATTCACTCCCACCACCTACATTTCCTGCCGGTACTGAGACTCAAACCCACAACCTTTTGGTTACATGTCTGACTCTCTAACCATTAGGCCAAAATTGCCTATACATTTAAATGCAACATTTAAATGCCACAGCCTATACCCAAATATTGTTGCTGACCATCCCTTTATGACCACATGGCTACTTACAGCGGGATAACGTAACATGCCATAAAGCTCAAATAATCTCAAACTGGTTCACTATACTCAAATGGCCTCCACAGTCACCAGATCTCAATCCAACAGAGCACCTTTGGGATATGGTGGAACGGGAGATTTGCATCATGGATGTGTAGCCGACAAATCTTCAGCAACTGCGTGATGCTATCATGTCAACATGGACCAAAATCTCGGAGGAATGTTTCCAGCACCTTATTGAATCTATGCCACGAAGAATTAAGGCAGTTCTGAAGGCAAAAGGGGGCTAACCTAGCCTGACAAGCCAGACCCACATCAAGATGTTGGGTCTGGGAACACCCCATTGGCAGGGCTCAATCCGAGGGGCGGGATAAACGGTTGTCTTTCAAATTCCCTCTGCACACAATAGGATAGCGCTACAACCAACCAGAGCAACGAAGAAGCTGAAGCAGAGCTAGTTGATAGATTAAACTTTCGCCGTATCCGGTCGGCAAATCTCAGAACACATCTTCCTTTTTTAAGAATGACTTCAGTGCCGTTCTTTGTTCTTTTCTCAAAGAAAAGCTTAAAGGGTAACTTCAGTGATTTAGCATTAAGCTTTGTATTTAAACTGGGTCATTTATGCAGTAGAAATTTGAAATTATTTTTGAATTTGGTGCCTTCTAGACTGAGAAAAGACATGTGGATGAAAGACAACAACTCCCAGAATGCACTTGCTTCGCTGCCCTACGAGGCCACTCCGTACACCATTGTTTTGATCTTCATAGTAATACAATCATTTTGTTCAGTTAGAGAATAAACACTACAATTAAAAACTGAACGTGTCTTTTCAATAAAGTGTGAGTGAGCCGAACGAAAGTCACGGCACAGACGCAGCAGTGTCAGATTTCATTCCTCACGAAGAACTGAGCAGAGATGAGGTAAGCGTCAGTCTGGCACGTTTTCAGATCGCAAATGGAAGCTAAATCATCACAGGAATTCATTGAAAAGTTGAAACACTTACTTTACTCTGCACCGCGCTCCGTTATTATGATTGTCCGTGCGGCCGTCTGTGTCTTACAATCTGTGCGTGAGATCTCTCCCCTTTGGGCGGCTTGAGAACATGCGGAACAGCTCCATCTAGTGGCTGTAGTCTTTAGCTTCTGGCCAAAAAATCCTCAGATGACTCAAAATGACGATATTTGCATCATCGGAGGAATTTTTTCCAGAAATAAAATGCATAATTCTCTCGTCTCAGGGGGATATGAGGGGAGAAAGTACCATAATTTGAATATACTACCGGGTTTTTACTGATACAAAGCCTAATGCTAAATCACTGAAGTTACCCTTTAACTCCAAGTCTTACAGAGCCGCGGCCAAAGCCGATTTGAAAGACCGCTGTTCGCCAGCTTCTTTTTTTACAAGTAGCATGCGGAACCGCCGCAACTCTGCCGTCATTATGTTAAGCCCGCCCACCGCCTCTATACACGATGTGATTGGCCTGACTAGAGTTTGGTTTTTCCAGCTTGCAAGCCAACAGAGAGTTGCTAGACGCCCTGGCTGCAAATTATATTTGCTGCCTCTAGGGTGTGTCTAGATTTCTAGGCTAGGGCTAACCGGTATAAACAAGAACCCCCCCCAAAAAAAATATTATAAAAAAATATATCACTTAAAAAGTGTTGGGAGTGTTGGCTCAGTTGATGTTTGTAGTAAACACATAAAAGGACTCCATTCCTTCAGCCTTGCAATTATACGCTTCACAACAGTGCTGCCATGGCAACCGTACAACATGTGGGCAGCTCCCCTTCACCAGAAAGCAGAGTGAATGCTTTATGAAGCCAATCCTTAAATCAACAAAACAGAACATAACACCGCAGTGACGGAGCCCGCTCGAAAACAAGCATGCAACACTGAACATCAGACAAAAGCTGCAGCAGCGTCACAGCCGTTGTGAGTTGACAGCGTCAGTGCGGTGCCTGGTTGCTTAGGTATCAATCCCTGCTGAGAGATTTAGCACCTAGGGACAAGATGTTTATGAACAAAGTCAATGAATGACAGTCTTTCTTGTTCCACAAAACATATACTGTAGTTTTCCATTTTAGATTATTAAGGCGGTCATTTTAGCCTACACATCAATATATAATGAGATGACAGCCCAACTGACCCAATCTTTCTAAAGATATAAAATGATCAAGGTAGCCAAAGCAAGCCTGATTTAGTACCGAGACCAGTGTGATTTGTGACAGGTCACATTGACGCTACTGATAATGTTTGGCTGTTAGTCAGTCATGCCACTGCAGTTTGTGTACATGATCAGATCATTGTGTCTCTGTGCATTAGCATACAGTACCTGACAGTACTGAATGATTAAAGCATGCATTTGACACACGTGATTAGTGCATAAAATGAGGTCACTGGGTTCTTGGGTTTCACGGCTCATTGACCACGCTGAGGTAAGTGAGCTAAAGATCAGCTGTCAACCGCTCCACAAATGTGTGTGTGCGAGCGTGTAGCTACACTTGACTGATAAGGTTAATCAATGAATGTTCTCTCCGGCCCTGAAGACATATCCCAACAGAGCCTTGGCAAGCACATGAAAAGCTAGAAAATGGCAACCCTGCTTAATAAATCATTACAAATGTGAGAAAGAAAAAGCAAATAACAGTGAACGTGACACCTGATGAAATTCATGCATACATTTTTTTGAACATGCAAATGCAGTCCAATAAAAAAAAAAAGTTATACTGTGCGAATATTAATCATTAAATTAATTATAGTGAATATTAATTAGTAATTAAGACTTTGCTCTGGAGCACCCAGTCAAATAACTTAACATAAATATCCATAAGCCATACTTTCACCATAGTAGGATTAGTAGTTAGTGATTTGATTAGTACACACCAATAAGTTCCTGCCTACAGTACTAGATGATATAAAAATAAAATTATTATTTTATTAAGTATTGCACTATAATCTCCCCCCTTTTCATGGGAACAATCCATTAAAAAAAAATTGGTTGTATAAGTCAGGAATTTTTCAGTTATCAAGAAACGGTGTCATCAAATAGCCTGAGGTCTAAAGCTCCTCCCATATAATTAGTCTCTTCTTAAGTAACACAACATAAAACCACATCCTACTGTAAATCTAAATATTTAAAACCGCAATCACATTAGAGTCTTTATATATTGTTTAATTCTCATTAATTTGTGGTATTATTCAGCCTTCCTTATTAGCCTGGGGCTTAACCATCATCATCAAAATCAGAACATTGGCAGTGTGAAAATCTTTGAGACACGATCAAATATGCGTACGCTCCATTTTCTAGTTAGGACAAGTTCCACAAACACCTTTGTACACTGCTGGGAATAAATTGCGAAACATCTTTACCAGGAATGTGTATTCTGGCTAACGACTCAAGGGGAAGAGGTGATGTATCATTAAATGCACTCTATGTATCATTAATGCCTTCCTCAGTGCAAAAGTGTGAGTTACAGTGCACAAGAGGACAGTTTATAGCATAACCTGTTATTGCGCAGGTGCCACATTAGTGAGTTATTGCACAGAATGCAAGCAATGTCAGCGCTCTAGATCTATTCAACATAAGGACTGTACAGTTGTGGTCAGAATTATTGGCACCCCTGGTAAATATGGTCAAAGATGGCTGCAAAAATAAATCTGCATTGTTTATCCTTTTGATCTATCATTAAAAAAAAAACGAGATCACAAAAACCTAACCTTTTATTGAAGTAAAAGAATGGAAAGTCAGGGGAAAATCACATTATGAAATAAGAGTTTTTCTCCAAAACACGTTGGCCACAATTATTGGCACCCCCTTTTTTATGAGTAAAATATCTCTGAAGTATATTCCCATTAATATTTACATTTTTTAGCACAACAGGGTGACAAGGAATATGACATTTTCTTGTTTCATCTTGTATAAATATGAGGAAACACAAAGGCCAAATTCCCTTTATCATTCATCACAATGAGTAAAACCAAAGAATATAGTTCTGATGTGCAGCAAAAGATTGTTGAGCTTCACAAAATTGAACGTGGCTGTAGGAAAATAGCTAAAGCACTGAAAATTCCCATTTCCACCATCAGGGCAATAATTAAGAAGCTCCATTCAACTAAAGATATTACGAATCTGCCTGGAAGAGGATGTGAGTCTATTGTCTTAATGCACGGCGAGGAGGAACGTTTGAGTGGCCAAAGACTCTCCAAGTATCACAGATGGAGAATTGCACAGATTAGTTGAGTCTTGGGGTCAGAAAGTCTAAAAAATAAAAACCCCTACATAACCATATGTTGTTTGGGAGGGATTCAAGAAAAATCCTTCTTGCTCATCCAGAAACAAACTCCAGCACAGACAACACTGGATATTCAAAAGGGACCTGTTTCTGTGGTCAGATGAAGCTATAAAAAAAGCTTTTTGGCAGCAAACCCACCAGATAAAAAGTACCCCATGTCCACGGTTAAATATACCGCTGGATCTTTAATGTTGTCTGCCTATTTTGTCGCTGGAGGTCCTGGACATCTTGTTCAGATACATGGTATCATGGATTCTAGCAAATACCAACAGATAAAAAAAATCAAAACCTGACGGCCTCTGCTAGAAATCTTATAATGGGCTGTGGTTGGATCTTCCATCAGAACAATGATCCAAAACAAACATCAAAATCAACACACAAATGTGTCACTGAGCATCAAATGAAGCTTCTGCCATGACCATCCCAGCTCCCTGACCTGAATCCTATAGAAGATGAGTGGGGTGAACAGAAGAGAAGAAGCACCAACATGGAGCTGGGAATCTGAAGAATCTGGAGAGATTCTGTATGAAGGAATGGTTTCTGATATCTTGTCAGGTGTTCTCCAAACTCATCAGGCATTATAGAAGAAGACTCAGGGCCCGTCCACACGGAGACGCGTGTCACTGTATACGTATACATTTTTTATCGTATTGGCGTTTCGTCCACACGGATCCGGCGTTTTGGGAGACTGAAACCGCTATTTTTTGAAACCGGGTCCAAAAGTGGATAAATCTGAAAACGACACCCTTGCGGTTTCGTGTATACAGCCAATCCGTATATTTTGTGAAACGGTGATGTCATCACACCATGTCCTGCGCGGGGAAGACTTGAAGGGATACAACTACGGGCACTGGGCATGCGCACATCAATACTGCGTTGTTTAATTACTGTATTTACATTATTGTAAGGGTATGTTTAGGGTTGGGGTAGGTGTATGCGTTAATTAAACACATCTGGTAAGTAGCAAATTTATTTATTGTTATTTTATTGTGAGATTTTACCTCACCTCCGACTGTTGCCGTACCCCTTCTAGCCACAACTCTTCTTCTCCGTTTTTAGTGTATTTCTGTGCCAGAATTACAGTGCCACACACTGGCCTGGCATGTATACTACATCGTTTTGAGCCGTTTTCATGCTCTCGTGTGTACGCAGATATTTCTTGAAACGAGGACAAAAAAAAAGATCGGATAGGGAAAGTTCTGGCTTCGTGTGGACGGGGCCTCAGAGCTGTTATCTTGGCAAAAGGAGGTTGTAAAAATTATTTAGTACAAGGGTGCCAATAATTATGGCCAACGTGTTTTGAGAAAAGCATTTACTTCATAATGTGATTTACCCCCCACTTTCAATTGTTCAATGAAAGGTTAGATTTGTGATTTTTTTTTAATAAAAGATCAAACGGATAAACAATGCAGATTTCTTTTTACAGCCATATTTGATCATATTTACCAGGGGTGCCAATAATTCTGACCACAACTGTACATAGAAAAGATTGACAGCCAGGACTTTCTCTGGTTTGCCTGACATTAACATGCAATGACAAATATTATGTGAAGCACACAAATCTCAAGTTTAGTTAGTACAGAAGCTTGACTAAAATGCACTTGAGGTGCAACATTGGTGGTGAGATTGAAATGTAAAAGTTTATTCATAAGAAACAGCTCATAAATGCTGACATTTTATGTTTCTGGACTATAGTTCCCTGTATGATTTATATTAGCTGAAAGAGAATTTCTTTGATATGAAATTACAGTTTTAACTGGATATATTCCAGAATTAATTGTAATAAAATCAATTCAAAAAATGTTTAAAGAGCACCTATCATGGCATTTAAAATGTTCCAAATATTGTTTTAGAAGTCCCCAACAACAGTTTTGCATGCATGCAATGACAAAAAAGACTTTAGTTTTCTTATAATATGCATTTGTTTTTACCTGTTTTGACAGCGATTCTCAAATGATTCCTTTAGTGATTCACTTTTCAAAACCCCGCCTTTACGTGACGCTAATCTGCGGTGATTGGTCCGATGACCCAGTCAGTTGTGATTGGTATAGTCTGTGCAGATATTTTCGGAAACGGAACGCCCATCAAAGTCTTATAGTGACAGTAATTTGTTAATATGTGTCAGGAGTTATGAATATGAAAACCACGTCGGAACCGTTTGATTGTAATATGAGCCTCAGCTGATCTCATTCATAAAAAAACTCCTCTATTCTCCTCACGAAGACTCGCGACAAATCAACATCCCTCAGGGCTTTTAGTTCAAAAGTGTGCAGATGAGGAGACATATTGATAGATTCTCATATGTCTGTGTCAAATTTCTAAACAGAGGAGTATTTTTTATTCAATACTTCCTCAAAATGCGCAGATATAGCCTAATCATGAGCGATTGAGTCTCTTATGTGTTGTTTTCAATTCATACTGGCAGCCGGAGGGCGCTCTGTGCACATGTAATCCATATATGGTAAAGATAGACAAAGAAGATACCATGTGCCATAATAGAAGTCCATAATAAAAGCTTCCTGAGATCGCGAGACATTTGACGATTAAATAAACACACAATCGCGACGATGTATGTTTTGTCTTCAAGCCACTTAGTCTTCAAATGCTCATCCTTGGGCAGATGAAAAAAGTTTGCTTTTGACTCGCACTTCAGAACACAGAGTCTCGCCGCCATGATGTTTTCTAGTTTTCACTGGCGTCTTGGAGTGCAATAAGTGGGCGTATCGTATTCAAATAACTTGACAAGTTGACGTCATCTAGTCAGAGAAAAAGCTTCGGTCTTCTAACGATTCTTAAAAATGACTCAGAGTCGACTCTTACTTTTGAAAGAAAATAACTATATATACGGTGTACTGTCATATTTCAAAACTTTGCAGGATGTTTTTGTTCACTTAGATCTATGTTACACACTACATGAAAGGTAAATTTCAAAATTCCATGATAGGTGCTCTTTAATCAAAATCTTATATGGAATACTGTATTTATATCCACACTCCCCTCAAAATCTGATCAAAATAGTTTTTTCAAGTCTCTTATGCTCATCAAGGCTGCTATTATTTGATCAAAAATACAAGAAAACAATAAAATTGTGAAATACCATTACAATTAAAAATGACTATTTTCTATTTTAAGATATTTTAAAATGTAATGTATTCCTGTGATGGCAAAGATTAATTTTCAGCAGCCATTACCCCCATCTTCAGTGTCAAATGATCCTTCAGAAATAATTCTAATATGGTGCATTTCTTATTATTATCACTTGAAAACAGTTGAATATGCTGAACATTTTTGTAAATATGGACAAGTCTTTGCTCTTATTTTTGATCAATTTTATGCTTCCTTGCTGAATAAAAGTATTAATTTACTTTTACTCCCACAACTTTTGAACAGATCACCAAATAGAATTTAAATGCAGCATGTAAACAACGAACAGAGGTGATGTTTCACTATGGCATTTATCCATGGCAGGCATGATGTTGAGGATTCACAGAACTGTCTTCTGAGGTTTGGGTAGGCTTATGATGCAATAACACCCTTAAAGAAGAAACTCAATGGTCCTACGAGACAGTAGATAGCTGCTGAGGTCTGCCGAAGCGAGTGCTGACATGAGAACAGCCTCTCTGCTAAAGGTGGGCGGTGTTAAAACGATTAGAATAGAACAAACCGCATCATGCACGTAGCATGGTTAATGAAAGCAGTGCAAGCTGTGTGTATGACTTGCAGATAAGCTAATGAGTCTCACTATCTCTCATAACTCTTAACTAACCGGTATTCCTTTTGAGACACGCAATCAAACAGGTCCCTGGCAGTGAAACGTGGCTCCATAGCAGCAATCTGAAAGTAGAAAGCACACCTGTTACCAAAGTACACAGCGCTCAACGCACACGTCCTGCATAATCACTGTACGGCATGTTTTGCTGCATGCATAGTTGATTTTAGACCTTGGTGGTTATTTGATCTGATATAAACAAGATAAATGGTAATTCTTCATATCTAAAATAAAATATATATAGACTACGGTTCAAAACTCTTGGTAACACTTTACAATAATGTTTAATTTAACATTAAATAAGATGAACTAACATTGAAAAAATACCTGAAAATTTTCATTTTAACATTAAGTAATACATTATTAAAATCTAAATGTTTATCTGTTAATATTATTTAATGGACCAGAGTTAACATGAATTAACACTGAACAGTTGTGTTTTTATTAACTAATGTCAAAAAGACTAATAAATAAATAACAAATAACAAATGTATTGCTCATTGTTAATGCATTAACTAACTATAACTAATGGGGCCTTATTGTAAATTTACTATACTTTTATTCAGAAAGGATGCATTAAATTGATCAAAAATAACTGTAAACATTTATAATGTTACAAAAGATACAAAATCTTTTCAAATAAATGCTGTTCTTTTGACCTTTCTATTAATCAAAGAATCTTTAAAAAATGAATAACTTGATTTAAAATAAAATATTAAATCAGCTGTTCTTTTAACATTGATAATAATAATAATAATAATAATAATAAATGTTTCTTGAGCATCAAATCAGCAAATTAGAATCATTTCTGAAGGATCATGTGACACTAAAGACTGATGTAAAGGCTGCTGAAAATTCAGCTTAATATTGACAGAATTTTCATTCTAAGACTAACTGTTGTTTAACTTTGTGGCAGGACTAGTCAAAACGTGGATATGACCTTTAGTGGCCGTTTTGTTCTTACCTCACTGGACTGAATGAAGGAGAGAAGTGACTGTGCGTCCTGAACACTGCTGTCCGCAGATAACAGCCTGTGGGAGAGGAAAACTTTAATTTTTCTAATCACATTTAACAGGTATAACATCCCACCTGTGCATTACTAGAACATGAACTGTGTACAATATTTGTGGGTATTGCCTGATATACAATTAAGAATCCTGTGTGTGATTTTAAAATGCATCAGTGTCCCAGAGCACATCATATGAATCACTTAATCAGACAATCATATGCAGGGTAGTGTCTTCTAGTGTTTACTGAGCCTGTGTTTGGATCACAAAAAATAGTAAATTAGTAAATCACCACATTTACTCATTAACAATCTGTATGATGCTAGAAAAGAGGGAAATGTGGACAGACACATCTGCTCTAAATTTAGGCAGTGTGTCTAAGAGAATTGACATGTTTGAACATGGCAGCATCACTAAAGCCCGTTTCTGCCACAGCAGAAGATGTTTCTGCTACGTATCATAGCTACATAACAAAGCTGTGCTACATGTACACAACCCTTCAGAAGTTTAGGGTCGGTAAGATTTTTTAATGTTTAAAGATTTCTTATGCTCACCAAGGCTGCATTTATTAATCAAAAATACAATAAAAACAGTAATATTATAAAATATTACAATTAATAACTGTCTATTTTAATATATTTCAAAATGTAATTTTTCTAGAAATGTCAAAGCTGAATTTTCAGCAGACATTACGCGAGTCTTTAGTGTCACACAATCCTTCAGAAATCATTGTAATATGCTGATTTAACATTGCTATTGTAACATTTCTTATAATCAATGTTAAAAATAATTGTGCTGCTTAATATGATTATAAAGTTAAAAAAGAACAGAATTTATTTAAAAAAGAAACATTTTGTAACATTATAAATGTAATGCGTCCTTGCTGAATAAAAGTATTTATGTGAAAAAAATCTTACTGACCCCAACACTTTTGAATGGTGGTGTGTATATATAGAAAATAAAGTGATTTATGGGTCACCACCTTGAATAGATAAAAATATGCGTAGGCAAACATTTTTTGTAGGTTACATATCATTGCTTTGTTTCCATGAAAAATAAAATAAAAAAAATAACTAAAGTTGACAGGTTCACAGTGCACTTTCACTGTAATTTCGAATGAGATCAGAGTGTCACGTAAAAACAGACTTAGACCTAAACCCTCCTTGCAGTGTTCCTTCTGCTACGCAGTACTATGCTGCCTCTGTGTTCAGTGTGAACACTGCAACCTGTTAACATGGCCATATGAAATTTCTGACAGAAAATATAACCTTAGAATAACCTGGATAGCCTTTGATAGATCATGAGAGAGCGAAGATAGAGAAGTTGGTGGTGAAACAAAGAAAGAAATTGCAAAAATGGGAGAATAAACAAAAGAGACCATATTCTACAAAATATCTTCTTTTGTGTTCAGCAGAAGAAAGAAATTCACACAGGTTTGGAACAACTTGAGGGTGAGTAAATTATTTTTTTGTTTCGTTTTTTCATTTGAAAGAAAGGGAAAAATTTCATTTTTGGGTGAACTATCCCTTTAACCCACGAATAAAACAGCATAGACTCAAAAGGGAAGTAGAGGGAAGGAGGAGAAGAAATGTAGAGTAATTCAAGGGGCAAGACGAAGTGGGGAGCAGAAAGAAAAAGCTATTTCAGCAAGAAAGCCTGAATTATGCATGCTTTTCCTCATTCACGGGCACGGGGAAGGAAATGAATAACGCTGCACATTGGTGTGCATGTGTTAGTTCTGATGACTCATCTGTCTGCTTTCTGCACATAAAAATGAGT